>NW_027556180.1:122500799-123100799 GCF_003287225.1 Phascolarctos cinereus | reverse complement strand
GTTGAATGCAAATCTCAAGTACCCTCATTACTTTCCTCTCCTAAAGAAGTATTATGTTCCTGAGACCAGGAGTAAGGTTGAAGAGGCTTTCAACTGTAGATGCAAGGAAGAGGACTGTGCTATTCTCCAGGAGCTAGTGGATCTCCCAGCTCAGAAGTCCAGCTTGCTAGGATTTAGCACTCATGTTGACTATGTCCTAGAGATAAATATGGCCAAAACAAATCAAGACTTTACCACATTCCTAGATGAACTGGCCCAGAAACTGAAGCCTCTTGGGGAAAAAGAGCAAGCCATCATTTTGGAGTTGAAAAAAAAAAGAATGTGGTAAGTGGACCCTGGATTTCAACAACCAGATCAATGCCTGGGACATGTGCTACTCTGTGAACTAGGTGGAGGAGACCTGCTATAATGTGGACCAAAACCTGCTAAAGGAGTACTTCCCTATGCAGGTGGTCACTTCTTCTTCTGGGGATGCAGACCTAGGGCCTTCTGGGCATATACCAAGAACTCCTGGGGCTGACCTTTGAACTGGAAGAGAATGCCAAGATATGGCATGAGGATATGAAATTGTATTCCATGAGGAATGTGATTCAGGCAAAGTGATAGGGAAATTCTCCCTGGACTTGTACCCCCAGGAAGAGAAGTACCATCATGCAATCTTCTTTGGCTTACAACCTGGCTGCCTCCTCAAGGATGGCAGCCAGCAGATCTCCATCTGAGACATGGTGGCCAACTTCACCAAACCTCCACTGGATGCCCCCTCCCTGCTGCAACACGATGAGGTGGAGACATACATCCATAAGTTTGGGCACATGAAGCACCAACTTTGTTCTCAGGCAGAGTTTGCCATGTTTAGTGGGACCCATGAGGAAAGAGACTTTATAGAAGTACCATCATAGATGCTGGAAAATTGGGTGTGGGAGAGGAGGGTCTGAAGTACATGTCCCAACACTATAAGACAAGATAGCTGGAGAAACTCAACAAGTCCCGTTAGGCAAATACAGGTCAATTCAACCTGTGTCAAATTGTCCTCACCATGGTGGACCCAGCCCTGTATACACAGACAAAAGCAGACCCAGCTAAGTAGTACACCTGGCTGTGCCAGGAGATCTTAGGTATTCCAGACACTCTAGGTACTAACATGCCAGACACTTTTGGTCACCTGACAGGAGGCTATGATGCCCGGTACTATGGCTACCTCAAGGAGTGAAGTGTACTCCATGGATATGTTCCATTCATGCTTCAAAATGGAAGGGATCCTCAACTGTAAGGTTGGCATGGACTACAAGACCTGCATCCTGAAGCCTCATGGCTCTGTCAGTGCTATCAGCATGCTGCAGTTCTTCAGCCAGGAGCCAAAGCAAGATGCCATCCTCCTGAGCAAAGGCATGAAGGTGTCAGACATGGGCTCACTGCCTTCTACCTGCTGATGGGCCAATCCCAGAGGCATGGGAGTCCTCTCATGTATCTCCATTCTTCAGGACTGAGCAAGTGAGGACATAACCTTTTACTGGCCTCCCTATTGCTTTAAACTCCCAAAAGAGAGAGAACAGAGGGACTCTACCAGAGGGAAATGGGATGACGGAGTATTTCTGTACCCTTCCCCAAACCTGTGCTGTTTTGCTTTCTACTTTTTTAACCTTCCAGTCCATTTGTAGGGTCTTTGCTCAGTCACATTAAGATGTTTGAACAAAAAAAAAAGAAAGAAAGAAAAACGCTTTTAAGGGTGGACAGGGTAAAAGGAGAGAGAGTAGGATAAATCGGGGTGAATAGAAAGAAGGGAAATACACAGTAAACCTAACTGTGAAAAAATTT
Source organism: Phascolarctos cinereus (assembly GCF_003287225.1). NCBI lineage: Eukaryota > Metazoa > Chordata > Mammalia > Diprotodontia > Phascolarctidae > Phascolarctos > Phascolarctos cinereus. Next base: position 123,098,984 of record NW_027556180.1, on the reverse strand, counting down.
TCAGCCTAATAAAGGCCTCATTTCTCAAATATATAGAGAATTGAGTCAAAATTTATAAAAATAAGAGTCACTCCCCAATTTATAAATGGTCAAATGATATGAACAGGGAGTTTTCAGATAAAGTAATCATAGCTATCTATAGTCATATAAAATGCTCTAATGTCATATAGAGCATATAAAATGCTCTAAAACACTGTTGATTAGAGAAATACACATTAAAACACTCTGAGGTACCACCTCATATTTATCAGATTGGCTAATGTGACAGAAAAGGAAAATGACTAATATTTGAGAGGATGTGAGAAAATTGAGACACTCATACACTGTTGGTGAAATTGGTGATTTAGCCACTTTGTAGACTAATTTGGAATTATGCCCAACAGGCTATAAAACCATGCATATCCTTTGACCTAGTGATACCACTGCATCCCAAAGAGATTTTTTTTTTAAGGAAAAGCACCTATTTGTATAAGAATATTTTTAGCAGCTCTTTTTGTTGTGGCAAAGAATTGAAAATTGAGGTGATGCCCATCAATTAGGGAATGGGCGAACAAGTTGTGTTAAATGATTGTAATGGAATACTATTATGCTATAAGAAATGGTGAACAGGATGCTCTCAGAAAAACCTGGAAAGACTTATAGGAACTAATGCTAATTAAAGTGAACAGAGCCAGGAGAACATTGTACACAGTAACAGCACTATTGTATGGAGATCAACTGTGCTTGACTTAGCTATTCTCAGCAACACAATAATCCAAGACAATCCAAAGTACTCAGGATGAAAACTGCTGTCCACATCCAGAGAAAGAACTGATGGAATCTGAATACATATTGAAGCAATGATTTTTCACTTTCTCTATTATTTGTGAGGCTTTTTTTGGGAGGGAGGCAAAGTCCTGTATTTTCTTTCATAGCATGACCAATATGGAAATATGTTTTGTATATTGCACATGTATAACTTATATCAAAATGGTTGCCATCTCAGGGAGGGAGGACAGGAGAGAGGGAGGGGGGAAATTTGGAGCTCATTTTTTAAAAAATGATTGTTAAAAATTGTTTTTACATATAATTGGGAAAAATAAATTTTTTTTTTCAAAAATGAGATAATGATTCTAGAGTATTCTGAAGATGGAAATTGTTCCAATGAAATATAGGGCATTTTTATTTCTTACAAACTCTTGCAGCATAATCATTAGGTTTCAAAGGCCAGGAATCAGTGACAAAATAGTATCTGGAAGTTTAGTAGTTGTGCAAAAGTCTGCTCTTCCACTTGAAATGTTAAAGTCCAGAGAGGCCTGGTTAAAGCCAAATCAATTCTAATTAACTTGTTTATGCACAGCAATACCCAGCTGTTCCTGGAAAGAAAAAAAAAATTCTCCAACACTAAAATAGGCCAAACTGTGGAGAAAACAGCATTATAATATTACTGGTGATAAGTCTAAATACATTTCCATTTTATCTCAAGTTTCTATAGCTTTTAATAAAGTTTAAGAAAGATAGCTAGAAGATACAGTAGTCTGATAGAAAAATAGACACAAAAAACAACACGCTTGTTCTTTTCTCTTAAAGTACTCAAAAGCCCCAATGCTAGAAAGCCCTAATCCATAGTTGGGAAGAACAACTGGTGAATTGCAGAATGAGCTTCTTTTTATACTTCTATACTAAAGATATATTATTCATCTGTTTAAGTAATGCACTCTCCCTTCAGTGAAGGTGTTAACATGAAAATACCAATCCTAGCTTACTGATAAACTAAGATTATTTAAACCAATTCAAATTTTAATTAGATAATGGCTGAAACCACAGTAGAAAATTCCTCTTCAACAGTTAGCTTTAGAAATAGAAATGCAATTACAATAACTATTAATCGTTGTTACTGGATTAATTTTCCTGCCTTTAGATGTTTAGATTTAGTAGAGAGCATGTTCTCTGTAAAATAAAATAAAATAAAATAAATTGATTTACCAGTCTGTCATCTCAGCTAAGACAAAATTCTTTTTTGATATGTCCAATAAAAATTTTAGTTACTTCATATTGTAATTCTCTTGCCTCCAGATACTGTTTAGATCAATGAGGGTACTTTTCAATCTATTCATCATGATGGCATGTGAAGAGAACAAGTTTTCAACAATGTTTTAACCTAGATATTTATAAAAAGATGAGTCAAACAAATTAGATTCTTTGCTCCCCCAGTAACTTTCATATGACCAGGTCCTAGGCCTCTAACTCAAATACAAGGAAGAAGATGCTCCCCATCATTACTTTTATTCCCTCCTTGTATATTCTCCTACCTCTTTACTTCTCTAGGGCTACACCCATATAACCTAGAATCAAGTCCCCATGGTCAACTCTGTTGAAATCCTTCTTTTCCTTCCATCCCCAGTTTAAGTGTCATTGATCTTTCCTGTCAGTGATCCTCTTCCCAACCCCCAACAGCAAGAAAGGATCTCTCTTTTCTTGAATCTTTCATAATATATTTTTTAAATCTTTCCCATTTACTTGCAATACTCTGATTGACATTAGAACAATTTGTGTTTATGTCTTGCCTCTGCGTAGGAGTTTGTAAACTGAGAGTCAGGTTTGTGTTTGATTTCATCTTTGAACCTGCAACACTCAAGACAATACCTTGTATAGTATTTTTTAAATTTGTATTTTCAGTATGATTTGTACAATTATTTCTCTATGTATGCCTTGGGTACTCTCTAGGCCTCAGTTTCCTCATCTGTAAAATGAGAAGATTATACCAGGTGATTTCTAAGTTCCCTTCCAACCCCAACATTCTGGGATCTTATCTATAGACTCTAGTCCCAAGTTTCACTTCCTTGACAGTAATAAGTTTGGACATTCAGACCCTAATATAATTCAAAAGTTGTCTCTTCAGACAAGAGTTGAGAAGCAGCCTCATTTTCATCTACTGTACTAAGGAAATGAACAGATGTTCCCCAAAGATGACCTGAGGCAAAAAAAAAAAACCTTTAATGGCTTTTCTATTCTCAAATGAGAAGAAAATATTTAGCCGCATGATATCTACTCAGCCATTTCCTGAGACTGGTTTAGCTTCATAAACAAAATGGGGAGAATCTGTACTTTTTCATTTATGGTTTGCAGCAAGGATATCCACACACTGATGCTTTCTATCTGTAATTAGCATCTACATTTAAGCTATTTTCTACTGAAATGTGGTAATACAGAATTTTACTACTTTTATTTATTAAAGATTGTAGAGTGTCAGTTATGCAATCACTCCAAAGTTCTTATTTATAAAATGAGGGAGTTTAAGCAAAATGAGATCTAGGCCTTGTCAAGTTCCAATATTCTGAGTTTCTGACTCTGTAATTCAACTACTCCATTTTTTTAAGAAGTAAAAGTTGTTCTATGTTGATGCCATGTTTTGAAAGGCCACTTTTTGAAATAATGAATGTGGTGAAACATCACAAACTATTTCCTACAACTGTCAATTTTCCAGGAACATCATTGTGTTTCGAGGAACAACAAATAGAAAGAATTCAGAGAAGATTTGGGAAGACTTTGGGGTACTTATGAGGCATGAAATAAAATCAAGAGCATTATTTACACAGTAAACATAATTTGCACAGAAAATGATAGTTACATAAAGAAAAATAACATTGAGAGGCATCGGAAATCTTATCAGTTCAGTGATTTTATGTATATGTATATGTATGTGTGTGTGTATATATATATTTCATTTAAAACTTTATACTGCTATCTATCTACATGTATGTATGTGTATAAATATATAGTTAATGCAGGATTGGATGGTAATTCCAAATGAGTTCATATGTTCTTCTATGGTAAAAATTCCCTCATTCTTGCGGCCATTGTGACACTACAGAAATTGTTAATTTTCATGATTAGAGAGAACGGTTCATCTGCAAAAAAGGCCCAGCCATTCCTGCTGATAGCTAAAACTGACAGCTGAAACAGCATTTAAAGTACATCTTGGATAAGTGTTCAAAAGCATGCCCTTAGGGCAATTTCCTGTTTTACTGGAAAATCTACTCTCCTAGTGTCTGATAAAATAGTATGAACAGTGGAAGCTTAATACTGCAAGGCATGTTCTATGAACCATTTGACAGTTTATCTGATGAAATCCACTCTATTCCTAGTTTAAATAGACCACATTCCCCACACTGAGGAAGCCCAGTCTGAACAGTTCAGTAGCCTTGAGGCTGATGTTTGGTTCTTAAATTAACTAGTGTTTCATTGCCATTTCCTGCGCAATTGTACCCCCAAAATACACACCAAAGATTATCCCTTCTTATGTAATTCATCCTATTTTAAATGGATGTTGCTTCTCTGGAGAAAGTTTTAGTAGATTATTAATACATTCAGTGGCCTAAAAAGGGTTTGAGTGGCTCATTTCTTAACCTGATTGCACTACACTGAGCCTTCTCTAAATGACTTCTCCACCAAGCTCATTATTGGGATAATCTCATCATCCTGTAAAATCTCATCAGACCTGGAACTCCACCTCGTTACCCTCTGCCTCTGCAACTGCAGGATGGTGCCCTGAATTCCAAACTCCATTTAAGGAGAGTGCTCCCTTTAACATCTCATTTCAAACCCAGCTGTAATACTTTGGGATTTCTCTGACTGAATTCACCATGTTCTCACATCAAGTATCTTCTTTTCCTCTTTCTCTCACACCTCACTTTTCACCTTTCCTTTGTGTTTTGTCTTTCCGCCTTTACATTGTAAGGTTCTTGAGAGCAGAGACTATCTTTTCTTTTTCGTATTCACACCCCCAGTACTTAGTACATAGCCTGGAACATAGTTGGCACTTAATAAGTGTTTACTGACTATTAAGTATTGAGGTTTATTAAAGCACATCAATGAAAAAGATCCTAGAAAGAAGGCAGAAGGGAGAGTCAGCCCAGGTCTGAGATGAACCTTTTCTTCTTCCACAGCCTAGGATAGAAGTTAGACTGACTTTCAGAAGTGGAGTGTTAAGAGCTAACTAACCATTCTTCTCTTGTCCTCAGGGTGATGAGAAGGCAAAATAGATCTGCTCAAAAATAAAATAAAATAATCTCTTTTCAATATTTTATCAATTTGTGTTAGATTAATAGCCTTTATTTGATCATCACAAGAACCCTTGAATCAGGTAATCTGGTTCTAAACCTAACTAGGACATTTACTAGCTGTGTAACTGGAACTACTCACCTAACCTCTATGGTCTTAGTGTCCTATCTATAAAATATACATAATAATACTTGTGTAGCCAAGGAAATCAAAGACTTACTAAGTCCCTAATATTTGCATAGCAATGCTCAAGGGGTGGCATAAAATTTAGATAATCTCATAAAGCATGTTGGCTAGCAAGTTTTTTAACCTCTAACTCACTTTCTTCATCAGTAAAATGGATATAATAATCTATCATTCTTACATACACAGATTCAAATGGAAAGGCCAATTCCTTCATTTTATTTTAAATTTATATTAAATTATATTACATTTCAGATTAAAACAAAACAGCATGGGGACTTAGAAAAGCAAAATTATTTGCCCTAGATCACACAGTCACAGAGCCAAGATTGGAACTCAGATTTCCCAATTTCTAGACCATTGATCCTTTCCTTACACCATTTTACTTCTCATGATCTAACAAAATCTAATGAGCTACCTAGAAACCTGTCACAAAATTAAGTACCTATAGATGGAAGTTTCACATTTTTGGAGATAGATATCTTTCATATTCTTATTCAAGGTTTCATTTTCTTTTTTTTTTTAAGGTTTCATTTTCATTACAAGAAATACCATTAGAATGAAAGATTCTAAACAGAGCTATAAATCTGCTTTTAAAAAAATTCTCTAAGTCAATCTATTATGCAATACGAATATTTCTTTGTTTAAGTTATAGAGAACCTCTGGGCTTCAGGATCCAGCCCTCTGCTTAATTACATTCAGATAAGACAAATACCAAGAGGTAATATTCCCCCACATGCCTATAGTTGCAAAAATGTAACCACTATAAAAATCTCTAGGATAAAAAAATAACTTAAACAGCAATAAGACAGGAAATGTTACTCTGAGTAAGGCTGTAGAGGTGTGTCTATTTTTAGTCTCTCTCTCTCATTCACAGTGTATAAATCAGGAGTGGGGAACCTGTGGCCTCTAGGTCCTCAAGTGTGGCCCTTTGACTAATCCAAACTTCACAGAAGAAATCCCCTTAATGAAAGGATTTGTTCTGTAAAACTTTTGTTCAGTCAAAAGGCCTCACCCAAGGACCTAGAAGGCCACCTGTGGCCTTGAGGCGACAGGTTCCCTACCCCTCATATAAATGATTCTCTTTTTCTCATTAATTCATATCTTTTTCTCCTGTGGTCTTTTTCCTCCTCAGTCTCACAGGCTTTCTTTTGCTTTTCCCTAACCTTCATTTTTTTTTCTTTCTTTCTGCTTTTTCCTTAACTGGGTATAACACAGAACTGAAAAATATTTGTATTATTTGTTCAATTTATTGACCATTGTATTTACTGGATAGTGTTTTGCATACTGTATTTTTTTAAAAAGTAATCAAAATGATGTATCTTTGTTTTGAAAATGTAAATTGTTTTTTGCTTGTGTAACCCTTGTTTGATTTCCTTTCCCAACCCCCACCCCTATGGTTCAATAGTCCTTAACAGAGGAAAAAGTTCCTACTCCCTTCTTTAGTTGGTCCCTTGGCTGTGTCCTAGGAATCAAAAGTTAAAGTCGAAGATATGTTTTTGGAACTGGATGAACAACTGGACTCAAAGCAAAATCAATAATGGCTTAAGATTAGCTTGGAAGGAAACTTATACTAGGATGCCTCTGGGCTCTATCTTGGCCCTAGGTTGTTAACATTTTTATCAGCAATTTGGATAAAGGTGTAGCTTGACATGCTTGTCAAGTTTGCAAATTCTACAAACTGGATGGAATTGCAAACACACTCATTGGCAGAGGATTCAAAACAATCTTGACAAGCAAAAGTACAGTGCTAAATCTAAAATAAATGAATTTGATAGGGCTAAATGTGCTTGGTATCAAAAATTAACTTCATACCTTCGAGATAGGGGAAACATGACTAGATGGCAGTTTGCCCTTTAAAAAAAAATTGAGTGTTTTAGTGGACTGCAAACTCAATATGAGTCAATAGTGTGACATAGGAATAAAGAAAGCTAATGCAAAATGAGATGGTATTAAGAAAGGTAGTTGTTTGGGACTTACAGAATTCTAGCCCTGCTTATTCTGATTTGGTCAGATCATATCTGGAGTATTGTATTCAATTTGGGGCATCACTTTTAAGGAAGGACATTCATTTCCTGGAAAGTGTCCAGAGAATGGCAAGTTGAAAGCCTTGAGTCTATGTTATATGAGTTTCATTTGATGGAACTAGGGCTGTTGAGCCTAAAGAAGAGAAGGCAATGAATACAATAGCCATCTTCAACTACTTAAAGAGAAATGAACCAGAATTGAGATTATGCTTATGGTGGCTGTCCCCAGAGGATAGAACTAATATCAAATTATGATAATAGCAAAGAGATAAATTAAAATATGACATAAGGAAAAAATTTGACAATTAGAGCTTCTCAAAAGCAGAGTGGGCTCCCTCAGGAGGTAGTAGATTCTTCTTCATTAGAGGTCTTAAAAGTCTGAATGACTATAGTTATCCCTTCCACATCACTCAGATTAGGGACAATGGCACCCCTGTGATGTGGAAAATCCACATAAAATTTTCTGGTCCTCCCTACCAAAGAAGAATTCTGAATTACTGTGGTATTAAAAGATAAAATATGTTGGTACTATGCAATGCCATACATATACATATACATATACATATACATATACATATACATATACATATACATATACATATACATATACATATACATATACATACACATATACATACACATACACATACACATACACATACACATACACATACACATACACATACACATACACATACATACACATACATATACATATACATATGCATATGCATAATGCATTTCTGAGTTCCTAAACTTTTTCTCTGTCATCTGTTAGTCTTTGTGTATCTTCTGCAGCTTCCACAAAATTCCCCAAAAGTTCCCATTTGATTCTTTTGCTGACCCACAACATATTAAAGCTTCGATGGGAAAAGTTACAATGTGAAATGGATAACTGCATTTGCAATGTATGTTGTAATGAAGATTCTGGATCAGACTCAAGTCAGGCTAAGTGACTTCTGAGGTCCTATCCAAAACTGAACCACTGTTTCTTATTCTATAAAATGGAGACTTTAAAACTTGATATATCTTTCCCACAAGATTGTTATGAGGGTAAAAGGAGATAATGTATTTGTAAATGCTTTGTAATTTATAAAGCACTATACATAGAAAACATAGGATTGTCTACATTATTGAATTTATAAATATGAGGTAAGAATATTTTCTACTCAAGTATCAGCAATCTGTGATCCTATCAATTCAGGAGTTCCCTCAAGTAATGCAGATCACCAGTTTTTGTCTACCCATCTTATACAATTCTTGTCCATATCCCTGACTAAGTTGTTTATCATAGGGCATCCACCCAACATGCCAGAGGCCTTCCTTTATTTCTGATATTGTAAGGGTACCAGTGTTTATAGACCTTCTCCAGCATCTAAGAAAAACTACTTTTTTACAAAGGAGGATGTAAGTCAGATTGACCAGGAAAATCAAAGATTGTTAAAAGAACTATCCAAAGAGGCTGAAAAACCATGAGCTAAGAGTACTATTCCTAGGAAAACTGTCGTTCCACTACCAAAATTGTACTACAATGCTCTTAACAGACAGAAGGAACGGCAAAGGACTGAGAGAGAGAACTTGGCTTTATTGAAAAGATTTAAAGTCTAAACTCAATAGTTGGTATGAAATGCAGAGAACAACTGATGGACTATCATCGATACATGGGCTACCTAAATGCATCTTCTGTCTCCAAGTGTATGAGGTCTACTCTTAGTCAAATTAGTCCACTTAGAGGAGCTTCCAGGTCATCTACTGCTATGACTGTGCTCAGCCAGAAGAGTGAGAGACCATTTTCTGATGCATCCAGTGGCCCTCTGCTGAGACCTAAATGCCTTAATATTCATACTTCTTGGTTATTAAAAAAAAACCTTATTTTGAACATTGATATTCAGATTTCTATTGAAGTGCTCTTGTAGATTACTATAATTCTCTGTGCAAAAGTCTATAATCCTATTTTAAGTGATTAAAGTATATAGCATTGTGTTTTACTTTATTGTAAAAAAAAATACCATGTATTGTTTCTTTCTGCTTTATGAAATGATACTACTCATAATGATCCAACTTTTTTTATAAATAAAATTATATTCTGGTATTGCCTTTGGCTGCCATATCTCACTATTCAACATGTGATTGAGTTCTTGGTTGTTCAAATGTTCTGGGTTATTTTGGTTTCCTTATTGTGTCAATTAATTGAACAGCTCCCATTGTTTCACACACCCTCCTGTTGCAAACAAAAGACATCAGGCAACTTTAAGACAAGATCAGTCACAAGTTTTTATAAAATTAATATTAAAAGTCCAGCAAATGTAATATTTTGACTTAAAAAAACACACACAGTCAAGTAGAAGTAAGGCAGGGGCCAGGTAGGGACCACCATTTCCTCCTGCCAGGTTTTTTTTTTGGCACACCAACTATTGGAATAAGCACTCATCCAAAGCACCCCTTGTTCCCAGGCATAAATCTCTCTGCTTGTTCATGAAGAGGTCACCTCTGAAGGCTCTAGGGGGAGGGAAGGAGGAAAGGAACTAGGTGTTCTAGTCCCTGGCTTCCAAAGTTCCAGTGCTACTATAATCTGCTCTTCTCTTCCCCTCCCTCCTTAGGTCCCCTACAATCTGCCATTGCCTTGAACAAAAACCTACCTTCTCTCCTCCCAGACTGATTTCAAATTAGTTTCCTTTCTTCCCAAACTAAGAATAACCTAAAAATTCCAGAGGGTTTAGAGGCCTACCCATCTCTTACTTTCTGGATAAAATTATTATAATTGGTATCAAAGTCATTTACATTGTCCATTTCCTCCTTTTAAAAATTTCCTATTACTTGCTTAAATTTTTCAGTTAGGTGGTTTCCATTGTACACCATATTGTTTACTTGGTGCTACATGTTCTGTTTTTCTTGTTTTATTTTTATCTTCACTCTGTTATCTTGATGGTCTAACCTCACACAGAGATATGACTCTAGAATTGTTCATTGTTTGTCCTTTGTTTTATAACACCAATGACATCACAATGTTGGGGCGAAATAGTGGTTGATGGAAGATGTCTTGATTTGCATGTGAATTAGATTTCTGGGAGGCAAAGTTGCTCAAACTTTTCAGCCTCACTCTTTCTTCCTGAGTCATCAAAGTCCAGTGGCACACTAAAGTTAAGATGACTGGTGGTGGCCTGGGATGCAGTAGATGACTTTGGCATCTTCAATGTCTGATCAAGCTCTAAGTGCTCCATGACACCTGCTTTGGCTGCTTTCAAATTGTTCTCATCTATCCATTCTGCCAGGAGAAATCTTCTCATGCATGGGGTAGACATCCTCCTAACTCACTGCATATGCTACAGCTTCTTAGACTTTCACTTGAATCTAAAATAAGTTGTCTATCAATAATAAGTCTTCTCTTGACTATAAAAATACAAAATATTTCATTCTTTATGGTGTTGGGGGGAGTTCATTATGTCTATTATCTATCAATCCTCTTTTTCAAAGAAAACATTCATGCCAATAAAAGAAAAGGAAATCCCATTTTAAATTAATACAAAAATTATAAAATGTTTGGGGATGAACCTACTAAAGTGCACAAAAGACTTGAAGAAATTCAGTTACAAAGGGTTTCTTAAAGAAATAAAGAACAACTTAAATAACAGGAAGAATATTCAGTGCTCATGGCCAGGTCTTGCCAACATAATAAAATGACAATACTTCCAAAATTAAATTATACTTTTAAGGCTACACCAATCAAATTACCAAGGTGATACTTTATAGAACCTTTAAAATTATAACAAAATCCATTTGGAAAGACAGAAGATCTGGAATATCAAGGAAAATGATGAAAAGAAGGGACAGATAAAGAATAGCATTTATAGACCTCAAACTACATTATAAAGCCAAAGTCATCAAAACCATATGATATTGGTTAAAAAATAAAGAGATAAATCCATAGAACAGGCTAAACAAGAGAGAAGCAGAAATAATAGAACTCAATAATATAGAGTTTGAAAAAATAGAAAATATAAATTATCTAGGAAAAAAACTAATGGGAAAACTAGAAAGCAGTCTGACAGAACTTAAGTTTAGACCAACATCTTACACCATATTCCACAATAAATTTGAAATGGATATGTGGCCTTAATATTACAGATCATATATAAAACAAATAGAAGAGAAACAGTTCATATGCCTCTCACAGTTACAGGTAAGGCATGTATCCTTAACCAAACAAGAGATAATGGAATTGTGAGTCAACATTGATTAATTGAAACCAAAAATATTCTTCACAGACAAAATTAATAAACTCAGTATAAGAAAAGAAGTGGTCAAAAGGGGGAAAAATCTTTCTATCAAAAGTCTCTGACAAACATTTGTTATCTAAGATACATAAACTATTTGTCTACCTACCCATAGATAGATAGATAGATAGATAGATAGATAGATAGATAGCCATTCCTCAATAGATAAATGGTCAGAGGATATAAACAAACTTTTCTCAAAAGAAAAATTGCAAAGTATTAACAACTACATGAAAGAATGCTCCAAATCACTAGTAATAAAAGAAATGCAAATCAAAGCAACCCTGAAGTTTTACCTTATACCCTATAATTAGCAAAAATGAATTTAAAAAAATGGCAAAAGTCAATGGTGGGGAGGTTAAGAATAATAGGCACACTAATACATTGTTAGTGGAGGTGTGAAATAGTATAACCATTTGGGAAAGCATTTTGGAATGATGCAAATAAGGTGAATAAAATACCCATTCCTTTTGAACCAGAGGCTTCTTCACTGGACTTACACCCCCAAGGAAGCCATTGATAAGAAGACAGTCCCCAAATCCTCTAAAATATTTACAGAAGCACTTTCTGTGATAGCTAAGTGTTGGAAATAAAGTAGATATCCTTCAGTTGGGGAATGACTAAACAAATTGTGGCACATGAAGTTAATAGAACGTAACTACGCTATAAGAAATGATGTGTGTGATAAATACAGAGGCCTGGAGAGATCTATATGGACTTATGCAGAGTAAAGTTAAGCAGAGCCAAGAAAACAATATACACAGTAACTGCAAAAATGTAAATGGAAAGAACTAGACATCAAAAAAATCAAAAGCAAACATCACAAAATTATAAAGATCAAACAGAACTCAAATGAAATTATACGAGATGATATTCCAATACTCCTCCCACCTTTGTGTTGGTAGGAGATCTACAAGTGTTAATATATTGCACATATTTTTGGACTCTCTCAATATATTGATCAATTTGCTGATTTTTCCCCTCCTTAAAAAATGCTATTTATTGTATGAGATCACTCTCTGGAAGGGAGAGAGGAAGAGATAATTGTGTAACCATAATGAAGTAGTAAATAGAAGATATCAATAAAAACTTATTTTTTTAAAATATCTATGAAATAGAGGCATGAAGCCTTTGTGTAACTTGTACGTCTTTAGCATCAATTATTTATTCTTCTTGAACCCTGCTTTCCCATATAGCTCTCCCTCACTCTTTCTCAGCTTTGTATTGAAGTGACTTTTAAATATATGTTGATTTGATTTGGAGAGTCTTCTTAGAATTTTTCTACCACTTCATCCCCAATAGCTTATGTTATATAAACTACAATGGTTTCCATGATGACCTTTTTTCGCAAATACTTAACATTTGACAACAAAATATTTCATTAAATAATTTTTTTTCTGTTACCTCTAAACATATTATAAAACTCATGCTGCCACCTCCATTATTTGCCTCTCCAAGGAGTATCTGTGAGCGATTTGTCCACTGAGATGAAATTTTTCTCTTTTCATTTTGTTTATTGCAAGAATATAAAGATTTATATGATTCAGTTCCACCAGCAATATAACTGTTTACTGTTGATTGAACAAGCATCTCAAATTTAGACTACCAATAGTCAAGCAAATGTAGCTGGAGTTGGATTGGAGTACACCCCCATGAAGTCCTGAGCCTGTAACCTGAGCATGTTTCTAAGGAAACAGCTTGAGCTGAAGGACTTGAATGTTTGGGGAATAATGCTAGAGTGTTGGTCTCTGAATACAAAGAATGCTGACTCAGTGGACTTCTCTTCCCATATTTCAAGCAGAGCAGGAGTTTTAGAGACTCTCTTTGGAGCAGAAATGGTGAAATGCCAGCACATGAAAGCTAAAGCACATAGGTAGGCTTAAGTAAACATTGGGCTCCTGGCTGCTATTTCTATCTTATTTCTTTACTGAGTAGAGGCATTAAAATGTTAATCTCAAGATAAACATTTGCAGCCTTGGAGGCAACCTTGTAAGTATGAGTAGGTGCCGTGGTTGGAACTAACTGGTAGCAGGAGAGGTGGCGTTTCTGTATTCGAGAAGATGACCAGCCACAGAAGGAAGAGCTCAACCCAGGCTAGACTTGCCAGAAGACACAGAGTAGGAGGGAATTATTTGGATAATATATAGCAGGGTGAATTGTAAAATTTGTGTCAGCAGTATCGAAAACTGCATCATAGCTCAATGTTTTAAGTATCCACCTGCCAGGGGAATAGGACAATACCTGTAAATTACCATATCTTTTTTTCAATTTTTTCAATGAGTATATCTGAGTCTCTCTGCTTAATATCTTTCGTATGGAGAGAATAGTTATCATCTAAACATTATTTATATTTTCCAGTTACCCTGTTACCCTCTCTGCAACACTTAGGGGAGACCCTAGACGTGAAACAAACTGGAGGTTTGTCATTTTTCCCCATGGCTCTAGGGTTACAATTTTCCTTTTACATTTTTAAAACTTTTATGTTTAATTTATGGAATAAAACAAGCATTTCCGTAACATAGTACAATTGAAAAAAAGATGATTGTACATGAGACTGTAAATCTACCATATACCACTTGCTATTCCATTCAAATATTAAACAAAATTATCATGTAAATTTCCTTTTTTTCTTCCCTCCCCCCAAGACAGCTACCATTAGATACAAATAGGTATATGTGCATATATATATACACATATATGTGTGGTTATATACACATACATATGTATATATATATATACATATATATGTGTATATATGTATATATATGTAAAATTATTCTATACATGCTTCTATTTATCAGTTCTTTCTCTGGATGTAGATAGCATTTTTCTTCATATGTCCTTTACAGCTTTTTTTTCTATAACAGTACAATAAAAAAGATGATTGCACATGAAACTGCAAATCTACTGTACACAATTTACTATTCTTTTCAAATATATAACAAATGTAGGGTTAGAATTTAATGAACCAGTGAGTATAAGAAAAGGAGCCAAATTCCTTTTCTCATAGGCCAAGCTCCTCCAGGACTGACTCCAGTCCATACATATTGATGTCCAGAGCTTAGAGGGAGAAAGAGGGTACACTTGGCATCCTGTGCCCAGATGCTGCAGAAGTTCTGTTACTATGTTAAAGATCATTGATGGTTGAAAAACCGATTGTAAGCACCTTCTGGCCCCTCTACCCTCACTCTGCCACTACTACTGCAGAAATGGAAAGGAGACACACAGGGATTGAAGATCATTTTTAACATTTTTTCCTTTACTTCATGGATTATAGTGGCAAAACAGTAAGTATAATAATTATCAGATGGTCAGACTGCTGGGGATATGTCTTTCCATTGTTAGCTAGGTTGGTCTTTGGAAAAGACACAGGGCAATTTTTTGTAACTGCATACAATAATAAAAGATCCTTTTATAAATCAAGCAGTTCATGAAAAGCTGTTGGCAGTTATTTTGCTTCACCTAACCCTCCTATATACCACCTATTTAACTTTGGTCAGGTCAGTCTCCCCTCTCTGGTCCTCAGTTTTCAAATGAGAGGATCTCTAATTTTCCTTAAAGATTCAAGCACTTCATTACATATGCTTCAAATGTTTCAAGGAAAAAAAAACTTGATCCAGAAAACACACAAACTCCCAAAGAACCTACCAAAATATAGCACAGCACATAAAAATATCAAGCAACTTGTAAGAAGAAAAGGACAAGGGTAAAGATGTATGCGTGACACTTCCCTTCTCCTCCTGTGTTCAAAGCATCGCTTTTCTTTTCTTTTTAAAGGACTTCTTTTCACTTTTTGATTCTCTGCAGAAAGGCTAGGCACCTACACTGTTTCATCTCTGGCTCCTGTAGACTAAGAATGTGATTTCTAGAAATAGATTTATTATAACAAAATTCCACAGTAACAAGGCAATTTGGAGGGCCTGTGGATTTTACCTCTCCTGTGCCCTGACTATTATTTTTCATTTCTTTCAAGCTCTCTACTTTCTTATTTGGTATTCCAGACTTTCCAAGATGAAAAGCATTTCAAATGACTATTGAAGGGTAAGGTCTCCTCACCTTATTTAAGTGAGCAATGGAGAACAAAGACAGATTACCCAAGGTAGATTTTGCCAGCAATGGTGAAAACATGCACCATTTAGTTCTGATGTGTGACAAGAAATATAGCAGAAAGAAGGAAACATGAAGGAAGAAAGTTGATGGAGAAAGAAATGTATTACCACCCCAAAGAGATAAAGGTTGCTTATTCTTTGAAAGGGATATGGCAATATCTCATGATTTTTATGAATTGCTACCTACTTCCAAATTCCAGACTTAAAAAAGGTCAATGAATCTCTTGAGCCAACCTCTAAAGGGACTTAGAGCTAAGACTGAAATTGGTGTCATTACTCACTCCCTGGATCAATAAGTATTGGCTGGATGTGCTACGTTGTAGAGAAGAAAAGAAGCCTGATGCAACTCCTTCCCTCCAGAAGTTTATAGTTCAACTGGAAAGATGAAACACATACAAAAGAAACAAGAAGCAATCACAGGGCGATGGAAACATATACTTCAAGCTGCATTGTAGTGAGGGGCAGTGTGGTACAGATGAGAAACACACTAGAAAACAAGAGAGAGGTCCTGGGTTCTAATTCCAGCTCAGTCATTTACATACCTGGGTGGCCTTGAGCAGATCACTTTACCTGTCTGGATCCCAATTTCTTCATCTATAAAATAAGAGGGTGGGACTAAATGATCCTCCTAGGAATGAGTGTCTAAATTTTCTAGGGATGAATTCTCATTCATCCTTTAGACCTATTTGATAAAGGTCTAAAGAGGTAACAAGCAGATTGAGAAAGTTTGTTTTATATATATGCCATCCTCCAAACATCACCCAATGCTTTCCTGTCTTTGGGTCTTTGCTTCAGTTATCCCTATGCCTGTAATTCCTTCAGCCTTACCTCTACCTATTGAAGGCCTGCTTATCTTTCAAGGTGCAGTTTAACAGCCAGCTTATTCATGAAACCTCCTCTCCATCATGCCGTCCTGTGAAAACTTTTGTGTCTGTTTTACATACTTACCATTTATCTTTGTGTCTCAGCTCTCATATTAACTTGCAAACTCCTTGAGAGCAGAAACCCTGTCTTATTTACCCTATACCTCCATGCAGATGGGGTGCTGGTGTTTAACAATTAGATCTTTAAAAAAAGTGCCCACAACAAACTTTTAGATTTGATCTATATCTTTAACATTTTTTTCCAACACTGTCTTAACTCTAGACCAATTAGATCAAACTCAAAGAGAAATGGATTCCTGTCAGCCACATATTGACTTGGCTAAAATTATCTATGTTGTGTTATATTTTTATTTATTTTGTAAAACATTTCCCAATTACGTTTGAATCTGTTCCACCAGATATTGACTTGACTTGGTTAAAATTATCTATGTTGTATTGTATTTTTATTTATTTTGTAAAACACTTCCCAATTACATTTGAATCTAATTCTGGCTATGAGTTTGATATCTTTAATATAGACAATCAGCAAAACAATAAATCACATCCTGATTTATTGTTGCTGTTCAGTTTTGTCTATTTCTTTGTGACCTTATTTGGGGTTTTCTTGACAAAGATACTGGAGTGGTTTGTCATTTCCTTCTTCAGCTCATTTTACAGATGAAGAAACTGAGGCAGATAGGGTTAAGTGACTTGCCCAGGGTCACACAGCTAGTAAGTGCCTGAAGCCAGATTTGAACTCAGGAGGATGAATCTTTCTGACTTCAGGTGGGGTACCCTTTCCACCGTGCACAGCACAACCTTGTCTCCACCAACCTTACAGTATTACATCCTTCATACTACTATAGTTTTTAAAAGTTAATTTAATCAGGGCATTCTATTGTTTGCAGTTTTTTTTAACCATTAAAACTATATCTGATAGTTCTTTTAACTTAATTGCCTCCCAATGGCTGGCACATATAAAGTAAAGGAGTTGCTTTGGCTATGCTCATGGAGGGCAAAATTAGGAACTGTTTCCCTGAGGAAAACAGTTGAGGGAAGGGGAGTTTGTGTCCCAGAGAACAGTCCAACCATGGATGTAGTCCTGAAGGGAGATAGAATGCCCCATCCCCAGATGGTGGGTTGTAAGGAACAAGGATGTCCAGAAACAGGTACCAAGAGAGACTGGACCTCGGGCATGTTGGCCAAGTGTCAGGTGAAGGAATAAAACACATTATTAGTCAGTGAGAGTCCTCAAGGTTCAGGGACGGCAATCTCTGCATGACTGCAGGGGAAAAGCATATTCACATACCCAGGAAATGTTCTGCTTCATTTGTCCCCCATCTTTGTTATGACCCTGGAGCTCACCATTCTGTGTATGAACATGTTGCTTTTGGTGTATTCCATAATTGTACTTTGCCTCCTGCCTGGTAGAGAACCGTCCCATCTGGGGCTTGCTATTCCATAGCAAGGCAGAATATTCCAGGCACCAGAAGACAAAAGGTTTTTAACCTCAGCATGGAAAGGACAGGCAAGAACCATGCTCTCACTTTTTTCCCCTAATGCCAGTTACAGGACTACATAGGAAAGTGCAAACAAAGTGCAACTCAAATAGTTTCCTCAGAAGTATTGTGAAGGCCAAATCAGAACAAAGAGATTATATAACCTGTACTGTTGGGTACCTGAGCAATGGAGCTCCTTCCATCAACCTTCTCATTTCATATGCTCATGAGAAAAAGGTACTGTTTCCCCTCACTAAATTCTGAAAACAGAACCTGGCATAAAAGCAATGAGTCTCATTTATTTCTTATTTTAGAAAAAATATATAGAGCTGAAGATGAGGAACAGTCAAGATAGGAGATCAGTACAAAAGTCACCAGGCATAGGGGCTGCTGTTCCCTCTTAGCACTTGAGAAAGCTTCAGCGAGATAAACATAACTGTCAGCTTCTGGGTTTAGATATTTTATGCTTTGTTTGTCATTGGTTTTTCCTGGAAAAATAGTGGCCAGAGTGACCCTTGGGATAGATTCTTTTGACATATTCCTCTAAAACCTTAGCCTTTCCTATCCTGGCATACACAGAACCTGGGCATTAAGCTTCCCCAGGCCAAGACAACTCAGAGAGTCACTCTCTGTCTGTGACCTGCTTGGGAAGATTGGTTTTCCAAACTTTTGGGAGAGATGTACATACAACAAACCGAATTTTAATATTTCTGATGAGCTAGGGCTAAATTGAAAACTAAAAATGGTCATAAGATCATAGTCACAGAACTGGAAAGAATCTTGGGAGCCATGTAGTCCAACAGCCTCCTTTTATAGATGAGGAAATTGAGACAGAGTTTTAAGTGACTTGCCCAAGGTCATAAATATTAATAGCCAGAGGCTGAATTCAAACCCTGGTTCTCTGACTCTGGAGCTAATACTCCTTCCATATTTGGCTTTCAAATAAAAACTGAAGAAAAAAAAGCCAAAAAGCCTCATACCTCTAGTTTACTGCATGGAAAAAAAAATGCTGCAACTCTAGAAATTCAAAATATTTCCTTTTGTCCACAGCCTGTTATTAAAGAAAAGAAAAGCAATTGAGGAAGTATTTCTTCCTAATACTCCTTGCTTCTTTCAGAGGAATCTTCTCTGGAACTCTGATTGAAATGAATTAAACGCGCACCTGCAAGTTGAATAATATTTGGTCCTGAAAACCTAGTAATTTTCCATTGCAAATCACAACCGTACATTCAGGAATCCATCTGGACTGCTGGCATTCCCTCAGGTAAGTCCAAATGGTTAATGTCAGATGTTTCTCTATAAATAATAGCAGCAGAGGAGGAAGAGACTTTTCAAAGCTGGTAGATTTTATCCCTCCCTACATATACTCTTTTCTAGTACGAGTACTGTATGCTGTCTCTGTGCAAATGCTCCTAATGCTCCACCCTTATTTCAGGCTAAAAAACAAGTGAGACATACACGCCGAGCAAGATCATTATTTTTTTTTTCATTTGACCTTCTTTAGAAAAGCTCAAAATCTCCTCACAGACTAAAGCAACAATCTTGCTGCACAAACTTAGGCAAAGTTCACACTACAAATCACAGGTGAATGTCAGGTTTATGTAATCACCTGAAGCCCTTCCAAAGCACAGATGGAGGTAGAAAACCTGGCTTCACAAGGCACCCCAAATGCAGGAAATATCCAATGGAGTAAGTTTTCATTTTGTCCTGTACCCCTTGGCCAGGTCTGGGTAGATCCCATCTCCAATGAGCCTTCCTTCTTCACAGAAGGACAACATGTGGTGAAAGAAAGGTAGCTTCTGGGGGAAAAATAAATCTCTTTAGAGGATGACTCCATAAACATCTTGTCTCTATGTCTGTTCTCCTCAATGAAACAATAAACAAAGCTGTGTACTGTCCAACCCCAAAATCCTCTCAGAGAGTAATTACTTCCACAAGGGCTCCAGGAATCAGTTTCCTGCCGTGTCATCATTTGTCACTAGTGACCAAAGTCTTTGGGCTTCTTGAGCAATTCCTCTACAGAAGCCACAATGCCGCTGACCACATGATGATTACTGCGAAAGAGTCACATGGGACATAGAAGGAAGAAGGGGAAGAAAAATAAATGAAAGAACTTCTCTAGGTAAATTGGGAAAACTCAGTTCCTTGGTCATGGACTCAAATGGCCCTAGCCAATAAGTCCTGTACAAAGGGGGAAAAGAAAATGAACTAGGTGGCACAGTAAATAGAGCACTGGCCCTGAAGTTAGGAGGACCTGAATTCAAATCCAGCCCAGCTGTGTGACCCTGGGCAAGCCACTTAGCTCCAATTACCAGAAGAAGAGGAAGGAGGAGGAGGAGGAGGAAAATGTGGGGTGGTTGAAGAGGATAGCAACATTAAGTGCTGAGTAAAGAAATACAACAAAATACATCACATATTCTCTCATTTCTTTGTTTATTCACTGCCTACTGCCTTCCAGATGATAATAATACTAGAAGAAAAAAAATTTACTGATAGAAAGGCAGCTAGTTGGCACAATAGAGTGCTTAGAAAGAACTAGGCAAGCTATTTAGCCTCTCAGCCTCGGCTTCACCATCTATAAAATGGGAATAATAATAATAATAGTACCTACTCCACAAGATTGTTGGGATGCTCAAATAAGATAATATATGAAAAAAAATTTACACCCCTTAAAGCACTATATAAATGTTAGCTATTATCATTGTTTAAAAAAGGAAGTTTGCAGGAAAAAATTATCTACCATCTTCAGTAGTCATTTTGGCCTATCCCTTCAAGTTTCTAAACAGGACCTTTCAGGGTAATAAGTCTGAATATGGCATCTGTTAGAAATGGAAATATTTTATGTGAATTGTTCTCTATTATTCTATCATTTTAGATATGATAGAAAAATGTAGGCTGAATAATGGTACAATTGGTGGGTTTGTAATTAATTGAACATATATCCTAGGGCTATTGTCAACTTAAATGAAGTGTCTAGTGATATTACAGGATGTGTTTTTCCCTCAGTAGAATGTAAGCTCCTTGAGGTCAGAGACTGTTCTGTTTGTGTTTTAGTATCTTTAGTGCCTAAAATATTGTAGGTGCTTAATAAATACTGGGTCTAAGCCTGGTTTTTTTTAACAGTATTTTATTTTTTTCCAATTCTATGTAAAGAAAGTTCTTCCTTTCATTTTTGCAAAATTTTGAGTTCCAATTTTTTCTCTCTCCCTCCATCCCCTCACTTCTTCCTAAAATGGCAAGCAATTTGATATGGGTTATATATGTCCAATCATGGAAAACATACATCCATATTAGTCACAGTTGTGAAAGAAGAAACAGACCAAAAGAGGGAAAAAAAACACACAAAAATAAAGAAACAGTATGTTTTGATCCACATTCAGAATCCATCAGTTCTGTCTTTGGATGTAGATAGCATTTTCTATCATGAGTCCTTTGTAATTGTCTTGGATCATTGCATTGCTGAGAAGAGCTACCATCACACAATGTTACTGTTACTGTATAAGATGATCTCCTGGTTCTGCTTATTTCACTTTGCATCACTTATATGAACAAGTCTTTTTAGGTTTTTCTGAAATCCTCCTGCTCATAATTTCTTGTTGCAAAATAATATTCCATTAATTCATATACCACAGCTTGTTCAGCCATTCCCCAATTGATAGGCATCCTTTCAATTTCCAATTTTTTGCCACCACAAAAAGATAAGCCTGTTATTTCATCAGCACAGGCGATTTCTAGGGTGGAAACACCTTCTTTGGATGTGGATCATGAATTCAACTATAATTTATATGACTAGAGAGTTGCCAGGAACATTGAAAGATTTTGACTTGCAGGGGTTGAGGAATCTATGGCCTCAAGGCCACATGTGGCCCTGTAGGTCCTCAAGTGGATGCAGTCAAAAGGTTTCACTCAAGGACCTAGAAGTACACATGTGGCCTCAAGTCCACAGGTTCCCCACCCCTGGTTGCCCATGCTCACACAACTAGTAGTTGAGAGAGGCAGGAAATTAATGAAGGTCCTCCTGACTACAAGATCAACTCTTTTTCAACTATATATCATTGCATTTCAATGAGTTCTTATAATGCCTTCATAGAAGTATAGAGACTAGAAAAATGAAGAGCATACTCTGCCCTGGTGAGACCAGAGTACACCCAATCCAATCATATCTTCATTCCTTTCCAGGCTGCATTCCTGACTCTCTACTAGACTTTATCACACCAGAGAAACCTCTTTACCCTAGAAAGCTCACTCCACTCCTAGAACTACATTAGAAGTACCCTCTACCCCTTCAGCATCTTCCTCTAATTGGTTGGTTCCTTCTAGAACCTCTATTTTAAGGAGAATGTCCAAACCAACTATATTTTCATTTGTCTCCAAATTTCATTCTTGATGCTTTTGACTTTCTACCATGCCCCATGCCCACCTCCTATTCGAATTTTTAGCTTCCTTTCATGAATCATATTTCTCTACTATGATGTGTTCCTTTAAGGGCAGGAGCTGTCTTTCTGCTTGTATTTGTATTTTCAGTGCTCAGTATACTACCTGGCACATAGTAAGTGCTTAATAAACTTTTTGCCTTTACTTGACTTGCTGACATTTATAGCTATGGATCTTATATTTTAAGAGTATCACTAAAAAAAATAAAGTTTTAATTTTAAAAAGAGGATATTGACAAGCTGGAAGCCATCCAAGGGGAAGAAACTAGAACGGTAAGGGCACTCAAAACCACGTCTTTGGAGGAATCATTTAAGAAACTGGGGATCTTTTGCTTGGAAAAGAGAAGTCTAAGGACAGAAAAAATAATTGTCGTAAAGTATTTGAATGCTCTTCATGTGGGAGAGAAATTAGAAATATTCTGTATGCAAAATATTTATAGCAGCAAAAGGTCAGAGATGTTGCAGACGGTATTTTTTCATCAAGGGTGGGCAAGCTGACTTCTAAAGTACCTCAAAGAGTTGAATGCCAGAAAGGAAATTCAAGAAGAAACCCCAGTAGGGTTCTTTGCCCCAACTTGACCTTCATCTTCCAATGCTGTGATGGAATTTATATCCATCTTTTTCCAAAAGACCATATTGTGCACATAATTAAATAGCCTTTCTGGTGGGCTTATAATTCATTTTTATGAAATACAGTTTCATGTGACCCAACAAAGACCCTGAAACTGTCACAACATGTACATTTTAACTTCTTTTATACATAGCCAGAAGCAAAATGGATATTGTTGGATATTAAGAGAAACTCTTTCTGTCTCTGCAAAAGTTGTGTTTATTTAATTGTCAAATGATTCAACCCTATCTATTCACCTAACTTGTGACAATACCATTATGGTGGGATTTTTAAAATAGCTTTGTTAAGCATATAAAAGTTAATATTCTGCAATATGCCTCTCTTAAATCTATATCATGTAATGAAAAGAGCACTTAGCTTAAAATAACAAGATTCGGAGACTAATTTTGCTGCTTACTAGTGTAAACCATGACCCAGCAGTCCCCACCCTCTCTTCATGCCCTCTGGTTCACATGGCCCAAGTTCAGTTCTGTGGGACTCCCTTAAAAGAGGTCACTTCCTTTCTTGGCTCATGGATCCCACTTGAAATTACTCCAGGGAAATCTCTAAATACAGTCTCCTAAAGTGTCAAAGTGGATAGTATTGGACCTAAAGTCACAAAGACCTGAGTTTAATTGCTGCCTCAGACCATTAATAGTTTTGTGATCCTGATCAAGTCACTTAACCAGCCTCAGTTTCCCCACCTGAGAAATGGGGGTAATATTAGTACATACCTTACACGATTGTTGTGAGGGTCAAATGAGATAGCCTTTGTAAAGGACTTTGCAAACCTTAAAGTACTATGTAAATACTAGCTTTTATATTTTTTATTTTCTCTGAATGTGGCCAAAGGGGATCCTTCAGCTTTTGTATATGCATTCAAGTTAGTAGTACATTTTTCAGATATGAGACAGCTTTAATTGAATTCCACAGAAAATAAAGATGCAAAGAAGTCCAAAAACAAGTACAGGAGTCCATAAAGAGATATGGAAAACACAAAAGGCCTCACAGAAACTGATATGTAAATAAACATGAAGTCCATTAGTTCTCCTGGGGATAGGATTAAATTGGGGTTTTCTTTGAGGGAGTCCTTTGACCTACTGGTGGAGCACTAACCCTTCCTCAAGGTCCCTAAATGGTCCCTCCAAGAATTGTAAGGTCACTCTGTGGTTTGGATCCCCACCAGAAGGCAAACATACTGTAGGGCTGCTGAATCAGCAATCCCCTTTTCCCTCAGATCTGCACTATATGAATAAATAATTGATTTTGCCCTCCTCACGGGATGCTGTTCAAGAACTAAGTGAGAGAACTTCTTCCGTGTCCAGGAAGCACTCCACAACAGGAAATTCCCTTCTCTGTCTAGCATGTCTTATCCCTGAACTTTCAAACTTGAGGTTCTCCAGAAAGCAATATTTAGGGTTGGCACTGCTGAAGATGACTTCCTTTTCTAGTTAGAAGGCTATATTCTAAGATCATGATACCTAGACAAGTGAACCCTCCCCCTTCCACGAAGGCGTTAAGGGCTTATGAACATACTTCCACTACCTTCTCAAACTTACTTGCCATATATATATGTCCTCATCTGCCATGTGCTTCTGCAAGAAATCTATCAATGTCCTGGTTGCTGCCATTTCTTGAAATGAGAAAATCCCCTTTTTGGATCTCCCTTCTCAGGCTGATTGCAAACGTATATACATATACATTTACATATATACATATACACACACACACACACACACACACATATAAACACATATAAATATGTGTACATTTGGTCAGACCTGTGATTTCTTTAATGTGGACAATTTGTGTAGCAACTCCCTATACCAATGCAGAGCAGCAATTTGTTTGTAATATACAGTCTTAGAATTGCTTGAGGACAGTGAAAGGTCAAATGACTTGTCCATCATCATACAGCTAGTATAGAGGCAGGATGTGAATACAGGTCTTCCTGACTCCAAGGCTAGCTCTCTATCTACTACTATACCATTCTGTAACAACATCAATACACATACACACACACACACACACACACACACACACAGAAAAGAATACAAAAGGGGGAACAGAAACAAACAGGATATTTTTGTTATGATCTTCAAGTTAGTGTACACATTTTGAACAGTAAATAATGGAGTTTGCAGTTTCACATACAATCATTTTAAATTTTTGTGTGTATTTTAATTTTAGGCTGATGTGTACTAATAATATAAATTTTAAGCTGAAAAGAGTAACACCCTCCCCAACCCAGCGTGGGTACTTAGCTGGCTATATGAATTGAGGCAAGTGGCTCAGCCGTTCTAAGCTTCAGTTTTCTTGTTTGTAAAATCAGAAGAATTATTGCTACCCTGCCCAGCTTCCCTTCCAGGACTGCTATAGAGATCAAATGAGATAACTGTAAAGCACTATAGAAATTCCCACTCTTGACATAGATCAGATTTTCTTTTTTTCTTTTTTTTTCTTTTTTTTTGGTGAGGCAATTGGGGTTAAGTGACTTGCCCAGAGTCATACAGCTAGTGAGTATTATCTGTCTGAGGCCAGATTTGAACTCGGGTCCTCCTGACTCTAGGACCAGTGCTCTATCCACTGTACCACCTAGCTGTGCCTAGATTTGATTTTCTTAAGGAATAACATACCTATAACTTTTACAGTTATGTGAAACAATGGCAGCTGTGAGCTTTGTTAAACAATGGGGGGAAAACGAGGGCAGGGGGAGGGATTCTCAGATGAAGAAAAATAAGCAGAATACATTGTTCCCAATTGCCCAGTTTCTGAAACTGGAAATCACATTCACTAAATTAAAACCTACTTCTAATTTTTACCTATAAACACCAAGGGTTTTTTTTTCTTCCCCAGCATAACTTTCCAATTCAAGCTGGTAGAGATGATTATAATAGCAAAGCAGCAGAGACAGAGTAGGGAAATGCCAAGAGGAGTCATCCTGTACTGGAAAAGGTTAGGAGCCCAAAGGATTTAATTTCACAAACTGATTCCAAAAGGGCACTCTGCAGATTCTTTTAAGGCTACCTTGTTCCAGAAGAATATGAAACCTCCTTGCCCAGAATAAGAATGAAAGTGTGTGGTTAATTAATAAAAAATTCAAAAAGGACTTTGAAAGCCCATTGGATAAAAGAGATTAAACATCACGTTCTTTTGCTCTGTATCATAGCAGTTGAAGCCATAGCTCATGGAAGCTTAAAATCATGCAAGTGACATATAATTTAAATATTTCAAGCAGTATGTACATAATAGCATTCATAGCTAGGTGGCAGAGTGAATCCTACCTCAGACACCTAACTAGAAGTGTGACAAGTGACTTTGCCAAGTCACAACTTTTCTCAACCTCAATTTCTTCATCTATAAAATAAGGAAAATAATAATAATGCTTATTCACTATATTGCTAAAAGAAATCTGGATTCTGACCTTACCCTGGTCAATAAAGCAAACTCAGGAAAAGAAAGGTAAAAATATTTTGTTAGCACACCAAGACAGCAAACAGTTGGATGTTACCAACGCAGACTTCAAACTGCATGATGATTTTATAGATTAGAGTAAATAACTTCCACATAAAGGCAAAAGCATGTTGATTAGTACATATATGATGAAGAGATGGGTTATGTGCTGCCTCAGCTTCTTCTTCTATATCTAAGTACACATGTGCAAGGGTATTTCCAGAACTCCTTTTTTCTGCAGACTGGCTATGTACGTACTCAAAGTTTAAACAAGATTTTAAACATGGGGTCACTCAGACTGACTCTGCACAAAGTGTCTGACTAAGCACAATAGAAATACTTATTTTTTTTGTAGCACTTAGCATAGTGGCTCACACATAGTAGGTGCTTCAAACTGACATCAAGCACAGATTTCATTCACTTGGAATTCTTCCCAGAATTCAAACATCTCACTGTCATTGTGTCCATCACCTTTTTCATCTTGCTTTCCTATACCATACTCCCTATATTTTGCATCTGTAGCCCAAGAGAGATCCCTCACTTCTTCTGCAAAGTTATAGGTATACTTAGAATCTCCTGCGATGACCTCTCAACTTATGAAAAGGTGGTAGTAGTACAGACTAGGACTATTTTCTTCCGTTATTTCTCTTCCCTGACTTCTACATTTTCAATGTGGACCTAGACATCATTATTCCCCTTAGATTGCCTCCCTAGAACTCTAGAACATGATTTAGTGATATTGCATTGGTAGAAGCCCTCCACTATATCTAGAGCAGACACATTGAATATTTACTTCCATGATCTTTACTCTGGCCTGTAGACTGCCGGGTTACTAAATAGTAGGCTCCTGCATGAGCCTATGTGCCTGGATAAAGGACTGTCCTCATAAGCAAAATCTCCTGGACCGAATCTTCTACTCATTCATCCAAGATCATTGGAAACCAACAAAAACTTGTTGGATATAGTTTGATTTTGAGTTGTGTCTATCACAATAAAGACTGATAAAATAGAAGAGGGATATATAATATCTTTGTCTGTAGTACATGGGTAGTACGACTGAATGGTAGAGAAGGAGATTATTGCCTCTTACCTCCTCCAACTTAGAGAAAGTTTGTTGGTTTACAGTTCTGGAGAAGAATGTGAGACCTGATTTTCTATAGTGAAAGGCTCCCTGAGCATGGCAGTGAACTATCCATTTATATTCTACTGCATTAGCTGCCCATGGAATATACTGTACATCACAGTGGACAGCCTTGAAGTATGCATTTAGTAATCAGTGGTTGGGACAATGGTAAACAATGTTACTGAAAGAAAAAAAAATAGATAAGATAGAAGATAGTCTCAGTTAGAACACTTTTTAAAAAAGAGAATTCCTCATTGGGCAGTAAGTGACTTCAATGGTGGTGGAAGGTACAATGCATGCAGTAAGTGTGCCATCTTGGTTTGAGTCTCTACCAACCCTTCTCCGTCCCAGACTCCCCAGGCTACCACCCTGCCTTTTCCCCAGTGGTCTTCTCTGTCCACTTCTCAGCAAATATCCACATTTTGGCCTCTTTTTTTTCTTCCTCCAATTAGTGAGTTTATGCTTAGAACCTACATTTAAGAAAGTATTCACCAAGTCACACTCACTTCCAACCTGGCTAAAACTCTGACTTCCTGATTCCTTCCCACTTTCCAGCTCCTCTTTATACATGGTCTTTCCCCATTAAAATATAAGATTGTTGAGAGCAAGGAATGTCTTTCTTTTTAAAAAATAACAATATTTGAATTGCCAGTGCTTGTAATAGTGCCTGGCACAGAATAGGTACTTTAATAAATACTCTATTTCCTTTCTGCCCATATACCAGCAACATTTCCCAATGTTCACATGCTTCCTCTTCCTCCCAGGAAGCAATCCTTCAAGACAATTTTTAAAAGGGGAAAAATTCCAGCAAAACTAAATAAATCTTATTAGCCATGGCCCTGAGAGTAGATGAATATACCATTAAAGAAATCCAACATCTCTTTAGTTCAGCAAATGTTGATTTTCAAAAAAAAGCCTCACAAACCTCTCAAAAACTGTAGGGAAACAGCAAAAACCAAATGCTAAAATCCAATACTCAAATAGGTCAAGTCCTACACTTGTATTAGATTGTATGTCCCTCTAAAAGTCCAGTTTTGTAAATATCATTTTTCTTGATCCAGACAAAAGGCAGCCATCCTGAATGGAAAGGGTATCTATAGCTCTGTAGTCATGGTAAAATCATACCTACCCATTCTTCTTCTTGACAGATCCTACTTCCATCTCACTTGCCTGGTTTCCTGTTTCTCCTTCCTACTAACCCCCTTCCAAAAGGTTAGGATCACACTAACCTTGGAAGCTTGGGCAACCTCCCTTCTTTGAAGTCAGTTCTCTGCCCCCAAGTCTCTCTGTATTTTGTGGCTATGACCCCCTAAGGCTACACATAAACAAGAAGGACATTTCTGGTCCCAGTTCAGACACTTGCACTTTGAAATTAGACTACCTAGACACTTTGTGTGGAGCTTATTTTTGAATTTACAATGCTAAACTCATTCTAAAAATTAGGAAGCTTCCAAATTGTTGAAAAGTGTTTGGTGATCCATCCATAATCAAATGAAGAATTCAACTAAATTCAGTAAACACTTAATCACCTACTATATACAGGTTACTGTGTTGGACATTGGAATACAAAGAAGAAAAAAGGAAAAAATCCTAGCCTTCAAGGTATTTACATTCTACTAGAGGGACATAAAACAGACCCTGATAATAAATTAAAAATATAAAAAATAATAAAAGTGCAAGAAGGAGAGCATGTTAACACTTAGAGGAATTAGAAGGCTAATCAATAAATATTTATGAAGTACTGTCCTAAGTGCTGGGGATACACAGACAAGCAAAAGGTAGTCCCTGCCCTCAAGGAGTTTACAATCTAATGAGGGAGGAAAGAAACAATTATGGTAGCTGAGTGGTAGCTTAAAGAAAGCTAGGAATTCCAAAAGGTAGAAGTAAAAAGGGAGCACATTCTAGATATGAAGACCCACCTATGGAAAGATTCAGAAGTGGGAGAAGAAAATTAATACACAGAGAACAACTAGAAGGCCAGTTAGACAGGAATGGAGGGTGTGTGAAAGAAAGTAATAAAAAAAAATAAGACTGGCATTGTAGATGGTAATCCGATTGTGAAGGCCTTGAAGTGCCGGACTGAAGATTTTTGTATTTTATCTTTGGGGCAATAGAATTCATTGAAGATTTAATGAGGGGTGACATGTATATAGTCATTAAATAACCACCTCTTTAACTTTCTAAAAGGGGGAAGTGGAAAAAATATCTCATAAAATACAATATTGCTGTTGTACCTTTGGCACAGACTAACTCAACCTGTCACTTAGTCCATCCCTAAAGTTTATAAAAAGACAGTCTCTTTTATTACTGCAGGGCATTGAGCTCAGAAGCAGATGAATGATGTGACCTTTGAGCTAGAAGACAATGGATCAGTTGAGCAGTTTCCATTGGGTCCAGATTAAAACTCCTGATGTTATCTGAGGAATATACTATCCTATACACTGTCACTTATACAACAACTGCTTCCAAATTTTGTGAATTAAAACTAAGTGTTGGATCTAGTTGCCCTAATTACACTATGGAAAGATGACACCAAGCAACAGTCATGTGAAAGATCTATGGTTTTTAGAATATTGCAACTTCAATTTCACTCATGAATGACTTGGCAGCCAAATTAGACTAAAAAAAAAGTCAAAATAGTAAAGTCAAAGCAAGCAAAAGCAAGGTTAGAACTAGACAGAGAACTCTGATCCACTGAGTCAGAAATAGTTTTAGGCAAATTTATTTCAGTACCCCGGATAGTTCCAAACAACTGTAGATAATCTTAACTCAGAGGTGTTGGTTTTTGTTTTCTGTTTTATTTTGTTTGTTGGAGCTCTTCAGTGTTCTAGATCTATTAATTTAATTCTACCTTCCCAATAGGACTCTAATCATTAAAGGGTGCTTACTTTTTTGGGGCTTTTTTTTTAAGCATTCTTATTATCAGATGGTTCACATACTGTACTTCTCACATCAAAGACAAGGGCTTAGCCTAGGTTGGAAGCCTTTTCCTCTGAACATGGAGAGGATCAGTATTCAATGGATTACTCAAACAGGCAAAGTGATAATGTCAACTTTATGGACCAATAACCTGGATGTTTCCATTTCCTCAGTACATGTTACATAATTTCTACTGCATGGTAAACTCTATTCACTTGGTTTTGTTTTCTAATTGTTATTTTTTTTTGTTTCATTCCTATGTAATAACTGCATTACAAGCTTTTTATGCAAAAAGAGATAGACCCAGCTTAATGTAAGGATAAATAGTGCTGTCCAAAAGCGGAGTTGGATGCCTCAGGAAGTAGGGAGTTCCCCATATGTGGGGTTCTTTAATAATGCCTGTATGATGCTATGCTTGACTGAAATCCATTAGTCACGCATGAGTTAAACAGTCTTGAAAGTAGATCATTCCCAGAAATCTTTAGCAAAAGGTCTGTAGAGAGCTCTCTAACTCTGCTATTTCCCTGCAGGTCTTTTCTACCCTGTCAAATAGAAACAGATCCCAGCAGTCCACATAAAATAATATGATCTATGTTGTGTTGATTTTTATTTATTTTGCTAAACATGTCCTAATTATGTTTTAACTTGGTTCCATACATTTTGTGAGTATGGCACCTCTGTTTTACATGAATTTAGCAAATTGGTATATAAAAGATTTCATCTAGCACACTGCACCTAAGTATCTCTTTTCTGGGTCTGGATAGCAACCTGGTGAAAGACTCTGGCTTGGACTTTGTTGTATCCTGACTCTACTCTCTCTACAACAGCTTTAACCTATTTTCCACACCCTATTACCTTTGTGGGCATTTTCTCGACCACACCAAGACTCAGACTCAAGAGCATCTATCCAACCCTTAGTCAGCAGCAGTGACCAGACATGATAACAGTGTGTGTAACAAATGTTGCTAAATGTTAAGTAAATTAATTTAAAAAAAAAACCTACTGAGGCTTGCCTTTACAAAGGCATTGCTCTATAGGGAATGCTGACTACTTAAAATAGCTTTATATGGTTAATATGGTTTTTATATGTTAATGAAATACATCCCACCACAGCCCCACCTTCCATTCCTGTGATGATAACACTGAATTGAATGATATTTCTTTCAAGATTCACAGAGAACTAATGATTACTCAAGCTTAGACTTGACAGTGAATGACAATATAATTCTTTACAGGATTTCATGATAAGGAGTTTTTATTTACTGATTTTGACTTTGTACCAGAGCTTCAAAATATTATCTGTTTGCAGGAGAACAGAGGCAGGAGTTTCTTCACAGGTGTACATATGCTTCTAAAAATTTCTGTTGGTCCGTATTCATAAACTACCATCTTTAATATCTCTCACATCCTCTATAGCAGGCATATCTAATCATTTTTGGCTCCCATACTTCATTAGCTTTCAGCAAACATTCCTATACCTTGATTCAATATGGAAGAAAATAAATTTTAAAGTTTATCATGCATATGTAAATATGAAATAAAATAAATTTCAATGAAATGATTTAGTTATTTGACAACTATTTATTATCCTCCTTTGACAAGTTGCTTATACCCCCATAGGGATAATTTAACCCCGATTGGTAATCCCTACTCTAAAGAAAAGGATTCCTCACTGACACACTGATGATTGGTGACTACATATTTTGAGGAGTCTTAATAAAAACTTATTTTTATCCATTACTGTATCCATTACTTTAAAGTTTACCTAAGTGCTTTATATCTATTATTTCATTTGATCCTGATAACAACTCTGGGAAGCAGATAGTACAAGCATATCCTTATTTTACAGATAAGTTAACCAGAGCTCAGAGAGCTCAAAGTCTCATAGGCAATGGAGCCGATATTTGAAACCAGGTTTTCTACCTCCAAGGCAAGTTCTCTTTCTGTTCCTACAGAACTTTACTCATTGGATGGATACAATAGAATCATATCCTGCCTGGTTAAAGTGGAAATCTTGTAGCAGGCATGGTGGCACATGCCTGAAATCCCTGCCACTGGGGAGCCAGAAGCTGGTTGGTTCATGGCTTGGGCTCAGGAGTTTCTGAGCTACAGTGGGTCTAAATAAAGATGAAGCCCAGAGGCCTTCTACTTCTAAATACATGATCCTATGATCCCATGGAATGTCTGAAAGCACATCTAAAAGAATGAAAAAGGAAAAAAAAATCACTTCTGCTTTAGAAGATGTTTCTCTGAATTATTCTGAACAAAATGTTAGCTTTTCATGCATATAAAACTCTCTCACTTCGAAATATGTGAACCTAGGAACTTCCTCTCCTGAGCCTAAATTGCTGTCATGGAATTAAAAATGACTTAAGAAAATTTCCATATAGTGAAAACTTGTAGTAAATTACTTTCCTCCTCTTTTAAACATTAGAGAAGTTAGATGGCACAGTGGATATGGTGCCAACCCTGAAGTCCAAAGCAACTGAGTTCAAATCTGGCCTCACACTAGCTATCTGATCCTGGACAAGGAACTTAACCTTGTTTGCCTCAGTTTCTCATCTGTAAAATGAGCTGGAGAAGGAAATAAAAAACCACTCCAGCATCCTTGTCAAGAAAACCCCAAATGGGGTCAGAAACAGTCAGACATGACTGAAAAATTACTGCACAACAAAAAATTTTCAACATTGAGTCAGCAATGATCTAAGTACAATTCGTACACCTCTTCTCAGCAGAATGGCCATAGATATTTGCCTAACAAGATAAATACAATACAATATTGAAAATGTACAGTATGCAAGAGCTAATAGGCAAATTAGGGATAATATGACTACTCTACAATAATTTCTGTGGAGCTGAGACTAAAAATGATGATCTTTGTGAAACTGTTTTGAGTTTATCAGAAAATATGTTATTCATGTATAACCTATATCAAATTCCTTACTTTGTCAAGGGAAGGGGAAAAGTGAAGGATGAAAAGAGAAAATTTGGAATTCAAAAAATTTTTAAATGAATGTTAAAAATTGACTTTACATGTAACTGGGGGAAAATAAAATATTATTTTAACAAAGAATATATGTTATAGAATGCTAGATCCTTATCAAACTACTTTATATTTATAGCATTTGATTATAAATAATTAGATCCGCTAGTGAATCTACAGGTAAAAATTAGTGGTGGAGTAAATTGATACTATAGTAATGAGAAATGAAATTTTTAATTTTGTTGGTTGATAAACATGGTCAAATTATTTTCCCCTCATCTTCCCTTGACTTGAGGAACTGGCTATGATTTAGTGAGGGGAATTAATTTTATTGATGGAATACCAAAGTTCAACCAGGTAGCATTGGTCATAACTTATTGAACAAGGATTTTTAAATAGAACCTTTCAAACCCTGCCAATACGATAAACTTATGAATGAAGCCAACCTATTACATATCATTAGATGTGAACATTCAATATTCCGGGAAAAAAAACTGGGAGAAGGAAAGTCATGGCTAGTAGCTTTCAAAGGTATGAAGAGATTATAGATTTAGAGCTGGAAAGGCCTTTAGAGGTCTTCTAGTAACTCTCTCATTTAAGAGATATTGAGGGTTAAAGAAGTAACTTGCCCATGGTCATTCATGTAACGAGTAGTAGGGCTGAGGTGTGTGTACAGTGATAAAAGCTCATATTCCTCCCAATAACCATATGAAGTAGGTAGTATATTCTTCTTTTGATGAAACTAACATCAGAGAGATAAATTGACTCTCTCATTGTAGTACAACAAGTATGAGAGCCAGGATCTGTCCCAATATCACTCAGGACTCTTTTCATTTTGCTATACTGTCTCTCTTGTTATTTACAAATTTATTAACTTCTTACACATAAATCATCTTCTATTCTGAATGTATTTCAACTGTGAGAAACAACTAGTAGGATCGCTGACAAGGAAAAGTGAAGACTTTCCTGGCAAAGTCTGACCATGTGATTACATTATTTAAATATTACTAAGAAGAGGAGATTCTGCATTCCTCCAAATCCTGTCCCATCTTAAATTCTATTTATTCCCAGAGAAACTCCAAAAAGACTTTAAATATAGGACATCCCTATTATATGTCTTTGAAAAGGAGAATAAAATATACTCAGTATCCAAGTAATTAAATAGATGTGATCTCATAAATTCAGAAGCTCCCTTCAAGAACATAGATCTCAACTCATCCATACTTTCCTATATCATATGGGCTCATGTCCCACTTTACAGTTTAACACTGGACCAACTCAATGTCCATTTTATTCTCTATCATAGATATATTTGTGAACAGGCTGTACTGGGTATTCATCCAAATGCATGTTGAAACTGGGGCAATAGACATTTTTCATCCATTTGGTATTTACTGCGTGAATGCTCGGGCACACTCCTTTTGAGTAATTACAGATCTCTTTCAAGAGGCTCTGAAGTGTATTGGAACTTAATGTAATCAGCATAATATCATCCACAAACAATTTGGAGGGTCTCATCGTCCATAAGAGCTCACTCTTCAACCTTTCTATGTGCTAGAAGCCTCCATCGTAGTGGTGAATACCTTTGGTAAGATTATGTCTCCTGTTTTATGCCTTATCTAGTGTTTATCATCAGATGATTGTTAAACAAGGTTAATTCTGTTGTCACATCTTCTGAGGAATCTTGAATTATTTTTATGTATTATGTAGCATTTTGATCTATTAAATCAAATGATTTTTCATAATCAACGAACAAAAAGATACACTAAAAAAATCATTGCACAAAATTGTCATATTAAAAACTGTTTACCCTGAAAGTTTTCTTACATTTCTTTTGTTAAAAACAAATATTTTAGGATCATAGATGGAGTTGTTTCACTTTACCACCTTTACTATCATTTTCTTCTGTGGGTCATAGACAATAGAGTGTGGAGTATGGGGAGGAGATGTGTAATTGAATGCCACCTTAGACATTTTCCCACTGAGTACCTGTTAATAGATCATTTAACCTATTAGAAACTCAGTTTCCTTATCTGAAAGTGGGGATAATAATATTTGTGTTATCTACCTCACTGGGTTATTGTGAAGAAAGCACTTTAAAATGCTATGGAAATGTGAATTATACTGTTCTGACAATGCACATTATTATATATCACACTTTGGTTTTATTCAAACCAGTCTTGGAAAATGAGGTGCCCAGACTGATGGGAGGGGAAAAAGGTAGAATGACTGGGGAAAAAGGAAGTTCCCAAGACTTATCATTTCAGCCCAATTTCTTTGCTTATAAGCTTTTAGGCCAAGAGAGTGTATACCATCTTGCTTTTCACATTCTCTGATTGAAAGTTGAATGCTATGAGCTGTGATGAGATTTTTGCAGTCATCTCCTCTCTAGAGATGTTGGTTACAGCACCAACACCTTTTTCTCCCAGCCTGATATGACAAAAGTTTCAAGCCCAGAAGTCTTTCGTTTCACTTCTGAGCCTCATCTGTAAAATTCATCTAGTGAATTTAGTCAATCCTGTGTGAGGCTAAGATCAGGGAGGTGGTGCACAATAGGGGTGGAAGAGTCATGTGCCAAGAAAATTCAGTATCTCTACTTCTGCAACAGATACTAAGAAGGGAGAGGGAGAGTACCTGCCAGATTTTAGAGTTGTTGGGTTTTTTTGTTTTTAATGTTCCAAACTTGTGATGCTATTAATATCTGTGGTTAAGTGGAATGTTCAAATTGTTTACTGCAACAATTGCTTTGTAACTATTTATTCCCTTGGAAACCACTCTCTGTACTACCATTTTGTAATTATGGGAGGAGTGGAAGGAATTCCCAGTTTAATGGAAAACTACGATTGATCTGATATAATGAGAGACAGCTTGGTAGAATGGCAAGAGCATTAGATATGGAGTAAGACCTGGATTCGAATCCTGCCTCAGGCACTTATTACCTTTGTGACCCTGGACAAATCATGCACCCTTTCTTGGATTGAAGTGTCTCATCTGTAAACTGAGACAATTGGACTACTCTCTAAAGTCCCTTCCAGCTCTACTTAATAGCTAATGTTTATATAGCACTTCAAGCTTTGCAAAGCTTTTTACAAATACTATCTCATTTGATCCTCACAACAATTCTGTTATTGTCCTCATTTTACACATGAGGATAATGAGGTACAAGGCAGACAGAGGTTAAGTGACTTGCCCAGTGTCACATGGTGTCTGAAGCCATATTTGCACTGAGTCCTGATTCCGTGATCCATCCACTACACCACCTAGCAGCCCTTAAGATTCTATGATCTTATAAAAGTGAATTGGGTCTAATATGGTAGATTTCAGCCGCTTGATAGGAATCTGCATCTTCTCTGAAGTGCACTAACACTATTGGCATTTCTCTGTGATTAGAAGGGAATAGGTATAAATTAATGCAGCTACAGCTGAGCTGAGTTATTTCTGCGAACTCTGTTTCTGAACAGCTGTTTATGGTAAATCACTGACTAGAGCCACAAGGCTACAGTAGCCTTATAAGATTAAAAGAGCACCCAGGTTTTGGGGGAGGCAGGCAGTGCTGAATTATTACAATAATGTTTTATGAGCTATTTGGAGCCTTTACAGTGTGATAAAAGGGTCACTGTATTCCAGGGGATGAGCCACCAAAGATTCAGCTTGTATTAACTAATTATTCTTATTTACTGACTTAAAATTTCAGTTCTTTTCCATGGAATAGTATGCTGATACAAATTATTTGATTTACTCCTTATTTACAGTTTAGGTCTTCTTCCTGCTCAGAATTGCATTTCATAACACATATCAAGAGGGTTCATGCATCTCCCAGATATTCCCCAGCTATGTGGCACAGGGGAGAGAGAGAAGGAAAAGAGCAAAGGAAAGGAAAGTGCATTTAGTAAGTACTATGTGCCAAGCACTGTGTTGGAGATACAAATACAAGCAGAAACAGTCCCTGCCCTCAACCCATTTACATTCTAAAGGGGAAAGTTAGGACACAACAGTGAGCTGAAAAGAAGAGGTGGGAAAATGAAGTTACCTGGTCCAGGCATGGTTCCGAGGCAATCAGGAAACGGACTGGGACGACAATGACAGCAGGTCAGCCTCAGCCTCCATAAAATGAAGGGTCCAGGAAGAATTCACTCATGGGAGAAAGGGGGTGGGCCTTGTGGAGTGATATTCCATCGTGAATGTATACGGAAGGGGCGTGGGAGACAGCTGGGCCAGAGCGAAGAAAAAATGTTCTACATCAGCCAGCAGTAGAGGTGGGCATGGTTTTGAAGTCTAGAAGAAGTTGGGAAAACAAAAGGGAGGACAATAGTATCCCAAAAGCCATGTTGGGACTAGTGGCAGCAAAAAACAAAATATCTAATACCCTAATTGACTTGAAGTACAGACTACAGAATAATAAAATTTTCAAGATGATAATCTGCGGTTCAACTATAATTGATGTCCCCTTTTGTGGCTGAGGCCTCCCAACTTCTCAAAAAGGAATTTCTGATTGTTCTAATACCTGTAATCAATAGATTCCTTCTAAAAACAAATTAAACTGTCCTCTTATCTGGGAGTTGTTAGATAGAAACTTAACTTGCCTCTCTTCCTTATCTTTATCATTTCTCCTTTGCTGATCCATCTTTCACCATTAACTCTTACCTTGCCACATGCTCCATCAGTTTCTGCCATTTCTGCAGGTCATGACATTCATTAAATTAAAGCCCTCCACAAAATGGTTCCACCCAACCTTTGCTATTTCCCTTCAAATATGGTTTCTTCTGCAAAACTAGACTACTCACAATCCCTCTCTTTTTTTTTATCCATCTCCTTTTTGTTTCTATACTGTTGTCCCAGCTCTTGCTTCCATCTCTGTCTGTTGAAATTCTTCCCTTCCTTTGAGATCCTGCTCAGGTGACATTTCCTTCCACCTGAAAGCTCCCATCTCAAAGTAATCTGTCTCTTCTCAAATTTATCATAGCAATTTGCTTAGACTTCTCTTTTGAATTTTTACATATTATGTTATCTTATCAAGAGAGAGCAGGTCTTGAAGCCAAGAACTGGATTTAATTTCCACTGCCTCTGATATACATTGATTGTACAAGCCTAGGGAAGTCATTTAAACTCTTAGTGCTCTAAGCAAATCTCTAAGACTATATGTTGCAGAGACAATGCCAATTTACATTGGTGAAGGGAATTTCCTCTCCCAGGAGTTCCCTATCCTACACTAATTAAGTCACAGTTCCAACTACCATCACTAGATTTAATAGGCTGCTTGAGAAAAGGAATCTTGTGTCTAACCAAATGCTTTACATCTGGAGGGACTTAATAAATGTTTATTAAATCAATCATTCAGTGAAGTTTAGGGAGCCTTTTTCAATTTATATCCACCTGCAAGCTTAAAGATAAAACAGGTGTGTTGTGTCAAGTGCAGGCCTTTCCACACCAAGCAGGACATTAATAAAAGCTCACTAAAGAGTTGTTCCAAAGCCCTCATCACAGCAGCATTCATTGCAAAGTGTGTAGCAGAGGTGAAAGTCGAAGCTATGGCCCAAATTGAAGATGTGCTCCATGAAACTGAGGCAGCAGTTAAATTACTTTTATTTTAGAGTTCTAGGTAGTTCACAGATGTGGAAGGAACAATATAGTGGAAATTGTTCACAACCAGCATCAATAATCCCTCATAATGCATAACCTGTACTTGGAGCAACCAAAGGAGGAATGGAAAAATGACAAAAAGGCAAAGGGAGGGAAGAAAGGCAAGAGAAAGGGAGGAGAAAAAAAGAGGAGGGAAGGAAAGAAGGAAAATGCAGGAGGTTGTCAAATAACACACTCTAATTAATCAGCCAAGAAAAATGCTCTTGAAAGTTTGAGTTTTGACAGGACTTATTATGTAACGATTACCCACCAGTTGTATTTTGGCCACAGGAAGTGCAAGAAACAACAATCAAAGGCTTGCTTATGAAAAATCCCCATCGCTGGAAAGCTGTTAAGATTTAGTTAAGCACAGAGTATATTCAGAGCAGATGCTGCCCTCCTGAGCAGCAGAGAAGTATTGCTGCTGGCCAAGTAAAAATATAAACCTCTGAAAATTACTAGGGAATTTTGACAATTTGAATCATTAATTAATCCATACACACTTATTTTTAAAAGAAGAAATTTAGAAGTAATTCTGGGCTATTACTCTAAGCATTTATTTAAATTAATGGGAACTAAAAAAATAGGAAAATAACATTATGAGGGAAATTGTAAGAAAAACTATGAAGAATTCTATAGAAATATTTTTAAATCATCTTTGTGATTTTTATTCATGGGCAACAACTTTATATTCCTAGATATCACTAAACTATTTACAATCAGAAACTCAACATTAGAGAAGAGCAGACAAAACTAAACAAAGCAGACAAAGAGATATCAGCCTTCATTATTTTG
Organism: Phascolarctos cinereus; assembly: GCF_003287225.1. Classification (NCBI taxonomy): domain Eukaryota; kingdom Metazoa; phylum Chordata; class Mammalia; order Diprotodontia; family Phascolarctidae; genus Phascolarctos; species Phascolarctos cinereus. The sequence continues at coordinate 123,059,051 of NW_027556180.1, read as the reverse complement.
CCCATTTTAAAATCCTGTATACACAGAAGCATAAATGCCATTTGAAATCTTTAATTGCAATAAAGTTACAATCACCCATCTATTTAGCCTAACATCTTAATTCCAAATACTTAATCTGCAATATATACTTCAGCAGTTTCCCATTGCATAATTATTTTTAAAGTCCTGTTTAGAAGCAGCAACTTATTTTTTGTACTTTCTATACATTTTCTTGTAAAGTAAGAATTTTTTCTCCTCTAAGAACTAGCTCATATATTTATCTTTTATCAAAAACTAAAGGGGGTAGAGGGAGAAGGTATTACGTTTTTAAAAGTTTTTCACTTTTATAAGGAAAGATAAAATTCATTCTCACGGAACTTCACAAGTTGTATTGCTGGTGCAGGATTTCTTCCACTAGGGCAATTAAGTTGGGAATCAGATGCAAATGCCCCTTTATCATCATAGGAATGAACATTATTCAGAAATAAAGGAGCTTTCATATTTTTTATATCAAGCAATTGTCTTTCAACCAAATGATTTTGATTTGGAAGTTAAAAATCAACATAAACCATGCTGTGCACAAATTCCAAGGGAATTAATTTTTCTTCCATTCTATCCCATAGTTGCAAAGGAGAAATAAAGTTTCATTCAATGGAACCATTAGAGAGAAGAAATGACATTAGTAAGAGCTGGTATTCTAGGAAGCAGATATCTTGCACACACAGCACGGAGAAAGAAGTTTTAGAGTAGGTCAGCTTGGTGATGGTGCAAGAGGTAGGCTGTGCAGTCAGCAAAAGGTTTCACCACCTGGTACTGGTATATCATTTTGACTGCCTGGTCATCAATATGTAACCATTCAGACCAATTTGGAAGACATCTGTAGTATAATGACCACCAGTTGCACTGTTTCCATGATGATAGACCACTACAAAAATGTGGATAGTTTCTGTGGCCTTTAAATTTTTTATTTTTGACACCTGGAGAAAGTAGCTCTCAGATAATTTCCAAGTTTACAGGATACTCGATATTTTCAATAAGCTTTTGACATCCACCAGTCTTCTCATACACAAAACATTTGAGGTATAGAACAAGAATAGGAGGGAGCGTTTCCAGGGTCATTCTCTGACTAATTTCAACCTTTTGCTTGGCTTTTGTGGTAAATCCTTAGACATTCTTGCCACCAGACTTTCCAATGCATCCTGGATCGTGTCTATCTTCTCAAACTGAATACCCAATTTCAAGGTAAAAAATGGTTGCAAAGTGGCAGATTCCTTTGAACTCTGCTGGTAAACTACAGATCTTATGTGTCCCCTAGAGATGCCAGTAATTGGAGTCTGAATGAAGTCAGCTTGCAAAGTGACCAATGTTTTGTTCTGGATGTCGACTTGTTCCCACTCAACTTCACTACCTTCTCCTTATCCCTGTTCATCTTCAGGTACAGACTGTGTTTCAGGTCCATATTATTTGGTAAAAATAGGTTCAACATTTCCTCATGTGGTCCAGCTGGAATAAATTCTAGATACCCTTTTCAGAGAGGCTTGGCTAGATAACTGTCAGCAGTCTATACACAAAAGAGGGTTCAAAGGCAGCTCCAGGGTGGATATCCCTCACTATCTTGTCACCAAGAGCTTGTTTGACTTTTGGAGGTATTGGCATATTGGTGAACTCATTCATTAGTCGAACAAAACTGTCTATCATAGATGTCAATGTGCCTGGCCACTGCACTTTGGAATACACTGGAATGACCTTAATTAGATGATACCTTGCAGGGCGGGTTGGGGGTGGGGGGCAGCATGCAACCAATGCCTGCAGAGTAGCATTGATGTAGCACCAGTTTCCTTTATTGATCAGCCCCCCGGGTTGCAAAGATACTGGTTTATGTACTAACATTACTTTTTCTAGTAATTCTGCAATCTCTATGGCTGTAGGATCCCCCAAAACTGGAACAAGCCCTTCTTTGACTTCAACCTGTTTTTCAGGGACCAGAGCAGATGTGGCAGGAGGGGAATATTTAGTTTCAACATAAGCCACAGGTGAGGAAGCAGAGGACTTAGAATTGTGAAAAAAAAAAAGGGCTAGCCCAAGATTTAGCAGGTTGATTAATAGAAATTGATCATCCTGTCAGGGGTTGTGACTTCAGCAGTAGGTGAAGCATTGGCATGCTTAGCTGAGTCTGAGTCAACACTTTTCAGTGTACACTTCTACCCCACTGGCATGGGCCTTCGACAGAAGATTCAAGTATTTGTCCATAAGCAACTCCAAGATTTTCAGTGGCACCAGTATAAAGCTGTGCAACAGCTGTCCTTAATGGGCTACCCCTACTGGACTCTGAAGGGATGCAAAACTTAAAAATCAGTAACATGGCATAACTCAGGCTGCCCTGCAGTCCTGATATTGTCTAGTGTTCTAGGAAAAGAAATCATCAGTCACAAAGTTTTCTGGGCTATTTATGAGTCCTTGGTATAGCTGGTGGTAGTATAGTTCTCATAAATTTTATTTCCTCTGTACTTCTGTTGCTCAGTACTGATGAATTTGCCTGACCATTTACAAGGGCTTCTGTAGAGATATATATGGTCATTGCCATCTCTCAAAATAACTGTAGTAACCAAGTGGCCTTTTTTCCTTCTTTTTATGCTCCCTTTGTCCAAGATCTCCAGATAGGCTTTCATTTTCTATGTTTTCAGTTTTGGCATTAGAACCATTATTCAAAGCAAGCACAGGGCTTGTGAACTGGCAGTCAATGGAGTTGTAGTTGATTTCATTGTGTTATATCATCATGGTTCTTTTTGGAAGTTGTGTAACCAAGATTAAATTCTGAGGCCTCAGGGTTGAGTGCGCTTAAAATACTGTAGTCAGCGTTATTCAGTGAAGATTCATCTTGTTCCATAACTTCAGCAACACCAATTCCCCATCATGTAGTTCTTCTGGGGTCTCAGTGTCAAACAAAATTGTTCCATTATGTGGTGGAAGCTCAAAAGAAGAGTGAGGAGTCACAAAAAAGTGACCAACCTTGTCAGGAGTAAGATCTCCAAAAACATACATTGGTACATTCTATAGAATTTTTAAAAATTGATTCCTTTTTTCTATGAAATCATAAAAATTAACAAATGCCCACATTTCAACATCTTCAGAAAAAAAAAGGATTCTGTTTCATTTCATGAGGGGTACCTGAAAAAGGTCAATGCTTTGTCAGCACCTCAAAATCAGTATTTTTGAAAGTGAATTCTTCATCTTTCTCCTCCAGACTTGTTTTCTTCTCCTGACATCCTTATTTCTGTTAAGGGCAAGGCCATATTCCAACTTAATGGCACTCAAAACCATTCCCCATTCTATATTCTGTCCTCTAAATTCTACTTCCAAAAGATATCCCATATTTGTTTTCTCCCCCTGAGTTCTACTGCCTCTACCATGGTTCAGGTCCTCATTTCCTCTTGTCCAGTCTAGGAGTTTCCTAACTGGTCTCCCTGCCTTAAATATCTCTCCACTTCTCCCTTTACTGCTATCAGATTAATTCAATACAATTCAATTCAATTAGCATTTATTAAGTACCTGCTATGTGCCAGGTGGCACAGTAGAAAGAGCACCTACCCTGGCACCAGCAGGACCTGAGTTCAAATCTGGTTTCAAATATTTACAAGCTGTGGGGACCCTGGACATGTCACTTAACCTTGTTTGCCTCCATTCATCATTTGTAAAATTAGCTAGAGAAGGACTAATGGCATACTACTCTAGTATCTTTGCCAAGAAAACCCCAAATGGGGTCACAGAGAGTCAGATGCAATTGAAATGACTCAACAAGAAAACCAAAAATATGTCCGGCTCTGAGCTAGATGCTAGAAATACAAAGCTCCTCTCTCAAGGAGCTTATGGTCTCTTTAGGAGAAATAATTTATACAGAGTAGTAAATATAAAATGTATTCAAAGTAAAAAAAAAACAAGTAATTTCAGGGCAAAAAAAAAAGGTCTCATGTAGGCAGGGGCACTTGATCTTAATCCTGAGGTAAGATGGGGATTCCAAGAAGCAGAAATGATGAGATAGAACATTCCAGGCATGAGAAATAGCCTGTGCAAAGGCTTGTTTAATTTGGAAGATATTATTGAATTCTTTGTCTAATTTCTCTGTCTTCATCCCCTGAAAAAGCTACAGAAGGAAAAACTACAATTATTTTCACCTGGATATGCCTGCAGACAAAATGTAAAAATTCTAAAGAAAATAACAATGGGAGAAGGAGAGAAGCTGTAATGAATCATATATATACAGAGTTTGGTCATGCTAGAAGTGACACAATTTTGAGGTATGTGCAAAAAACTCTAAGACTTTATTATTAACAAAAAAGCTAACCCAGAGAACATCAATGACTATTCATGCATATGCCTACTTTCCTATTTTTTTTTTAATTTGAGGATGTTTCACACCTATTGAGGGCTTCTTGTAATTGTATTAGAATGAAACAAGCAGGCTTTTATAAGCAATACTCCACAGTAAACCAAGCTTTTTTGTTCAGTTGTGTCTGACTCTTTGTGGTCCGATTTGGGGTTTTCTTGGCAAAGATACTGGGGTGGTTTGCCATCTCCTTCTCTAGTTCATGTTACAGATAAGGAAACTGAGGCAAACAGGATTAAGTGACTTGCCGAGGGTCACTTAGCTAGTACATTTCTGAGGCTGGATTTGAACTTCCAAAGATGAGTCTTCCTGACTCCAGGCCCAATACAATAATCCACTGGGCCACCCAGCTGCCCAACCACCCCTTTACCATCACACAATTGTCTGAAAGATAGAGAGATTATAAGATCTCACTCCTTTTTTTTGTTTGTTTGTTGACTGTAAAATAATGCTTGATCCAGTAGAGCAGAAGTATCTCCTGAGTGGAAGCTGAACTAGATTAAAATGTAATTGGGAAATATTTAACAAAATAAATAAAAATAGAATAAAATATAGATAGCACTACAGTTTAAAACTAAGTCAATATATGGCCTGTAGGGATCACTATGTAAGGATCCGTGGCTCTCATTTCTATTTGAGTTTAATACCTTTGAATTTAATATCACTGCAGCAGAGCATAACACCACATTAAAGTCTCTCTTTCAACAAGATGTCTCCTATGTATCTATCAAAATTATACAAAATTCCTTGAAAGACTAAAGAGCAGAGATAATTTTGTTCAACCACTTTCCCAGCATTACTATCAAACTAGGCATAAACCAGGAACATATAAGCTTGTCAAATGTGATTGCCACTATTATGATAGAGATCTAGCAAAGATTCTTACACAGGAGATAGTCCCCACAAATGGCTAGGTTTGTTTGTGAATGATATTGTACTGATTACATTGAGTTCTAAGACACTGTAGAGTCTCCTAAGTAAGTTTCATAATTACTCTAAAGATTTTGACCCAACCATTCACATAGGAAAAACCAAGTGGATGAAGAATGCCTATTGTCTAGGTTATGATATATAGTTTTACTGTGTAGGAATGATAGAAATAGCAAATGGCAATCTAATTGATTTTAGAATTTAACAGGAGAAGAAATAGTAAATTTCTCTTAATGATCTCAAGCTTCTCCTGGAAACAAAGACCCACTGTTTTCATACCTTCTGGTTTTATTTTATAGCTATGAGTCATGAAAACCTGCTGTTTCAGTTAATTGAAACTAAGGTTTACCCAAAGAGAAATGCAGAGACATATAATAAGTATGAGAAAACTACATTACTAAAAAAAAGGAATTATGAAGAAAAAATTGTATATAGAATGTCATCAGATTTATAAACAAGGGATGGTCACATGAAAAGAGGGAGGGATAAATTATGGACAACCTGTGTACTCCACTGGTAATCTCATGATGTTAGGAGAAAGTGAGAAATACCCAAACACATTTGATAGACACTTGCAGCAAACATAGGAAAACACGGATAAAAGTCACATAGGAGATGGGCAGGTATGGTCATTCTACATCATTGGAGAAAATACCCATATGAATGAGATCAAAGGGACATTTGAATGTTTGACTTGACCTTGGTTACCATATTCTCTGATAGGAAAAAACATCAAATGTTTACAGGCTGCTAGCTTCTGAGAACCTTTGGCCTCCTTTTGTGGCCAATGCTTTTCATTGCTTAGACTTTTTAAAAAATATATTATTTATTAAGAATCATCAAAGCAATGACTAAACAAGAGATAGAGAACATTATGAAATGCAAAATGGATGATTTTGATTATATTAAATTGAAAAGTTTTGCATAAACAAAGCTAATGCATCCAAGATTAGGAGGGAAGGAGAAAACTGGGAAAGAATTTTTACAACCAGTGTCTGATAAAGGCCTCATTTCTAAAATACGTAGAGAACTGAGTCAAATTTATAAGAATACAAGTGATTCCCCAATTGATAAATGGTCAAAGGCAGTTTTCAGAGGAAGAAACTAAAGTTATCTATAGTCATATGAAAAAATGTTCTAAATCATTATTGATTAGAGAAATGTACATCAAAACAACTCTGAGGTGCCACATCACACCTATCAGATTGGCTAATATGACAAAACAGGAAATGATAAATGTTGGAGAAGATATGGGAAATTTGGAACACTAATGCATTGTTGGTGAAGTTGTGAACTGATCCAAATATTTTGGAAAGCAATTTGGAACTATGCCTAAAGGGCTATAAAATTACGCAGACTCATCAATATCTTCTCTAGGGCTACATCCCAAAGAAATCATAAAAATGGGAAAAGACCCACATGTACAAAATATTTTAACAGCTCTTTTTATGGTAGCAAAAAATTGGAAATTGAGAAGACGCCCATCAATTGAGAAATGTCTGAACAAGTTGTGGTATGTGAATGTAATGGAATACTAATGTGCTATAAGAAATGATGAGCAAGCAAACTTCAAAAAAAAAAAACCTGGGAAGACTTACATGAACTGATGCAGAGTGAAATGAGCAGAACCAGGAGAACATTGTACAACAGTAAAAGCTACATTGTGTGATGGCTGACTTTGATAGATTTGGCTCTTCACAGCAATGAAAGAATCTAAGATAACTCCAAAAGACTCACAATGGAAACTGCTATCTATATCCAGAGAAAGAACTATGCAGTATGAATGCAGATGGAAGCATACTATTTGCTCTCCTTTTCCTTTGTTGCTTTGTTTTATTGCTTCATTCTCATGGTTGCTCCCATTAGTTCTAATTGTTCTTTACAGCAGGACTAATGGGAAAATATGCTTAATATGAATGTATAAGTAGAGCCTATATCAGATTGCATGCTGTCTTGGTGGGGGTGGAGGGGAGAGTAGTGGGAAGGGGAGAAAATTTTAAACTCAAAATCTTACAGAAGTGAATGCTGAAAACCAAAAATAAATACATTATTAATTAAAAAAAAAAGAATCATCAAAGCAAACATTGAAACATAAACAGAACATAAAAGAAGGTTGCATGCTAAACTGTTTTAAAATGTATATTAAATTTAACAAATTAATAACAAAATGTTTCTGTATCCTTTTGAATTTCTTTTTGTATCCTTTAAGGTTTTTATGTTAATAAGTTGCTTACCTCCCAGAGAAAGGAAAGTGCTTTGTAAACCTTAATCCACTGTATCAATGTTTCATTATTTGAAGGTCTTTAAAATTGAGTTGTAGAGATATATTGATATTTCATCATATGTCCCTTTCATTCCAATATTTTAAACAGAAGTTACAAACCTGTCAAAAGTGTTTTCTAACTCAGATCCTAATAATCTGGGTAACTCCTGGATTCAGTCACAAATTGATGAATGTTTTAAATTCCTAAAACTGGGGCTTCAACAAAGTTGAATAAAAATGTGAACACTGACAAATAAAATCTGTTTTCTTACATAAAACGTGTTTTTCAGTAAAAGTATATTCACTTCTACCCTTAGGGAGACAGTGCAGATCCTCACTGCAGCTGATGAAAAAGCAATTTGAGAAGCCCAGCAGCAGCACAACAGAGCTCCCTGGCTATTGTGTCCTTTCCACACTGGAGGCAAACAATGATCATCTCTGCACATTTGTCAAGTAAGTGGGTTAAGGAGTGTCCTGCATCACCAAGGCTACATGCCATCCAAACAAAGAGTGAAGTTTATAATCTTGGGTTGAGACTGATTTTATACATGCTGGAAGCATGCCTGCGGTGGAAAACGCTTTCTGTGGTGGTTTTACAGAATCATTCTAAAATAAACAGTCCGGAGTCCCACATTATCTTTACTCAGCATGAAATAACCTGGTGGCTATACCTAGTCAAAAGAAAGAAAAAGGCTTTTTATAAATACTCTCAACTGTTCATGATAGTGGAGAAGAGGCAAAACAAAGCTAACACATTTGTTTTTTTCTTTGAAAAATACTACCGGGGGCAGCTAGGTGGCAAAACATCTAGAGCACTGGCCCTGGAGACAAGAGGATCCGAGTTCAAATCTGGTCTCAGACACATAATACTTGCTAGCTGTGTGACTCTGGCAAGTCACTTAACCCCAATTGCCTCACTAAAAAAAAAAAAGAGGGAGAGAGAGAGAAAGAGAGAAATACTACAGTATAATTCTTTTATAAAGATGATGTCCTAAAAAAAAGAATTTATTTTGAATACTTCGGTGGATCTATGATGGTGCCTTGGGTGGCTGTGCTATCCAGATACACAAAATTCACAAATTTAGAGACATCTCCACTCCAAATGTTCATGTGGACTACTTGTGCCTGACCTGTGGTAGAACCCTTTAAGCTCATATTGATCTGAGTAGACACAGTTGGACACACTGTACTTTGACCCCAACATAGTGATAATTTTGGTACTCTTCAAGAATGAAGAACAACAATCATCCACCTATGCAGATTGCAACTCTCCCGTGCTTTATCATCCTAGGAAATTATTTTAATATTTTATGGGTATCAGTTTCCATAGCTAGGTGTGTATGTATACTCCAAGGATGACAATATCAATGTCAAGAAGGAAGACCAAAATATTTATAACAAGCAATTAATAAGCATTTATTAAACACTATGTTGTCAGTAATTGTCCTAAGTCCTGGCAATACAAAGAAAGGCAAATATAGAGGCCCTAGCCTCAAGGAGCTCCCATTCTAATGGAAGAGACTATGTGAAAATAAATATGTACATATAAAATCAATACAGTGTAAATGGAAGGTAATCTCAGAGAAAAGGTATTGAAGGGAACATAGTAGGGGGACAACTGAGCAAGGTATAATTGGAAGTGATGCTTGAAGGAAACCAGGGAAGCCAGGAATTGGAGGTGAACAGCAAAAATTGTAACATATGTAGAAGTATAAGACAACTAGAAAGGCAAAAATGCCCAGTTTGTAAAGGGCTTCAAGTACCAGAAGATTTCATATTTGATCCTGAAAATAGTACACTCTCACTTTAAAGAGCTATTATGGTAACACTGACACTTCAACACAAATGAGAAGAAGACAATGACTCCAAAACATCTATAAGCAAAGCCTCAAAGAAAAACATAGTTTAGGCAAAAATTCAACTAGAATCTCTGTAAGAGATGAATCAAGATGTTTTTTTAGAAGTCAAATTGATTTTATAATGAAATTAGATTATGAAGGAAACAATTTGACTTTTGACTTTGTTTTATTATTTCTTGCTATCTCATGAAGCTATCGATTTGTATTTGTTCCATTCTAAATTTCAAGGAGTCTGTTTCTTAGGTAAGGTTTTGTGCCAAGATATTAATTCTCTACCCAATTCTTCCTTTCATTTGCTGTTGTTGAGTCATTTTAGTCATGTCCAACCCCTTGTAATCCCATTTGGGGTTTTCTTGGCAAGGATATTGGAGTAGTTTGCCATTTCCTTCTCCAGGTTAAGTGACTTACTTAGGGTCACACAGCTAGTAAGTCTCTGAGGCTGGATTTGAATCCATGAAGATGAGTCTTCCTGATTCCAAATCCAATGCTCCATCCACTGTGCCATCTAGCTGCCCTATTTTCTTTAATAGTTCTTATTTATTTTCCAATTTTTTTCTGGTAACCTTACTTCCTGACTTTGTGTTATGGGTCGGACTTCACCCTGGATATGACTGCTTTGGGCAGGCTGAAAGTTTGCAGTTCCCTGGCCTGAGATTTCCCTGAGATCCTGGAATAATACAACATGCACAGAAATATGCCAAGCCTGGCCTTAACATGAAGTCTGAAGTCAGGAAGTAAAGCTGGAAGAATGAACAAAAAAAAGTAAAAATATCACCTTAAAGAGCTGTCATGGTAACATGAGAAGGCAATGAATGACTCCAAAACATCTACAGGCAAAGCCTCAAAGAAAAACCCAGCTTAGGCACAATTGAACTAAAATGTTTCTGAGATATGCAGCAAGAGCTTTTTTTAAAGACACATTTTTTTTCATAAGCTTAATTGATTTTATAAATGAAATGAGAGTGCAAGAGGAAACAATTAGAAAAAATAGAGTGCAAGGAGAAAAATTGGGAAAAGATTAGAGCTATGGAAGAAAGAATTGGATAGAAAATTAATAGCTTGGTACAAAACTTTACCTAGGGAACAGACTCCTTGAAAATTAAAATGGTCCAAATAAAAGTTAATGTCTCCACAAGATAACAAGAAATGTTAAAGCAAAGTAAAAATTTCTCCCCCCCAAAAATAAAGTGTAATGTGTTTTCTATCCTGAAAAAAAAAAACAAAACTAGAAGACAGATCAAGGAAGACAATTTATAACTCATTGGATACCTAAAAGTCAGGACCAAAAAGAACCTAGACATCACATTTCAAGAAATCTGCCCAGATCTCTTAAAACCAAAGGACAAAGTGAAAATAGGAAGACTTTGCCAATCTGTCAGTTACCTCCTGAAAGAAACCCCAAAACATAAACTCTCAGGAACTTCACAGACAAAATCCACAGCTTCCAGGTCAAAGAAAAAATATTGTAACTCAACAGAGAGAAACAACTTAAGTGCTAAGATATGAACTTAGATTTCTTAACTCCAGGCCCATTGCTGAGAGTCATGGAATAGCATAAACTCTGAAGAGTTAAAGTTGAATTTACCCAAAGGGCAATGAAAAGGCATAGGATGAGTATGAAAAGGTTGTTTCACATTACCAATGAAGAACTGTTCTGGAGAAGTGTAAAGGATATCATCAAAGACATATGACTAAGAGATGGGTTAGTGATGGAGGGATGACCAAAGGACAATGCAGGCACTACCTGAGCAGCAATCTAATGGCCAGTGATCTGGAATTTCCACAGTATGTTGAATGAATTTCCAGGAAGACATGGACCAGTGTCAATCAATGATTAGCACAGTCTGGCATGTGGTAGGTTCTTAATGTTGATTGATTTATTGGAAAAGAAGGCACAGACAGATTGTGATCTACATCACTGAAAGGATCATTCATATCAATGAGACTAAAGATACATCAAGTTTTTGAAGTCATGGGTCATCATGGCCAATAATTTGACATCTGGTCACCAATTTTCTCATAGCTCCAAATGTAGGTTGGTTCTTGAAAAGATATAGTCCATCTCCAAGACCAAGCACAAAACTTCTCCATTTTATGAAGATTTAGCCAAATCTGTGTTCTAACAACTTTTACGCATTCAGGATTATTGCAGCACCAAGATGTGGCATCAGAGTAGGACTTTCATGAAGGAAGTAAAGGATATGTCATATCATTTTTTATAGTACTGTTTAGAGAACATAATTTGACCTTTAGTTTATTCAAATTCAGGTTATAAATTGTCACAACAGATTTCCATGATATTTTCACAGATTTGTGAAATACTTATGTTCTACTTGTAGGATTGACTTTCCTGTAAACACACCAGCCATTGAATGAATGAATAAAAGAATTTGTAAGTGTTTATAGGGACATGATGGAGATTGCCAGTTGCTTTCATGTCTTCCCAGAGTCTTCCTTCTGCAACTTGAAGTGGAATTGGCCTCTTCCATCTTCCCCCTCGAAGCTAGAAGCCAGAAGTGCCCAAAGTGACTTTGAAGCTTGAAGAGAACTCAAAGATGACTTGAAAAATATGGAAGAGCTCTCCTCTCTCTGGATTTCTCCAATTCCTCCAAACCTCAGACCAGTAGGGTATTCATTTCCACCAATGAGGAGAGAGAACTATACCAATGGACTTTGGGGATAAACTATGGGTCAAATGTGCCAAGCATTGTGCTAAGTGCTAGAGATAGAAATACAAAATTAAAGATAGTTCATGCCCTCAAGGAACTGACATTCCAGTGGAGGGGGGGACAATACAACACAACAATCGTGGGGTGGTGGCCATGGAGAGCTATTGTGTGAAAAGTTACAGAAATAGTGAGTAGAATTAAAGAGGGGATAGATTGACATGTCTTTTCCTGGCACTGATGAAAGAGTTGATTTGATTATGGTTCCAGGAACAAAAGGGAGAAGTACATATAGGGAACAGATATCAGCTTGTGAGTTTGTAGGGGACTGAATTCAAGCATGACTGGAGTGCTCTATAATAGGCGACAGATAACCACAAATCAGCAATCCCTCCTCAGGATGGGAATTTTGGGCAGGAAAGGGTTAAGTTATCCAAGGCTTAGTTTCTGGTCTGGCATAGCAGCTGGTGAAATGGATTGGGTTATGGGATACAGCTCAGGAGTGTGCTGGTGATTAAGAGGAAGCCAGTCCAAGTTTGCTTAAGATAATCCAAAATAGATACTGAAGAAATATGCCACAGAGACAATATATTAAAACTATACAAATATTAAAATTCCTTCTCATATCCTGAGTATTTAAGATTCTTTTACTTCACATTGTACTGTTTTAAAAAAAAGGAGGAAGGTTACCTCTCAAAAATGGCAATTTAGGATTTTCTTAATAATTTGACAAATTCAAATAAAATAGATGATTCATTACTTCATATTAAATAATTAAAACCTTAGGGAAGAGGCATAGAAATAGTAGTAGTAGTAGCAGCAGCAGCAGCAATAGTGGCTGCCACAATGATGGTGATGGCAGTGGTGGTTGGCATTTATAAAGAATGTTAAGATTTGCAAAGGGTTTTGCAAATATTATTTTATCCTTACCACAACCCTAGAAGGAACCTGGGACAGACAGGATAAGTGACTTGCCCAGAGTTCACATAATTAGTTTCTTAAAAAGGATTTGATCTCAAGTCATTCTCCATCACAACTACTTAAAAGCAGGCTAAATGATTGCTTGATGGGGACACTAGACCACATTGATTTTTTTAAAGTATGGGTTAGATTAGTAATCTCTCCAGTCTCAACTCTGAATGTCTATGATCCTTAATTATTGCTAATTTTCAAAAATAATCTCTGGCAGAATATCTATCCATGAATGTTACTTAGCCAACATTGTCACATGCCTTACAGAAGGGTTTCATTTAACCTAATATGATATACAATATTAGGTTACACAATATTAGGATATACAATATCTTTGCCAAGAAAACCCCAAATGGGGTCACGAAGAATCAGACACAACTGAACAACAACAACCACAACATGAGATAACAATCTTTGGGAAACATTATTATTCACTTCAACCATCACTTTCACACTCTAAGGTAAGAGAAACCTAGAAATTAAAATATTTTTAAAATGAAGATTCTGATTGATCTGATAAATCTTGTTCTCTACTAAACACCAACAGAATCTTGATTTATTTTTTTAAAAGATCTTCATACTTTTTCAGTAATTGCTCTGGATTGTGGTAGAGCTGAAGGTAATATACCAAGCAGGACAAGATAAACAAATCTAAGTGTATTCCTTTTAAAGTTATTTTCTCCTCTGTGGCAAGGTGGATTTCTAGCAATGTGTTCCTCAAATAAAACTGAATCATGCTTTTCTTCTATGGTGCTGAGTTTTATGAGGATTGTTCATATAGTAAGTGAAGAAAATCAATTAAAAATGGCAAATATTAAGAGTTAGTTGTTCAAGATACAAAAGGGCGCCTCCAGGAGCCAAGATAGCAGAGTAAAAAAGTAGTTGCTTTCACTCTCCCCTATCAACCTCAGAAAACCCAGAAAATATCACCTCAGAAAAAAACCCTGTAACAACTGAACTAAAAGAAAGATGGGGAGCAACAGTACAACAGCCCAGCAAACAGGTCTCCCAATGCCTCAGCAAAAATAAGCAGCACTACAAAGGGCCCCAGGTGGATAAGCACCCTGCAGCATTCATCTGAAAGGAGCTAAAGAAAGCAACCTAAAGTCTTCCTAAAGTCCCAGCCTTGCTGATTCCAACCCAACACCAGGTAAGCTGTCAGAACCCTACAGCCTCCAACTGTCAATCAGGAAGAGATCCTGAAGCCCAGGTGGTAAAGCAGGCAAAAACCAACACCTGGACCTCCAAGTGCCTCAGCGAGGATGGGGGAACCAGTGGAAACCAGCTCAGAAAACCATCAGGTCCCTCAGCACTCTACCACAAAGAAATCTCCCAGTGCATTAGCCGAAACGAGGGAGGTAGCACTGCAAGGGGCCCCAGGCAGATAAATACCCTGCAGCACCCATCTAAAAGGAGCTGAAGAAAGCTAAAGGAAAGGAAAAGCAGACAACCTAGAATTGTCTGAAAGTTCAAGATACAGAAGGATTGTAGCAAAAGGCAAGTAATTAGAAGTAGATATATGGAAAGCAGGACTGAGTAGGGTGTAAACACAACCAGAGAAATATTAAGTTCTTAAGAAAAAATTTCATTACATCTTTCATTCATCTCTGTAAACCCCATAGTTCCCTATATTGATATCAATTGCATATTTTTTTTAAATTAAAACTGCTGTAACCCCAATCCCAAAACCCATTAGTATGGGCCTCTCTTCTCATTGGTGAAGATGAATACCCTGCCTGCCTGACGGTGGGGAGGGCTGAAGAAAGTCAGAGAAAGGAGAGCACTTCCATCTTTTTCAAGTCAGATTCAGGTCCCTTTGGGCTCTTCTGACCTTCAGCTTCAAGGGAGCCAACTCCCTTGAAAGAGGCCAACTCCACTTCAGGTTATTGAAGGTTGTTGTTGTTGTTGTTGTTTTGTTTGTCCTTTGTTCTGAAGAGGACCATGACAGCAGGAAGGCAATCCCATGACATGCAAGTGAATTGGATTTAAGTGAGGAAGGGCCATGCGAAGTCACCAGCCTCACTTTCTCCTCCGAAGAAAGTCTCTGGGAAGACACAAAAGGACTGGCCATCTCCATCATGTCCCTATCCCCAGCTTATTAGCCAAAAGACTTCAGGGAACTTTCCCTAGTGTGAGATCTAGGACTCTCTCTTGGTTAAACTGTTACCTCACTCTCTCTGAAAGATAGCTCCTACTGTGTTGTCTGATATATATTCTCCTATGTATACCTTCTATGATTTCTGTTTTGCTATGACGTAGATAAATGAATTTCTTTGTTATTCCCTACATGTGTTCCTTGTGGAACTGGTATTTGGTGGAAAAGGGATCAGGCCTTAGATAGAAGGCTTGGGGTCTTCCTTCTCCCCAACAATGACAAAAAGCAGAAGTTAGATGGAACCTGATCATATCAAGTAAACTAACAATATTTAAGAGAGAAGATAGGATATAGTCTATATGCCCTCTCTCTGGGAAGTGCAGAGTATCCTCTAACCCCTTCCTACTTTCCCTCCTGGCAGGAATAAAAGTGGGCCTTGGAGAAGGTTGCAGGGAGGAGGCTGGAGATGTCTATTCCGCTTCCTTTTGAGCCACACAAAGACACCCCCATGCAACCTGCAAGGGACAGACCTCTCTTCAGGTGGATAATCTTTGCTACATATAGGACCTCACCACACCATGTCAAAACATTCTTATAATTAATGTTTGATTTTATTTCAGAAATGAGTGATTTTCTAAAATTCCCATTGTCCCCCACCGCCTCCAACTTCAGCACTCTCTTTTCTCTAGCGTCAAGTATCAAGTCCTCTGATGTTGATATTGATATAACCTGGCCTGTTTCTACCTTCCCAGTCTCCTTACACTGTGCTCCTATTTACAAATTATGTGATTCAGTTCACCCAACACACACTGGACTTTCTATTCTTGTACACTCCAAAGTGCCTAGAATGTTTTCCCTCCTCTCACCTCCAGCTCTTAGCTTCCCTCCCTTTCTTGAATTCTGCTCAAATGCCACTTTTTTGTAGGAGGCCTTTTCCAACTTCCACCCCTTATCCTCAGCTGCTATTGCTTTCCCTTCTGAGATTGCATTTCATCTACTCTCTATATATCTTGCATATATCTAGTTATTTATGTTATTTCCTCCATTAAAATACAAGTTCCTTGAGGATAAGGACTGTTTTTGCCTTTCTCTGTATCCCCAGGGCCTGGCACGTAGTAAACACTTAATAAATCCTCAGTGACTGACAATAAAAGGTGAACCCAAATACTTGGCCCATTGCTTTTAAGAGCAACACAAATATAAGCTAGACATCTACTATATCTCCTAAATACTAGTTTGTATTATTGGTTGGATGTATACTCTATATGATTATTCTTAAACATTTAAGAAACAAGCATTAACAGAGATTGATCTATGATGAAAGATGGGTCTTAACACGATGCTTGACATGTGTTTAATAAATGCATGACAAATTTTTTTAAAGTTTGATATAAAATGAATTAATTTGTATTCCATTGTTAATTCAACATTGAGCATGTATGTGAACAATGGAGAGCACTGGGCCAGGAATCAGGAAGACAAGTTCAAATCTGACCTCAGATACTTATTCTCTGTGACCCTGGGGATGAGTTACTTAATTTCTTTTTGCCTCAATTTTCTCAACTGTCAAATAACTGTCTCAACTTTCTTACAGGGTTACTGTGAGGATCAAATGAAATATTTGCAAAGTTCTTAGCACAGTGCTTGACATATAGTAAGTAGTACACAAATGTTTATTCCCTTCCACCTCTTTTCCTAAGTGAACTACTCATTTACCTGTTTACATGTGTGTATTTTCTGCTGCATCTCTAATGATTTAAGTACATTATAAAGTGAGCACCTTATTCCTAAATGAAAACAGATATTTTAAAAACATGGATTTTTTTTTCCTAACCTTGACCAAATATTTAACTCAAAAAACTTGGATACAAATGTTTTCCTAAATCATTCAACCATATTCCGTCCTGAAGGGTTTTTCAGAACATTGTCAACTCTAAAATGAGGAGAAGAGGGGATTACTTTTATAATTGTTTTAATGTCTCAGAAATTAACTGAATTCCATTTGCAAAATGTGCTGGCATTTTCAACGAGTGGTTTATCCTAAATGTTTCAAGGCATCAAGCTGACCCGTTACTAATGAAGTCCCACTATTCCCCTCTGGGATAAATACTCGGTCCACAATTTGTGGTGAAAATTAAATATAACTCCCTGGCAAAAGATGTTTTGAAGCCCAGTATTTTTCATATCTCCAGTGAACAAGTGTTTTAGGCCCTCCAGGACCCCCTACAGTAAGTATGAAGATGCTCACGCAATGTAAATCCCTGTGTAAGACAAACAATCTAATCATCTTCAAAATTGTAATAAAACTCAGCTATAGGAAAACATATCTGTTCACATTATGTTGCAGTCATGTGTGACTTGATATTGCTGAAATAGATTCTTTATTTTTGAAACATTCCAAAACAGCAGTATACACAGTAACAAATATTAGGTCATATGCCATAAGAAAGCATTCATTAGTGCAATTGGATTCTGTAAAAGGTCTATCAAAAAGATTTATTTGCATTAAAATGCATTCATTTTTTTTCCAGAAGCAAATGTTAGTAAAACATTACAGTTTCATCCTTTGTAACAAAGTATTGAAATCCCACAGTTAGTGCAGAGACCATTGCACGTGGTAAATGCAATGCACATTTCCACCTCTGAGATTCTGTGATGCGATCTACAAATACCAAACAGGATGTGATAATAAATTAACATTTAAGAAAACAATAACAAGGCAAAACCACTGGACTCCCTTGCTGTCTCCACTACCTCCTCTGAACTCTTTATTTATTTTGTGCTCATCCTACAACAACAAAAACAAGATTATAGGTCTCCCAAACTGTATGGTGTGTTTCTGTTGATCTTTCCCCAGAGCTAAAAAAATAGTACCTTACCACAAAAATACTTTTTATGGCACAAAAATTTAAATTGTTCCCTAGTGGTTCAAATAGGTGTAAAAAGAAACAAGTGCAAAAAAATAGGATTCCTGTAAACTATAAAAATTAAAGTTCAAAGTATATGTTATAAGACCCAGTCATAGGCAATGTATTAAAATACAGAACATATAATGGACAAAGGTGTTTAGAACATGTAAGTACATTGAACAGGTAACCTTAAAAAAACGGATATGGCAAAGCAGTATTTAATATTGATACATCTTAACTCTCTCAAAAAGTAGTTCAGGTACATAGCAATTCTATTAAAAAAAAATCTAGTTCTAAATGTCACAATACTGCAACTGTGGGTTTGAGAACATTGCAGTATCCCAGGCAAATATTTAAGTGCAAAATTTAGTGTCTGATAATAGGTCGATTGAAAAACAATAGCGTGGTGAATCCATTAAAACGGTAAGGAGGGAAAGATATTAACGCCCATTGTACTGTCACCCAGCCAGCTGGGCAACCTAACCCTCATTTTCCACTTCTTTCCCAGTCTTCTAGAGTACAAAATGCCTCATCAATAGCAGCCATCTCTCCAATTTCCATCTCTCAGAGTGCTAAGTGAAGACAGAGGCTTTGGGGGCTGAAGAAAACTGGAAAGCAAAAGAAAAGGTGGCATGTCATTAATAAGAAACATAGGCATCATCACTTTTTTTTACTTCAGCTGCCTTGCATCTTTTATGCTGAAGGCTTACTGCTTGCTCGCTTGGTTGTTATCCTTCATTGGGAACAGGACCAAAACGACATCACTGTGTTAAGGTCAAGGCACAGTGTGTCCAACTATAGCTAATCAGAATTAATTCTTAATTCACTTGAAATTAAACTAGTGCTACTTTCTGAAGAACTTTGTTATCAAAGTACAGAGTCTTCCTAAATATCTTTACTAATACAATCTAGAACCTCCAGGAAAGATTCAGAATTACCAAATGAATTGTTGACTAAAAAAAATCAATTACTTCATCAGGATTTCATAGAGGAAGAATCACTGACATGTCTGTGTTTCAGCTTGATTAAATAACAGCCTGAGTGAATAATGAAGCGCTGAGACGCCATGGTGTAGAGGAAGCAGTTCAATACTGCTATTATAGCACTTAGATGTGCCACAATTTAGTTGAGTCCTTGGACAAAGTCATTTAACTTCTCTGGGACTCTGTTTTATCTTCTGGCAAATGGGAATTTATTTACTCTTACAACAAATGTTAAGTTCAAATGAGACATGTCAAAACACTTTAAAAAACTAAAGTCCTGTACAAATGTAAAAATATTATGATTGACAACTGAACTTGACTCTACTAGACCTAAATGAGAAGCGTTACAAAGTTGAAAGTCTCTCTGTAATGCTTTGTATCTCAGGGACTTCTTCCTGCCACACTATGGATGCTTCACCATCATATTCCCAACAGATATTATTACCCTGGGGCCCTGAGCACCAGACTGGTGCAAGTTAGTCATATCTAAGTGTTCCCACACCCACCCCAACACACTCTATATACCTAGTTCCCACCCCAGCATCCCTGTGTTTATAAATTGGTATGAGGCCATTCTATTCAATCCCCTTTGCCTCCCATACTCAACCACAATGCACTCTAGCTACCTTCCTGCTACGAAGCACTCATTCTCTATCCCTTACCCCCAGATTTCTCTATCATTGCAGGAAAGGACATTTCCTATGATTCAACTCAACATGGCTGTGACTTCTCAACCCAAAACACCCTATCCCACTATAAGTGTTGCTTTCTATCTAAATGCAAACTCCCAGAGGGCAGAGACTATGTTGATTTTTGTTTTTGTATCCCCATTACTTTGTACTGAAAAAGTACTTAATATTTTTTCATTCATTCATTCATTCATTCCCAAAGAAAACTTTTAATTACAGATAACAGAATGCCAGATGAACTTTATTACTGAAATATACATGAAGTACACAGAAGCAGCATGGATCTAATGCACTAGATATTCTTTAAGGTTGTAAAAAGCAAACATTTGCTTTACATTTTACTCCAAATCAAAATGAAAGCTAAAACGTCAGACAAGATATATAAGTATACATGTTTGTGTGTGTGTGTGTGTGTGTGTGTGTGTGTTTCTCCCTCTCCATCTCTGTCTCCCTTCCTTTCTCCCTCTTTCCCTGTCTCCATGTCTCTCTCTCTCTCTCTGTCTCTGTCTCCCTCCCCCTCTTCTCCCATCCCCCCTCTCTTTCCTTGGTTTCCTTTTAAGGTTCCCTTAAAGTCCTACCTTCTTAAGAAGCCTTTCCTGCCCTGTCTTAATGTGTGCATTCCCTCTGATATGATTCCCAAATTTACTGTCTGTATGTGTGTATGTTTCTTGAAATAGAGCTCTAGAAAACCAGGCTTTGATAAAGCCCACTGGGATTTAAATGCAGCTACTTGACCATGCCTAAACCCAAAACAACTCTGGCTCTCACTGATTGGCCAATAAGAAAGAGGTCCAGGTCCAAGCCTCACTTGCTCATTGTTCAGGTTCTGATGGCTCAGAGTGAGTGTAAATAACAATTGTTTCTAATCTGGTGAGCAACTCTAAGTTTCTTCCCCTCCAAGTTTGATTTATTTTTTGTAAGCAAACTAGGCAGTCTTTTGCCTCATTTCTTACCTAGCCTTAAATCACTGAATGGGTGTCGCCTCAGACAAACTGAGATCTGTGAAAGACTTTATTTTAAAAAGGCCAAGGTCTTCCACTGCATATGGGATTATCTCCAGTCGTCCTGACCTAAATCTTGCCACTGGACTCAGATGACCCTAGAGGAGTGAGGCTGATGACTTTGCATAGCCCTGCCTCACTTCACTCCAATTCACTTGCAAGTCAAGACATCACCCCCCTGATGTCATTGGTCCACTTTGAGAGGGAAGAACAACACACACACACACACACACACACACACACACACACACACACACACACACACACACACACACACCTTGCATGCAGTCTCCCCCAATTGACTGTGAGCTCCTTGAGAGTAAGGATTGTTTTGTTTTTTCCCTTTTCTTTTCACCCCCAGTGTTTGGTATCCCCAGTATTCGGCACACTACATTGGAGCACAGTAGGAACTTGTTAAATGGTTTTTAACTTATCTTCCATGCACTGTGTAATGTTATTCACTTTGGGGATGATCTTTGAGCCAGGTCTAACTCTAAATCACTAGGCCATTAGTGTACTCAAAATTAACATTGCTATAACTATTAAGTATTTTATTCTGGGAAATCTATCAAGCACACTCAGTCATTAAGCAAGAAAATGAATTCTGGACCCCAAATGGGACTAAAAACAAGACAGATGGGACCCATATTAAAGATGTTTGCACAGCTAAGCAAAAAGTAAACATGCCAATGAAACAAGAATGTCTTCTAAAAGGCATTGTCTCAGCAATCTGACAAACACAATCAAACCAGTGAAAGAAAAATTAAAGAGTAGATTTATGTACATGTACTACAGCTAATCTAATGGTTATCAAGTTTCCCTAAAGAAACCTCTGTGAAGATGGACCCATAGAAGCTAAGGTCCAGTATAAAAATTGACCTGGGCCATACCTACAAAATTCTAATCAAAGGACAGCAAAAACAAAAAAGGGAGTCTTCAGACTAGGGTACCACAGTTTCCTCAACAGAATCCACATTTTGGTACAAGGTCATTTTATGAGCCTGCCAGAAGACAAACAGCTGAACTTGGAGGGAATGTGTTTGTCACAGAACATACATAGCTTGACCCAGCCAGCTTCTACTATGGTTTTCTAACTGGACCTGACATCACTGCCCCACCAAAAGCTGTTAGGAGACTTGTGCCTATTAAAAACGAAAGCAGACTAGACTCATTTCTAAACTGTCTAGTTTTTGCCTATTCTTCACTTTATAAAGAGGAAATACAGGTACTCATTTCTTAAATGTTAAGATTCTCAATACTTGAAAAGACAATATAATAAGATTTCCTTCCAGTAGCTTCTGCCAGAGCTTTTTTTTTTCTTTTAGGCAATTAGGGTTAAGTGACTTGCCCAGGGTCACACAGCTAGTAAGTGTCAAGTGTTTGGTCTGAGGCCGGATTTGAACTCAGGTCCTCCTGACTTCAGGGCTGGTGCTCTATCCACTGCACCTCTTAGCTGCCCTTTGCCAGAGTTTATTTTAAGAATACACAATGGCATATATTTTGTAAATTTCTAGCACATCTGTTCTCAAAAATAACTGAAGAGGAAATGCCATTTGAAAAATATAGTCATGTGGCCTAGGCATGTTTCTGATGGAAGTGACCCAAATATGATCAGAATAACCAGCCCTAGTCTTTCTTATGAGCTCAAGTACCACATCACCAACTTCCTTTTTAGAATCTTGAACTGAATGTTCCATAGACATCTCGAATTCATTATGTCCAAAAGAGAACTCATTATCTTTTCCCTCATGCTCACCCTCTTACCAACTTTTCTACTACAGCAGAAGGCACCACCATCTTCGGGCTCCCAACCTCAATGCCACCCTTGACTCCTACTTACCACTCAGCCCACATAGCCAATGTGCTGTCCCATCTTATCATTTCTCCATTTCCTCCATCTCTTGTATAAGTCCCTTTCTCTCTAGTCACCCAGCTGTCCTCATCATCTCACCCTTGAACTATTGTAAAAGACTTCTTTCTGGTTGGTCTCCCTGCCTCAAATGCTCCCCACTTCAATCCATCTTTCACTTAGCAGCCAAAGTGACTTTCCTAAAGCACAGGTCTGACCATGTCACCTGCCCATTTAAACTGTAGTATCAAATAGAAAATCTTATTTGACATTTAAAGTCCTTCACAGCTGGGCCCCTTCCTACCTTTCAAGTCTTCTTACACTTCACACACACACACACACACACACACACACACACACACTACATTTTTCATTATCTAGCTGTTGCTTATTACACCAGACACTCAGTCTCCTGACATCCTGCCTTTGCATTGACCATCCATCCATGTACCTGCAAGCCTCTTCCCTCCCCACCAAGGCCTCTTAGCTATCCTAGCTTCTTTCAAGGCTTAGCTTAAACTATACCATTTGCAGGAGAACTTTCCAGCCTAACCCCCTAACCCCAACCCCATACACAACTGGAGAGTTCCTTATGAGATAATGTTCCATTTCCACTGTATATAGCTTATATGTACATACTTATTTATATTAGAATGAGAGTTCCTTGAGACTAAGGACCATGTTTTTGCCTTTCATTTCATCCCCAGCACTTAGCACAGTATCTGGCACATAGTAAACATTTAATAAATGCTTGTTGGCTGACATTTGATACAGAGATGTGCTAAGATGAACAATATTAGTGGGTATCTGCTGCTATCATTTTCTGCCACAAAGGTTAAGTGACTTGCTTAAGGCTATACAATGAAATGGCTGAGCCAAGATTTAATCCACATCCTTTAACTCCAAAATCAATGCTCCTTCCATTGAACCACACTGCCTCCTATAATATATAATGATCATTTTTGCCTTCAGACCTCTCAAATTAGACTGTCCTTGTGCTTTTTTCTCACTCACTTTCCAGGTGAGCTACATCTTGGACTAAGGTTCCCCAAATTCTCAGGACATTGTTATTAGACCCTACTCCTGACACTAGTTCTCCTAGCACCTAATAATTCAGATCAATAGTCATTATAACTTGCCTTTGACCAATAATAAATGTCAAAACATTTTTAGCATTCTGAAGAAATTCAATTTAGTTAAGCCAAAGGTTGCATAGCAGAAGGGAAAAAAACTCACTAAGTCATTAAATGCTGCAATGTTCGCCATAATTTTTCGTCTCTAGTCCCACATTACTTATTGTATGTAAAAGGATGTGGTTTTCTTAAAATCTTGTAACTTCAAGCGTTCTCCTTCCTAACTCTAAGGAATGCAAATTAATTGATATAATTTATTTACTGTTTACCATAAAATACAAACATTTTTATATATCCAGAGAACTCGATATGAAGTCTGATGCCATAGAGTCTAGTGTCAGTTCTGTTGTTTTCTAACTGCAGAATTTGAGATAGATCATTTAACTTGCCTGTGCCTCAGTTTCTCCCTATACAAAAAAAAGGATAATATATGTACCATCTGCACTTAAAAGCTTGTAATGTAGAAGGTACTTTTTTTTAAAAAGTTACTTACTATTATTATCAGTTATAATTTTGTCTTGGATTTGCACTTGGGAGTTCACCGGTAAGGCAACTCCTTCTACCGGTATAGATCAATAACTGTTCTGCAATCTATAGCCAGAGAATTCCCTAGGGCACTAAAAGGTTAAGTGCTCAAGATCACACATCCCATGTGTCAGAGCAGGCATTTGAACTTATGCCTTCTTCCTATGTCAGAGGCCAGCTCTCCAAACTACTAGGTCACTCTGCCTCTGATTAGATAGTACATGTTATATATAATTATATTTTTGATTACACAGAATATATATTTTATTTACATATAATTAGTGATAATAATGAGAAGTAATAAAAAAGAGTAAATATCTAGAAGAGATTTCACTGTTTTCCAACTATATTTTTACTCTGAACAAACACTCTGTTAGTACATCACTTATGGTACTCATAGCACACTAGCTGGTACATTTCAAAAGAAAGTTAATTCCTTGAGTTCAGGAGTTGTTTTTCATTTTTGTCATTGTATCTTCAGTACTTAGCACATAACAGGTGCTTAACCACTGTATTTGGGATTAAATTATAATGCAATTACTTGTGTGAACATATTATCTCCCTTAATAGATGGTAAGCTCCTTTGCAGAGCTTAGTCATCCTTGTACCACTCATAGCCTCTGACCCATAGGTGATGTTAAAAAAATACATACGTATGTATGTACACATGTACACATACATATATGCATGTGTATGTATGCATGGATGTATGTGGGTTTTTTTTTTAATTATCTAGAAGAGGGTGACCAATACTGTGAAGAGCCTCAGGATTCTGATATATGAAGACTGGTTGAAGGAACCAGGGATGTTTACTACGAAGAAAAGACTTAGATGACAGATGAATGTATGTCATGAAAAGAAGTTCTCTGAACAACATTCCAATGGAGTTGTGCTCCCATGGACATGAGTCATCCATCTTTTCATCCTCAGCAATTTCTGTCTCTAGGCTCCCTCAAATCTTGCACAGCAGAGACCTTCCTCTTGGTCTAGCCTGTAGCAGGTGCCTAGTAAATGAATATCTGCTGAATTTGAAAACAAATGACTTGTTCTTTATCAATCATCAGCTTTCATGCAAGGTTAATTGATAATCTCATCTTGATTTTTGCACAAAAAAAGCAACAGGTAGTAAGGTTCAAGAACTAGCTAAATAAATGAAGACTGAGATGGTTTCCAGAACAACTTCACATGTTAAACAAAATACAACATAATAAGTCTAAAAGAAGGGACAGAAAAAATTGGGCTCACCTTCGCACAGGCTGTGCAATTTTGCTCCTGGGCAAATTACTGCCATTTATTGCCAAAGATGGTCTTGGAAGTCCACTTCGCCCTATCATCCCAGAAATGGCAGTTTTGTTTGGTGCAGGAATTCCTGTGTTGGAATATGCCTGTAAGCTGTTGGATAAAGGAATATTGCTGCTGCCTTGAACAGTCGGACTCACATAGGCGGTGGCTTTAAGAGGTTGCCTTATGGACACTGGAAAATGACCCACACTGTGAACTCGATGCTGAAGCTGTCCTGGTGATGGAACTAGAAGAAAACAAAAAATTTTCACATGAGGGGAAATTTTAAGGATGGCTTGCTTAAGGAAATCATATAAATCACATTGCACATCAGTCCCAAATGGTAATAACAAATCTGAACCAAGTTAGCACATAATACCGCAGAAATGAAACTGAACCCACAAATGACAGCTCATTAAACTTTGAGAGTTAACTTTTAAGAAGTTTCTCTAAATCTGCCTTTCTGCAACATGCATCAATTGCTCCCACTTCTACCCTCTGGGGTCAAGTTAAACAAGTTTAAGCTACCTTCTTCATGACGTCTATTCAAATACTTGAAACATAGCTATCATCTAAGTCTTCTCTCCTTCATAGTAAACATCCCCAGTTCCTTCAACCAGTCTTCCTATGTCATGATTTTTAAGTTCTTCACAATCCTGGTTGCCCTCCTCCAGATACTTTTCTTTTTAAAAAATAATCTTTATTGATATCTTTTTCTAACATTCCCTAAATTTCTCTTTGTATCCCCCCAGAGTTGTGTGTGTGCATGTGTGTGTGTGCGCGTGTGCATAACAAAACAACATTTTAAGAAAAAAGAAGTAGGAAAAAGCCAATAAAACCAATAACACACTTTTAAAATTGAGAATACATGCAATCTTCCAAATCTGTGAACCCCCTACCTCTGCAAAAGCCAAGCTTCTTTGGGGCCAACTTTAATTTTTGTAATTTTGAAATAGCCATTTTCAATTGTTTTGTAGCTGTTGTTCTTTCAATTTACATTATTATGTTGATTATTTTCTTGGCTCTGGTTACTTTGCTTTGCATTAGTTCATGTAAGTCTTTCCATGCCTTTCTATACTTTTTCATCTCTTACAGCCATTAATATTCCATTACATTGAAGCATCACATTTCACATTTCTTTAGCTTTCTCCCAATCAATCAGTATCCACTTTGTTTCTAGATCTTTGTTGCCATAAAAAGTGCTTCTGTAAATATTTTGGTGTGTTCTGGAATTTTTTTTTTAAATCAATGACTTCCTTGGAGTGTATGCTTAGCAACAGAATCCCTAGGTGAAAAGTTATGGACGTATCAGCTACTTTAATTGAATAATTTCAAATCACTTTACAGAATGGTTCTACTAATTCAAAGGTAAACCACCAATGTTAGTATGCTTTTATTTTTACAACTCCCTCCAGCAATGATTATTCTCACTTTGGTCATCTTCTCCTATTTGCTAGGTTTGTATTTCTCTTATCATTAAAGGATTTTATTTGATCTGCAGCATTCTTTCACATGGTTGTTAAGAGTTTGTGATTCTTCTTTTGAGAATTGTTTGTTCATGTCCTTTAACCACTTTTCTTCTGGGAAATGGCTTTTGATCTTAAATATTTCTGTTAGTTGTCTGTATACCTCAGATATCAAACCCTTATCTGAGAAATACAAATTTGAGGTTACTTCTGGCCCTTTCTCTTCTTATCCTAAATGCATTAATTTTGTGCAGGAGCTTTTCAATTTCATGCAATACACTTCATCTCTTGGTTCTGAGCATTTTCTCTGGCTGTCCCCCATGTAAAGCTCTCTTTCACCTCCAAATCATGGCTTCTTTGGCTTCCTTCAAGTCCCAGCTAAAATCCCACTTTCTTTCTTTTTTCTTTTTTTTTTTTTGGCTAGGCAATGGGGTTAAGTGACTTGCCCAGGATCACACAGCTAGTGTTATGTGTCTGAGGCCAGATTTGAACTCAGGTCCTCCTGAATCCAGGGCCGGTGCTCTATCCACTGTGCCACCTAACTGCCTCAAAATCCCACTTTCTACAGGGAGTATTCCCAATCTCTCTTAATTCTAGTGCTTTTCCTTTGTTGAACACTTCTAATTTAGCCTATATATTCTTGTTTGTACATAGTGGTTTGTGTTGCCTCCTCCTACCAGTTAGATTGTGAGTTCCTCAAAGGTAGAAAGGTCTTTTATGTTTCTTGGTATTCTCAGTATTTAGAACAGTGCCCATAATATAATAGGTTCTTAATAAATGCTTCTTGGCTGACTAACTATAATCAAAATTATCTTAGCTTTTGTAAGTGCCTTTTTTGGTTAAAAAAAATCTACCTAAGTATATTATATAATTCTCTTCTTTTTTATGATGTGATCTTTAATATTTAGGTCATATATCCATTTTGAGTTTACTGTAGAATGTGATGTCTTATATATTTATACAACCATTCTATGCCCTTCCTAAAATGTGGTGCCTAGAAAAGAACACAACAGGATATAGTATAGCAATACATCACTTGAATATTACTTTTCAATACATTAGCTTGTGAAGTTGTCATCACACTCTTAACCAATATGGAGCTTGTAGACCACTAATAAGTTCCTTAAATCTTTTCCTTATGAAATTTTATCTAGCCACAACTCTCCCATCTTGTACTTGTGGAGATGATCTTTTGAAGCTAAAAGTAGGATTTTTTCCACCATAATATTTATAATATTATAACAAAATAATTTATAAAATTTCATCTTAACAAGACTGAACTCAATCTAATAACTCACATTTGCATAGTGCTTTAAGTTTTGCAAAGCATTATCTTCCCAATAGTCTTTCAAGGTAGACAATAGAGTATCAGCTCATTTTATAATTCAGAAAACTGAAGTTAAAGGTCACACAGCTGTTAAGTGTCTGAAGTAGGCTTTAAACCCAGGTCTCCTGATTCCAAGTCTAAATACCCTATCTACTATACCATGTTGCCTCCCATTCTAGACTACAGATCATTTTCTGGATCTTGACTCTTAGCAAGGGTGACACCTATCCCTCCTAGCTTTGCATCATGTGATAAGCATGATGGATGTCATCATCTGAGTCACTCATGCAAAGGGTAAACAGCATAGAGCCAAGCTCAGATTCCCAAGAGATTTGCTTTTAACCTGACAAATGATAAGTGATTACTTGGTGCTAAGTTCTTTAATTTCAGGACCTACCATGATAGTAAAGGTGAGGATGCTGTTAAAAAAGCAGCTATATCTTCATTTGAAATCATGATTATTTCTATTAACTTGAGAATAACACCTTCCAGTCAAATTTCTTGTAACATTTATTTCATGAAATTAATTCAATGAGTTTCTGTGTGAATGTAAAAAATGTACATAGGTCATAGTGAGCACCGAGTGTCTCTCTTGCTTTCCCTTTGGGGGAAACCATAGTAGTGGGGCTGGGGATGATGAGTCAATGGGAAAGTCAGGCTCTCAGATCACAGCCTAGGCAAACTGAAACAGGGAGATGAAGGATGGGGGGCAGTGCTCTTACAGCATTCCTCTGCATATGTAATAAAGTATTCTATTTTTATACATTTCATTATATATTTTAAAAGATTTTATATATTTATACACATGCAAATATATGTATAAATATACTGTGCATATTTTACAAATGAAAAAACTGACCTTTAAAAATAAGTCACTGAATCTCTCTGAGAGTTATAAAGGCAGCACAGGAAAGAGCTCAGAGTCAAACCAATGTCTGACCATAAATCCAGTAATTTTTCACCAACACTACAGCTACCTTTAAAAGAAGAAAACTTCCTCACATTTAGAGCTGTCAAAAAATTGAAAGGTCTGCCTCCTGAGATAGGAGAGTTCCCCATCAGCAGAGGTCTTCAAGTAGAAGGTGGACAACAGACAAAGGCTACTGGAAATTGTAGCAGAGATGCCTTGATTAAACTGGGGAATGGGCTAAATAATCTCTGATTTCCTTTCATCTCATATTCTATGATAAAGGCAAAATGCTGATCATTCTAAAAAATTTACATGTGATATGAAAGCTATGGAAATGAAGTTAGTTTCCTTTATTTCCTAATCAGTCTTCAAAACTCATAGTGATAACACAAATGATCATAATTTATGGCTTCTTGGCTCCCAAATATTAAGTAACCTTTATGTAGTCTTTAGATGACCATGAATTAGATTAACAACAATCCAACCCAAGAACCATTTAAGAGGCTGCTACGTGTACATGAACGGCACTGTATTAGGAGTTAAGGATACAAAGAAAATATCCTTGCCCTCAAGAAGCTTACATTCTATTAGGCTAGGGGAGAGTTTCATAGTAGTAAAACTCCAAAGGGTAGTGGGAGAATTGTTCTGAATTTTATATCAGAAGAGCTGGGCTTAAATTCCAACTCTACTAATTACTACTTGTATGATCTTGGTCAGGTCCCTTCATCTGTGGTCTTTAGTTTTCACATTGGCAAAATGAGCTCATACTCATGCATCAGATGGTCTGTTGCCTTACAGATCTAATTCTATGATTGTAGTAGACTGTGATAGATTAGTGCTTTGAACTGACAAAAGAAAGATGCAGTCTAAATTTGAGTACACTGCTTTGTGGCAGCATTAAGCTAGAATATTCTATGACTCCATCCTTCTACCAAAAGAGACAGAGACCTAAATTGATTCAAGTGGCCCACTAGTATCTTACTGCCACCATCTTCACTCCAAACCTGGGATCAATCACAAGCTTTGCCTACTAAAAAAGACATCAATTTTATAATAAAAGGCTTTAAAATAACAGCAGGGGAATAGTTTACTACCTTTTAATCCTAGTCTTTTGTGTAACATACTGGGAACTAAACCTCTATTTTTCTTAGTTTCCCTTTTCATTATCTGACATCTCTCCTGTTTTTGGATCTTGTTTGTCAATAGTTCAATGTTGGGGCTGAATTCTTTTTTTAATTTAATTTAATTTTTTAAATGTTATAATATATTTTGATTTATCAACAATCACTTCCATATGCTTTTGAGTTGAAAATTTTTCTCCCCTTCCTCCCCCCACCCTCCCCAAGATGGCACAATCTGATATAGGCTTTACATTTACATTCCATTAAACATATTTTCACATTAGTGAAGTTGTAAGTAAAAATTAAAACCAATAAGGAACCATCAGAAAGATGAAACAAAATTCAAAAGAAGGTAAAAATAAGTGATAACGATTCGACTTCCATAGTTCTTTCTTTGGATGTGGACAGCATTTTCCATCCCAAGGCCTCTGGAAATGTCTTAGATCCTTGTAATGCTGAGAAGGATTCAGTTTAACAATTAGTCATCGCATAACGTCACTGTTATTGTGTACAAAGTCCTCTTGGTTCTGCTCACTTCGCTCATCATCAGACCATATAAGTCTTTCCAGGTTTTTCTGAAGTCAGCCTGTTCATCATTTCTTATAGCACAATAGTATTCCATTACATTCATATACCACAACTTGCTCAGCCATTCCCCAATTGATGGGCATCCTCTCAATTTCCAATTCTTTGCCACCACAAAAAGAGCTGCTATGAATATTTTTGTACATGTGGGTCCTTTTCCCATTTGTTTGATCTCTTTGGGATATAGCCCTAGAAGTGCTATTGCTGGATCAAAGGGTATGCACATTTTTGTAGCCCTTTGGGCATAGTTCCAAATTGTTCTCCAAAATGGTTGGATCATTTCACAACTCCACCAACAATGTATTAGTGTTCCAATTTTCCCACATCTTCTCCAACATTTATCATTTTCTTGTTTTGTCAGGTTGGCCATTCTGATAGGTGTGAAGTGGTACCTCAGAGTTGTTTTGATTTGCATTTCTCTAATAATGATTTAGAGCATTTTTTCATGTGACTATAGATGGCTTTAATTTCTTCATCTGAGAACTGTCTGTTCATATCCTTTGACCATTTATCAATTGGGGAATGGCTTGTGTTCTTATAAATTTGTCTTAATTCTCTATATATTTTAGAAATGAGGCCTTTATCAGAGAGACTGGTTGTAAAAATTCTTTCCCAATTTTCTACCTTCCTTCTAATCTTAGTTGCATTGGCTTTGTTTGTGCAAAAACTTTTCAATTTAATGTAATCAAAATTATCCATTTTGCTTTTCATAATGTTCTCTATCTCCTGTTTGGTCATGAATTCTTCTGTTCTCCATAGATCTGATAGGTAAACTATTCCTTGTTCTCCCAGTTTACTTATGGTATCAGCCTTTATATCTAAGTCATGAACCCATTTTGACTTTATTTTGGTATATGGTGTGAGATTTGGGTCTATGCCTAGTTTCTGCCATACTCTTTTCCAGTTTTCCCAGCAGTTTTTTTCAAAGAGTGGGTTCTTATCCCAGAAGCTGGGGTCTTTGGGTTTATCAAATAATAGATTACTATAGTCATTGACTACTGTGTCTTGCATATTTAACCTATTCCACTGATCCACCTCCCTATTTCTTAGCCAGTACCAAGCAGTTTTGATGATTGCTGCTTTATAATACAATTTAAGATCTGGAATTGCTAGGCCACCTTCCCCTGCATTTCTTTTCATTAGTTCCTTTGATATTCTGGACCTTTTTTTTCCAAATGAATCTTGTTATTATTTTTTCTAACTCTATAAAATAATTTTTGGTAGTTTGATTGGTATGGCACTGAATAAGTAAATTAGCTTAGGTAGGATTGTCATTTTTATTATATTAGCTCGGCCTACCCATGAGCAACTGATGTTTTTCCAATTATTTAGATCTGATTTTATTTGTGTGAAAAGTGTTTTGTAATTGTGTTCATAGAGTTCCTGGGTTTGTTTCGGAGGTAGACTCCTAAATATTTTATAATGTCTACAGTAAGTTTAAATGGGATTTCTCTTTCTATCTCTTGCTGTTGGGCTTTGTTGGTAATATATAGAAATGCTGATGATTTATGTGGGTTTATTTTATAGCCTGCAACTTTGCTAAAGTTGTTTATTATTTCAAGTAGTTTTTTACTTGATTCTCTAGGATTCTCTAAGTATATCATCATGTCATCTGCAAAGAGTGATAGCTTTGTTTCTTCTTTGCCTATTCTAATGCCTTCAATTTCTTTTTCTTCTCTTATTGCTAAAGCTAAGGTTTCCAGTACAATATTGAATAACAGTGGTGATAATGGACATCCTTGTTTCACCCCGATCTTATTGGAAATGCTTCTAGCCTGTCCCCATTACATATAATGCTTGCTGAAGGTTTTAGATAATGCTATTTATTATTTTAAGGAAGACTCCATTTATACCTATGCTTTCTAGTGTTTTTAATAGGAATGGGTGTTGTATTTTATCAAAAGCTTTTTCTGCATCTATTGAGATGATCATGTGGTTTCTGTTGGTTTTGTGTTGATATGCTCAATGATGCTGATAGTTTTCCTAATATTGAACCAACCCTGCATTCCTGGTAAATCCTACCTGGTCATAGTGTATTATTCTTGTGATAAGTTGCTGCAATCTACTTGCTAGTATTTTGTTTAAAATTTTTGCATCTATATTCATTAGAGAAATTGGTCTATAATTTTCTTTCTCTATTTTGACTCTTCCTGTTAGTATCAACACCATATTTATCATAAAAAGAATTTGGTAAGACTCCTTCTTCACCTATTTTCCCAAATAGTCTATATAGTATTGGAATTAATTGTTCTTTAAATGTTTGATAGAATTCGCATGTAAATCCATCTGGCCCTGGAGATTTTTTCCTAGGGAGTTCATCAATGGCTTGTTCAATTTCTTTTTCTGAGATGGGGTTATTTAAGTATTTTACTTCCTCTTCGTTAATCTGGGCAATTTATATTTTTGTAAATATGTATCCATTTCACTAAGATTGTCAAATTTGTTGGCATATAGTTGGGCAAAATAATTCCTAATTATTGTTTTAATTTCCTCTTCCTTGGTGGTAGCTTCGCCCTTTTCATTCTTGATACTAGTAATTTGGTTTTCTTCTTTCTTTTTTTTAATTAAATTAACCAAAGGTTATCTATTTTATTGTTTTTTTTTCCATAAAACCAGCTCTTAGTTTTATTTATTAGTTCAATAGTTTTCTTAATTTCAATTTTATTAATTTTTCCTTTGGTTTTCAATATTTCTAATTTGGTGTTTAGTTGAGGATTTTTAATTGTTCTTTTTCTAGTTTTTTTAGTTGTATGCCCAATTCATTAATCTCCTCTTTTTCTATTTTATTTATGTAAGCATTTAGAGATATAAAACTTCCCCTAAGAACTGCTTTCACTGCATCCCATAGGTTTTGGTATGTTGTCTCATTATTGTCATTCTCTTGAATGAAATTATTGATTGTTTCTATGATTTGTTGTTTGACCCAATCATTTTTTAGGATTAGATTATTTAGTTTCCAATTATTTTTCAGTGTATCGTTCCATGGCCCGTTATTACGTATAATTTTTATTGCATCATGATCTGAAAAGGATGCATTTAATATTTCTGCCTTTCTGCATTGGATTGTGAGGTTTTTATGCCCTAGTACATGGTCAATTTTTGTGTATGTGCCATGTACTGCTGAGAAAAAAGTATATTCCTTTCTATCCCCATTCAGTTTTCTCCAGAGGTCTATCATACCTAACTTTTCTAATGTTCTATTCACCTCCTTAACTTCTTTCTTGTTTATTTTGTGGTTAGATTATCTAGTGCAGAGAGGGAGGTTCAGGTCCCCACTAGTATAGTTTTGCTGTCTATTTCTTCCTGTAACTCCCTGAACTTCTCCTGTAAGAATTTGGATGCTATACCATTTGGTGCATATATGTTTAGTAATGATATTACTTCATTGTCTATGGTGCCTTTTAGCAGGATGTAGTTTCCTTCCTTATCTCTTTTGATTAGATCTATTTTTGCTTTTGCTTTGTCTGAGATCAGGATTGCTACCCCTGCTTTTTTACTTCAGCTGAAGCATAATATATTCTGGCTCCAGCCTTTTACCTTTACCCTGTATGTGTCACTCTTTTTCAAATGTGTTTCCTGTAAACAACATATTGTAGGATTATGGTTTTTAATCCATTCTGCAATCTGTTTCTGTTTTATGGGAGAGTTCATCCCATTCACATTCACAGTTATGATTACTGTGTCTTTTTCTCCATCCTTTTCCCCCTATTTATGCTTTTCTTTCTCCTTTTTCCTTTCCCCCTTCACTAGTGTTTTGCTTTTGACCACCGCCTCCTTCAGTCCCTCCCCCTTTTATTATCCCTTTCCCTTTTCTTCCCCTTTAGTCTTACTGCTTCTTCCCTCCCTTCTTTCCCCCTCCCTTTTCTTTCCCCCTCCCTTTTCTTTCCCCTTTTCCCTCCTACTGCCTATAGGGCAAGTTAGATTTCTATACCTAACTGATTATGTTATGCCCTTCTTGAGCCAAATCTGATGAGAGTAAGGTTCAAACAATGCTCCCCCCCCCTTCTTTCCCTCTGCTGTAATAGGATTTTGTGTCTTTTCCTGTAATGTAATTTACCCTTGTCTGCCTCCTCCTTTCTCAGCACATTTTCTAAGATCAGATTGATCCACTTATTTGGATCCATTTAACCTACTTGATTAGATTTTTTTTTATCATTACATCAAAGTCAACTAATATCTACCCTCTTTATGTATACTCCTTTAACATGGTGTAATAACAATACAGTTCTCAAGGGTTGCAAGTGTCATATTCCCTTGTAGGGGTTTAAACAGCCCCCCCCATTAACAACATATTGTATCTTTCTGTCCCATTTACCTTTTTAAGTCCTTCTTGAGTCCTGTACTTGAAGATCAAATTTTTTGTTGAGCTCTGGTCTTTTTATCAGGAAAGTTTGGAAGTCTCCTATTTGGTTGAATATCCATCTCCTCCCTTGAAAAATGATGCTCATTTTTGCTGGGTAATTGATCCTTGGCTGCATTCCAAGCTCCTTTGCCTTAGGGAATATCATGTTCCATGCCCTGCGGTCTTTTAATGTAGAAGCTGCAAGGTCCTGTGTAATCCTGACTGTGGTTCCATGATATTTAAATTCTTTCTTTCTGGCTGCTTGCAGCACCTTCTCTTTCATGTAGTAATTTTGGAATTTTGCTATTATATTACTTGGTGTTGTCAATTTGGGATCTCTTTCAGGTGGTGATAGGTGGATTCTTTCTATGGTTATTTTCCTTTCTGGTTCTAGGACTTCTGGGCAGTTTTCCTTTATGATTTCCTGGAAGATACTGTCCAGGCTCTTTTTTTCATCATGATTTTCAGGTAGTCCAATAATTTTTAAATTATCTCTCCTGAATCAATTTTCCAGGTTGGTAGTTTTAACAATAAGGTATTTTACATTTTCATCTATTTTTTCATTTTTTTGTTTCTGTTTGACTGATTCTTATTCTCTCATAGAGACAGTTTCCATTTGTCCAATTCTAGTTTTTAACAGACTGTTTTCTTCTGTTAGTTTTTGTACTTCCTTCTTCAATTGGCCAATTGTGTTTTTTAGGGACTTGTTTTCTTCAGTGTACTCTTCTGTTAGTTTTTGTACTTCCTTCTTCAATTGGCCAATTGTGTTTTTTAGGGACTTGTTTTCTTCAGTGATTTTTTTTCCAATTGGCCAATTGTATTTTTGAAGGACTCTTCCATCTCTCTTATTTGACTATTAAAATCCTTCTTGAGCTCTTCTAAGAATGCTTTTTGGGCTTCAGACCAGTTCATATTCCCTTTTGTTGATGCAGATGCGGGTTTGTTGACAATGTTGTCCTCTTCAGAATTTCTGTCTTGATCTTGACTCTTCTGATCATATGAATCTATGGTACGTGTCTTTTTACTCATGGTATTTCTTTATTCCCTAGCCTTTAAAGAGATGAGTTCTCCTACTGGGGAACAGTGGGCACTGACCCAAGCTTTTTGTGATGGGAGCCTAGGTCTTGGTCACTGGCTTTGTGTGCTGGGGCCTCTTATGTTGGCAATTGGAGGCTGTAGGGTTCTGGCAGCTTACCTCATGTTGGACTGGAATCAGCAAGGTTGGAACTTTCAGGCAATTCTAGGTTGCCTGCTTTTCCTTTCCTTTAGCTTTCTTCAGCTCCTTTTAGATGGGTGCTGCAGGGTGTTTATCTGCCTGGGGCCCCCTGCAGTGTTGTCTCCCTCATTTCTGCTAACACACTGGGAGATTTCCTTGTGGTAGAGTGCTGAGCCACCTGGTGGTTTTCTGACCTGGTTTCTGCAGGTTCCCCCCACCCTCACTGAGATTTCTTCACAATTGAAGGGTGCAGGGCACTGACAGTTCACCTGGTGTTGGGCTGGAACCAGCAAGGCCGGGGCTTTAGGAAGCCTTTAAGTTGTTTTCTTTACCTCCTTTCAGATGAATGCCACAGGGTACTTATCTGCCTGGGGCCCCTTGTAGTTCTGCCTCCCTTATTTTGCTGAGGCACTGGGAGAGGCGTTTGCTGGGCTGCTGCACTGCTGCTCCCCATCTTTCTTCTAGTTCAGCTGTTCCAAGGCTTTTTTCTGGGGTGATATTTTCTGGGTTTTCAGAGGTTGATAGGGGAGAGTAAGAGAGACTACCTTTTCACTCCGCCATCTTGGCTCCTGGAAGCGGAACCCTGGGCTGAATTCTAAATCAAGCTCCATGTTCTAGAAGCATAGAATTCCAGAGCTGGAAGGGACTTCTGACAATCATCAGTCAAACTCTTTAGCTAAAGCACAAAGTCCTCTATAACACCCCTGGTAGGTATGCTTGTGAGTGAAGCTCACTACCTGAGCACTTGTGTCATCCTTAAGACTTCTCACACATTCAGGTATTCAGTCTTTTGCCCAATCTTTTCATTTCTATTTCCACAACATCCCTGGGATATATTTCCTCATTTCCTCCTCACAGCCTGAAATCCTGCCATGCAGTCTTTCTAGGTGTCCCATATACACTACATCAATGTGTGCCTTTATACTAGCAGTCCCCATGGCAACTCTTGGAATCTCTGGTTTACTTCAAGATCCTTGGAGGACCACTTTCTACATGAAGCCTTTCCTGATCCTCTCTGGTACTAGAGTCCTCCCTCCCAAATCTATCTCGTATGCTTTTTTTACATGTATATATACATAGTATGCATACTTATTTATGTACCTATCTCCCCTCATTAAAATGTAAGCTCCTTGAGGACAGGGATTGTTTCATTTCTGTCTTTGTATCTCCAGTGCTTAGCACAGTGGCTGGCATGTAAATGTTTAATAAATAGTTACTAAATGATCCCTTTTCAAAGCAGTACCACTAAATACCTGTTTCAAGTTTCTCCTTAGAGTGGAGCTGAAATCTGCCTCTCTATAGTTTCCATATATTATTTCTAGTTCTGCTCTCTCCTCTATGTACAGTCACTGAGGGCATGTTTCCCAACCCTAGTGTGAGTGTCCCACACTTCACAGCAGATAATGTCCCTTATGTGAGTGTTCCCCTAAGTTTCAGAATGTCAAAGAACTTAAGGGGAATTGCTGGCTATAAACCAAGGAAAGTCACACTCTTATCCATTAACTTTTTAGATAAAAAGTCCAATCTAATCTCCTGCCTCATCCCCACCTACTCCTTCAGGGAACAACAGGCTGGTAGTGAGGCCCCTTATCATTTTGCAAATATGCTGGCTTTTCTCTTTCCAATACAACCATCTTAATTTTGAGGCTTATTTCAGAAAACCTAGACTATTTTAAGAGTCTACTCTATAGACTTCCTGCCTCAAATCTATCCTTTATAGAGCTGCCCACTAAGGAGAGCAGTACAAAAGAATTATATCACTCTTGTCATGGAAAAAAAAATCTTCCATGGCTTTGCACTTCCAACTACTCCAAACAGCTAGATAGTACAGTAGATAGAGCTTAGACCAAGATTCAGGAAGATCTGAGTTCAAATTTGACCTCAGACACTTACTAGCTTTATGACCCTGGGCAAGTTCACTGAACCTTTGTTTGCTTCATTTTCCTCATCTGTAAAATAGTAATAATAGCACCTACTTCTTAGGGTTACTGTGAGGATAAAATGAAATATTGTAAAGGACTTTTGCAAACCTTACAGCACTTTAAAAAATACTACCATCATCACCACCACCACTATCATGTGTTCCTGTTATGTTCTCTTTGAACTCTATACCTTTTTTCATGTGCACATTTAGTTCACCTCTACCTGCTAAAATCTTTCACTTCCTTCAAGGCCCAAGTTGGCTTCTGCCTCCTCCATAAAGCTTTCTCTGATCCCTGCAGCTGAAAAATCACCTCTTCCCTCAAAAATTATTTATAGTATTTTCAGACTCCTCCCTTTTGCATTTATTATAATAACATATACATGTCATAACCTCCCATCAGTCAGCAAGTCTGTTGAGTTCAGGGACTCAACAATTTTATTTCATGGCTGAATCCTCAGCATCTATCCTATAGTAGGTGTTTAATAAATATCTGTGGAATCAACTCTTGCTTCTATCCCTTCCCTCCTTGGCACACCTTCTATGTTATTAATTATTGAGCCTGAAGCATATTCACTAGATGGGTGCAACAGTATCCCGCCCTTTGCTGGACAGCTGCCTATTTTTACTTAGTGCCTTAGACCAGGCACTGGCAAACTACAGCCTGTTGGTTAAGAATTGATTTTACATTT
Source organism: Phascolarctos cinereus (assembly GCF_003287225.1). Lineage (NCBI taxonomy): Eukaryota > Metazoa > Chordata > Mammalia > Diprotodontia > Phascolarctidae > Phascolarctos > Phascolarctos cinereus. The sequence continues at coordinate 123,019,953 of NW_027556180.1, read as the reverse complement.
TTAAATGCAGGAAAACTTTAACATGTAAAAAACATTCTTAGCTCAGAGCAGAACAAAAACAGGCAGGGTGCTGGCCCCAGCCCTAGCCTCTCACCCTGGCTCCTCTTCTGTGACCCTCGTATGTCTAGGAATCTAGGTTATCTCCCAGGATAAGCCTGCTCTTCAGTAGATTACCTGAGGCTCCTGAAGGATCTTCCATCAAAACCCCATCTCCAGAACTTGCCAGCTGCCAGATGACTGGCAGAGCCTAAATTACAGATTTAACCTTGGGCTAGGGAAAATGTGGCCATCAACATTTCCCTATCCTAACTTTATTTCTGTAACCATTTTGTCCCGTTCTGACATCCAAGTCATCATAAACCATATCCCCAAGGAGAAAGGATTATTTAAACTCCAGTACACAATCTGAAAAAAAATACCTTAAATGTACAGTAAATTATATCAGACAATACCCCAGCCTTGCACTGATGACAATCTATCATGAATAGTTTTGGTTTTGTTTTTTAACCAAAACACAGGAGAGAACGAAGCAAAGAGGAAAAGGGTGACCTATTCAATTCCCAGCCAGAAAATAGGAAAACTGAAACGAGATCTTCAGGGCTCTTTCCTTCCTCAAATATTCTTGGAGAACTTTCACATCCTCTTTCATTTTGTGTGTGTGTGTGTGTGTGTGTGTGTGTGTGTGTGTGTGTGTGTGTGTATGTATGTATGTGCATACACACACACACATCATCATCACTCAGGGGGCAGCTAGGTGGCACAGTAGATATAGTGTCAGGTATAGAGTCAGAAAAACTCATCTTCCTGAGTTCAAATCCAACCTCCAACACTTACTAGCTATATGATCCTGGGCAAGTCACTTAATCCTGTCTGCCTCAGTTTTCTCATCCGTAAAATGAACTGGAGAAGGAAATGGCAAACCACTCATGTTTCTCTGCCAAGAAAACCCCAAATGGGGTCATGAAGAATCAGACATGAATGAAAAATGACTGGACAACAATAAAACATCACCCTGAGTTGAAAATCTTCTCAATGGATTATTTAATTTTTAAACTCTATATTCTGAATACCCAGCATAGTGACATAAATTTTGGAGGGACAGGAGAAGAAAATCAATCATTTCTTTAGGATAGGGAACTTCTGGTATGGAAAATCCCTCAACTAATACAAGCCAGCAACTCATACATAACTTAATACTTTTAATTTCTTATTCCAGGTTACTTGTCAGTTATTTGCTGACAAGGCAGGACTTTAATCCAGCTTCAATGTCATGTTGATTAATGTTCTGTACACATAATCAGTCAACTATTATTTATTAGGAGCCTACTTCATACTAGGAACTGTGCTAACCAATGCAAAGAAAAACAAGAGGCAGTCCCTGCTGTCACAATCTAATGGTGGAGACAACATGGAAACTACCAGATACAAGTTATATACAGGATAAATTGAAGATAATTGCCACAAGGAAGGTTTCCTGTAGAAGCTGTGGTTTTAGCTGGGACCTGAAGGACACCAGGAGATAAGGAGAAAAGCATTCCAGGCATGGGAAACATCCAGTGAAAATGCCTGGTCTGGAGATGGAGAGATTTGAGAAACAGCAAGGAGGCCAGTGTCATTGGACCACAGAGGGAATGGGGGTTAAAGTGAAAGAAGACTGGAAGGTGTGGGGAAGATGGAGGGCAGGCTACAAAGGGCTTCTGAATGCCAAACACAGAATTTTATAGTTGATCTCAGAGGTGATAGGGAACCACTGGAGTTTAGGAAGATTACTTTGACAGCTAAGTAGAGGCGGTAGAATAGAAAAATTCTGGGACAAAGTCATAAGGTATATGGAGAAGGGGAAGGAACCAAGCAGTTTATATAGTGCACATTATATGCCAGACACCAGGCGGTTGTTGTTTGTCCTTTGCTCTCTAAGAGAACCAATGACATCAGGGAGATGATGCCATGACACGCAAGTGAATTGGATTTAAGTGAGGGAGAGCTGTGCAAAGTCACCAGCCTCACTTTCTCCTCAGGAGTCATCTGGGTCCAGTGGCAAGATACAGATCAGGATGACTGGAGATTGCCCTGGATGCAGTGGGAAACCTTGGCCTTTTAAAGCTAAGGTCTTTCCCAAGTCTCAGTGTGATTGAGGCAATGCTAAATCAGTGATTAAGGCTAGGTAAGAAATGAGGCAGAGAATGGCCTCTTTTACCCAGTCCAAAAAAAAATATAAGTCTGGGAAAGACCCACAAGGTTTCTGGCCAAAACAGAAACAATTGCTACTTACATTCACTCTGAGCCAATCAAGACCCAAACAATGACCAAGTGGGGCTTGGCCTGGGACCTGCTGTTGGCCAAGAACAAGAGCCAGAGTGATCTGAGTTTAAGAAATGGGTCCTTAAAAAAGAAATCTAGCCCCAAAACCCCAAGATATCTTCAGAGGTTTCAGCAATCAAAATTTACATTGCTTTGGGCAGAGCACCTGCAGGTATGATACCCTATGTGGCCAGAGGGAAAGGGGAAGGGGAGTGGGGAGGAAGGAAGGGAGGTAAAAAGGAAGGAAGCTATGTTGCCCAACTGGCCAGTTCCAGTTGGGTCCCCAGGGGGGCACAGAGGTTGTTTATCCTTTATAAATATTTTATTTGATCCTCACAATTACCCTGAAATGTAGGTGCTATCATTATTCCCATTTTACAATTGAAGGACTGAGACAAACAGAGGTTAAGTGACTTTCTCAGGGTCACACAGTCAGAGATAGTAAGCGTCTGAGGCTGGAGATGAACTCAAGTCCTCCTGACTCCAGGCCCACAGCTCTGTGCACTATGGCACCATCTAGCTGCCACCAAATATAGGTTCTAGTCCCAGCTTTGCCACTAATTAGTGGTTTAACCAACATACCTTAGGCAAGTCCCTAATCTTTCTGGTCTCGGTATCCCCACGCATAAAATGAAGATGTTGAATTAGATAACTTTGAATGTCCCTTTCAGTTCTAAAATTCTTTGGTTTGAGTGCATCACCCCGGAATCCAAGGCAGTCAGTCTGTGTACAGAGGGGAATGGATACATTTTTTTTCGGCTATACTCACCAAGAAAATATCAACTCTGGCCTGCAGTGCCATTTTTAATGACAAAGTATATTATTATTTATAATGAGCTAGCACAGTCTACACACTACTTTATAAGCAGAGTATATAATAAAATCTGTAAAGAAGAGGAAGACTGGATTTCTTTCGGTTCTTCTGTAATACGGATATCACATTCAACAATAAAACATTTCTTTTATAGCTTTGTAACGCTACAGCAATTTAAAAAAAAAAGATTAAGAAGCATCACTTACTACATGACTGCTGTATCCTTGACATTCCATTACCAGCCCCATGCAGGCTCGAGTCAAAGCTCTGGCTGTTTCTCACAGTGACCAGGGAGCTAACATTGCTACTGACAGCTGTTGTACTTGGCATTCGTGCTAGGTTAGGCATACTTCTTCGGAGTTTATCTGAAGGGGAAAAAAACCCAGCATTTTGGGAGGTTAAAAGCAACAAGGTTTCAAGCCAAAAAACAAAACAAAACTCCAAAGCCCCAAAACATTAGTTTTTAAAAGCAAGTACACAAACTCAACGTCCTCCATATTAATTCAAAATTGACACATAATTTATGAGTCATGAAGCATAATAGACAAAGCAACATTCAACCATACACATACACAGGGTAGCTTTGAAGTAATGCTAAAGAACTTTGTCCAAGGAGGGTGGGAGTTGGGGACACCGCCTTTGGTAAGGCAGCTGAGAACGAGGGAAAGAAACAATTTACTCTCCACTCACTAGAAACTACCTCAAAAGGAAGTTTTAAGGAAAAGGTGTGATTTCAACTGCTGTATAGGCAGTATAAATGGAGTATATAGAACATGACAATGAATATATACCAAAAACTAGTAATGAGGTCAATATAAACACATATAGTAGGAAGAGAAGGGGATGTGTGGTCAGTAGATCTGGGTTCAAATCCTGGTTTTTCTATTTACTATTTCTGTGGCCTTGGGCCTCAGTGTCCTGATCAGTAAAATAAGGTACTAGAAAATGATCTAAAGTCCCTTCCAGCTCTAAATGTATGATGTTATGATATACACCTCATAACTCGTTAAAGTGAAATTAATTGATCAAATCTGCCAGGGCACAATGTGTACCATTTCAGTGTAAAACTTCAGAATGGTCATAGTTATAGCACAAATACCACACATTAGAGGTTGGAAAGACAGAAAACAAAACAAAGTTGGTTTCTCCATGTAATGTATACATTTGACCACCAGGTGGCAGCAGAGTTACACTCAGATCCCAGAATGTGCCTCCGACCTATGAAATAAGCCAGAAATATAGGCTATAAAAAGTAGGTTGCTCTTTCTCAAAATTATTACAAAGCAGCTTTGCCTTATCTACTGCTTTGATGACATTTTTACTATTTAGCTCATCATCTAGTCCAGACCTTTCCTTTTCTTACTCCATGGACCCCTTTGAGAGTCTGGTAAGATCTATGAACCACTTCTTAGAAAAATGTTTTTGAATATGTAAATTAAAATACAAAGGATTACAAAGGAAACCAAAGGCTAATGAAAATAAGGATTTAATTCTTTTCCCATTTAAGGTCACAGACCCTCTGAATTCTATCCAGAGGGTTAAACTAAATAATCGCTCAACTCTAATACAGAAAGTAAGAAGGAAATTAACAAGTTAAAAGTAAGGTCCAACTTGCTTTGAGAAATTTGAAGAGATCATTTCAGCTAAAGAGGCCCAGAGAAGGCTTCATGGGAAGAAGTAACACCTAAGTTGAGCCTTGAAGCAGGAAACTTCAGGCCATTCCGATCATAGTATGAGAAATCTGAACAAAGGCTCATAGATAGAAAAGGTTACAATAAGAACAGGATTGGAGAGTACTCCAGTTTGTTTGGAATGCAGAAAATGTGAAGGGGAGTAATATGAGAAAGTTGGAAAGGTGAGTTAGAGCCACAGAAAAAACTGGAAGCCAAAACAAACATTTATTTTGCTCGTAATTTTCATCTTTTTATTCTATTGTCAGGATCCAAGACCACCCCTCTCTTTTTAGACACCCTGTTTTCCAGAGCTAAAACCCAGCAGCAAGCTGTGCCCTGAGCTTGGCATAACAACAATCCTTTGTGTTCTGGATGAACTTTGCTGCAACTAAATCAAAGAACTAATGGTCCCTGAGCTTAGGCAAGCACCAACTGGCCCAGACATGAAACCTTTCTATGAATTTTTTGTCACTAAATAACCTTGCCTCATTGTTGCTGCTGTGCCTCACCACTATTGCTACACTGCACTGTTTGATTCTTTAACTAGCCACAAACAAATAAATCAAGGTTTAGCCCCACCGCTTTGGCTCTCCTACTAAAGAACGCCCTGACATATGTGCCTAACTTCTCTCCCTCAGCGGAACAAAGAAAAGCTTTTTACTTTTGCCATGTGTGAGCTCTTTGGTATTTTTGAAGTTAACAGTGGTTGCAAAACCTCTATGATTCTTCATACATTTGTTACCACAGTAGACAGGTTGGTGGCAGCAGAGTGATCAGAAAGTGAATAATTACCATCTGCCAAGCCTCCAGTGAGAATCTAATAGCTACAGGAGCCCTTTGAGCTCTGCTCAATTTGTATCTGGAGAGTGGCAGTGGGTGATTTTCCTTCTCTGATTCCTGAGCTCCTGTGTTTAATCTTCCCTTGGAAGATTGACATTTTGGTTGTTGGGACTGAAGACTGGTTTTGCTGCCCTCCCTTGGGAGGGGTTTTGTTGGCCCTCCCTTCAGAAAGGTTTTGTTTGGCCCCTCCCTGGGAGAGGCTTTGGTCCCTTATAGAGACTTTGCTTCAACACATGTCTTAAGATCTGGTATCTTAAGACCTTTAAAAATGGGTACCGCTTTCTCTCAGGTCTGTAAACAAGTTGCAGATGGCCCAAAACTTACAGGTATGTAATTAATTAGCAGAAACTGACCCAAGACAATTCTTATCACCATTGGCCAACTTGAGGTTCTTTTGATTGGGATAAAATAAATTATCGTAAGAGATGTCTTGAAGTCAGCAAGAAAATTAAATACTTCAAATGGGATGTTTTTAATAAATGGATAATAAAACCCACCAAGTGAGAAGCCTTTTATAACTTAGATTCCATTAAGAAAAGCTTAAATAGAATTATCCTGTCTTTATTTCTGTCTTATCATTTTGTCTGTGTTTATGTCTTTGTAAAACATAAAATGTCTGTGTCACGTAAGTGTTATTTGTAGATTCTGTTACCTTGAAAGATTTAAAATACAGCCAGTCAGAAAAACTGCTAAGGGTTATGGCCAAAGAGTTTAGAACACTGGAAAAGATAACTTTCATACTTGAAGCAATTGTCCCAGTAAGCAAAACTAACTGCCACTTTAGGCTTTCCCAGGGAGATTAGGCTATAAGAAAATCAAAGAGGGGGGGATCTGCAAAGCATATTATTTTTCTCTCATTTCAGCTTTGGCCACATGTGAATTGCAGAAATAAAGTTAGATAATCAAATTTTGTAGAACTGTGAAAAACAACTTGATAGCTTTTGAAGGTTAAGGAGATTAATCATTAAAGAGCTTGAAGATTTATCATTTTTAAGACCGCAGAGCAGAACTCCTAGAATTTGGGGTAATTCCAGGAACTCACTCCCTTCTGAAATATCTTAGTAAGTTTTGAGGTACCACTCTATAGAATTTGTTTTGAGGAAAAGCAAGAATTAAAATTCTATAAAAGTTAAAATGGCATTTAAACTTCCCCTGAAAATGGACAGCTTCATCGCTTTACAGCAATGAGGTCAGGCAACTAATTTAGAAGTCATCTCAGAGTGAGAAAAAAAATAGGTATACAGTTTACACTTTATAGCCACCTCCTGTCAATCATTCCTTAACCATGAAAAGAAAAAAGTTTGTTTAAACCAAAGATCATCTGTGACCTCCCTCCACTCAACTGAGAGACCTTCTCTCTCTTATCCTGTTAACCCATCTCAGATCAGGTTCCCAAATACAGGTGATTAAAAAAAATGCTGGGAAAACGTGGGGAAACTTGAATTATGTTCCAGTTATAGAAATTTATTATCTGTACAATCTCAAGCAAGTGATCTTATCTCTGTTTGACCCAGTTTTCTGATCAGTAAAGAGAAAAATAATAATGCTACCACCTCCCAGGGTTGTTGTAAGGATCAAAATGATATGATTATAAACTGCTTAAAACAGTGACTGGCTTAAACTAAACACTATAGTATTATTATTTCTTTAATTGAATGTAATTGTTATAAATCTAAAGTGGGTTTAAAAATGCCAAAGTGATAAGATTAATGATTTTTATATGGGATAATTTGGAAATGCAATTGACTTAATGGATGTCATCTGAAGTTTTATTTCATGTTTTAAATACATGATATTGTTTGTGTTATTATTGTATTTCTAAATTTTCTCATGATGTGAAAATCTCAGAGACCATTGTAACAGAAATGCTGTTAGACAAAACTTCCCTTTTAATCTGATACTGTTAAGGTATGCATGGGAGTTTTGAGAGGATATGATAAAAAATATATTTTTAAACTGTTAAATATTTAATGAGACACATTTTGTTATAAAAACTAATAATAATAATAATTTTACTAAATTAGAAAATTTTCATTCAAAAATTATTGGCTATTATGAAAGTGCATATGTTGGTTTAAAGATGTAGCTTCAACATATTAATGACGAGTCAACTATCAGGTACTTGCTGTATGTCTGAATCCCCAGAATATGGTTAGTTTTAATTTATACGTAAAGGATTAATGAAATGTTACCTGTTAGGGAAACATCAGGAAAGATATTCAAGCCCTAAGTTGTGGTTAGTGAAATTTTGCTATTTAAGGTTAAAACTCTTGGGACTATAATTTACTGTTGTTTTGAGTTTTTGATTACAGGGATAGCTTTCTGAATTATCATGAAGCCAATAGTAGAAAACAGCATGTGCTACAGTCTGGGAATTGCTGAAGGTGCTGAAGTCTGTGTCTGGGAATGGTTTTGGGGACAACATTAGCATAGCCTAGGTAGGATCCTCCTGACTATTTCTCCATTGGCTATTTCCTCTCTGAAAAGGAAAAATTCCCCACATGATTAATCTTTAGCCTTGCTTTTAACACTGTAGCCATATGATTGGCTATCAGATATGACTCATGCCTGGAATCAAACAGAGGTAAGGGAGTTTTCCTCCCTGTTATGATATATAGCATTGTTATAACTATGTCCCTCCTTTTCCTTTTATAGTAAATTTCTATAATCAAGAAGTTTTGTAAGTATAATACTGAATATTAAATAACAGATTGATACTGGAACATCTCTGAGTTACTGTAATAGGATACAAGTGTGAACATCTTACAATGTTAATCTGTATTTGCAGTCAAATTATAATATAGGGATGATATCCTCCTAAAGGGGAAATGATTGGACAAAGTAATAACGCAAAACTGTAATATAAAAGTCTTCTAATTAAATGGAATAGTAAATTTTGAGAAAGCAACACGATTAGACTGTTTTCTCTAAGAACTATATGCATGTATATATGATTAGCTTCCAAATTCATCTATCATGAAAACTCAGGCTTTGATTATATTTTGGTAATAAGTTCTCAAAATTAGATTAAGGATTTTATATACAAATTGTATTGATAATGGTAAAAAGGGTGAAATTGTTTTTTCATTTTTAAGTTATCTGCCTGATAATTTTAAAAGGCTAAAAGCTATTTAGCTTCATAAATTTTTAAAAGATTCTTATATCAGGTACAGGATTTTGATAAGGATAGAAATAGCAAATGGTATATAAACTGAATTCTCTGAAGTTTCAAAATTGGAGAACAAATTTTTTAAAGTGATTTTACTAATCATCACTCATGAAAATCTGCACTTCAGATAAGTCTCAAAATTCTGATCCTTAACTAAATAGAGCCTCTTATTGCCAAGACCCCTTTGCTTAGGCTATTTTATATCACTGTAAGCCCAGATGATATTTTCTGAGTCCTCTGCTCTCAACACCTCCCCCACCATCACAGGTTTTGACTGCTGAAAGTCCCTTGTCTAGTTTGGAGCTGAATTTCCCATCTTAAAAAAAAAAAGAAAAGAAAAACATGCAACTGAAGAGCTGGGAATATTGGCTAATCAGCTAATTAGTATTTCAAAAGGCAATGATACGGTGTAGATGCTTTTATTCTTTGTTCCCTGCCCTATTTCTTTCACTCACCACCAAAGAGTAGTAAAGAAGCACATATGCAATAGGTAACATCATTCCTAGTTCTTAATTTAAAAACTGAGGCTAAGCTTCTATACGGTTCTCTCAAAACAGATGAAATTAAGTTGCTTTGACTTTCATCTGGCTTTCAATTTATAGAAACACATTTTTTTTCTATTCTTGACATAGGCCCAAGATAAAAATAAAACAAATCCTTTTAATGTGTCCTGTCAGCATCCTTTCTAAGCTCCAGATTAGAAAACCAGTGTCTGACTGATTAACTCCATTGGTAACATGGGTGTATAATGAGAAAGACTGGTCTCAAAACATTTAAAAACAAAAGAAAAAGAAAAGAAAAAGCAGTTTGGCTACCTTCCAGGTCTGAGAAGCTGTTCTTTCCCCCCCACACTTTCCTACTTATTCAAAGCCCCCACTTTAGCTATTATCAAAAATAACCACAACAGCAACAACCCACAGGTCTCTTTTACCTCCATCATAATACAATACAACCCAAAGTGAGTCAAATTTTCCAATCACCCACTCCTTAATTTTAAAAAAATTTGAAATAAGATAGAAATGATCTACAAACAATAGGAAAGATTTATTTTCCATTAATAGACAAGCATTTGGTAATCACTTACTATGTGCCAGGCACTGTGTGTACCGTGCTAGGTAGTGGGAATACAAAGACAAAAATGAAATAATTCCTAACCTTATTCACCCTTACATTCTAATTGGACAAATGCTGCACATGTAGGCTCAAATAGGTGACCTTTCATTTAATCCCAGAATCAATCCTCTCCCCAATACCTTGTGCTATACTATGTTGCCTCCTCTCATACCGACATCTACACATCCTCCCCATGGGAATCTTGTACTCTGCCCCTGGAATCATTCTAGGCTCTAATAAGTCACCTTTTACCTTATCTTGGCCAGAACCAGGCCTCCACCTCACTTTCCCCCTTCTTTCTGCTCCCCTTTATGTGGAGTCTTTCCCCATTAGAATATAAGCTTCTTGAGGGCAGCAATTTTTTACTTGCATGTATTTGTATCCATAGTGCTTAGCAATGCCTGGTACATAGTAAGTGCTTAGCAAATGTTGAGAGACAGACAGACAGACACAGACGCACACACGCACACACACACAGAGGAGTTATTGTTATATATAATGTTTATAAGTTATTCTTATATATATTTATAATTTTTAGGTATTTATATGTGTATATATGTATATACATATATGTATATATATGCATACATATATACACACACTATTACATTCATAACATACTGGGAGAATGGAATTTAAAAGAAATCATGAAGACAGCACTTAAAACTGAATCTTGTAGGAAACCAAGAATTCCAAAGGGTGGAAGACTTTTAAGTGTTGGAGAAAGCCAGTGCAAAGATGCCAAAGCAGGAAATGGATTATCATGTGTAAGAAATAGCAATAAGGCTAGTTTGGTCATACTGGAAAGTGCATAGAGGGAAGTAAGGTATAATAAGTCTGGAAAGGTGGATGAGGCCAGGTTGTAAAGATCTTTAAATGACTGGGGAATCTGCATTTAATCCTCCTGGGGAAGGCAGGGCACAGCCTTGCCATTGACAGAAATAGAGAATTTTGGGGAAATGGTTTGGGGGTTATCAGAAAGACGATGTGTTCTGTTGCAGATATCTTAAATTTGAGATGTTTATTGTGACCATCAAGTTTCAAGTGTCCAAAAAGTAGTTGGTGATGTGGAACTGGAGCTCAAGATTTAGATCTGGGAGTCATCAATGATGACACAATAACTGAGACTATGGGAGTTAACAAGCTCACCATATGAGAGTATATAGAGAAAAGAACAGATGGAACAAAACAGAGGTTTGGCATTACCCACAGTTAGGGACAAGTCATTGATCAAAATCCAACTAAAGAAAGTGAACAGTGGTTAGAGATGCAGGAAGAAAGCAAAAGAAAGCAAAAGAAAATTCAAGACCAAAAATCAACCATAACTATCTAACATCATTATTATTTTTCCACCTGAATCTTGTTTAAATTCAAGTGGCTAAGAAAGTTGCCCAACAAATCAGACTTTCCCTTCCTTTTAAGGACATTCTAGTTGGCTTAATAAAATGCAGGATTTGATTCCTCTTTAAGGAGGGATGTAGAAGGATTGGCTCTCCTGGGGTAGCTACATGGAGCAGTGGATAGAGCATGGGCCTTGGAGTCAGGAGGACCTGAGTTCAAATCTGACCTTAGACACATAACAGTTACTAGCTGTGTGACCCTGGGCAAATCACTTAACCCCACTGCCTAGCAAAAAAAAAAAAAAAAAGATTGGGTCTCCTATTTTGTCCAGGCTAGAAGAGTGGCAACTTGGCTCAGTTTGCCCTCCATTAGGCAGCCTGTTGTGCCACCCCACCCCCCAAGGGCTCATCATAATGGTACCAGACCTAGTGCAAACACTTGGCTTTAGTCCTACTACAGCTCACAACTCCTGAATTCACACAATCCACTAGTCTCAGCCTCACTAGGAGCAGGAATGGCAGTGTATGAGCCCAGGAGCCCAGCATGAACTTTTTTTATTTATTAATTTATTTTGATTTATCAATAATCACTTCCATAAGCCTTTGAGTTTTAAATTTTTCTCCCCCTCCCTTCCCAAGATAGCACACATTAGTCATGTTGTAAGGAAGAAGTAGAACCCATAGAAGGAACCACAAGAAAGAAGAAAAAAAGTAGAAGAAAAAAAAAGAACAAATATAGTACCAGCATGAACTTTTTAAAGAAAGTTTTTGATAGCTGTATTACAATATAATTGGTCTTCTTTGGAATATTATATGTTTTAACTTTATGCATTTAAAAAAAGTTATTCTAAGAATGGGCAGCTGGGTGGTACAGTGGATAGAGCACTGAGCCTGGAGTCAGCAAGACTCCTCTTCCTGAGTTCAAATATGGCCTCAGACACTTACTAGCTGTGTGACCTTGGGCAAATCACTTAACCTGCTTGCCTCAGTTTCTTCATCTGCAAAATGAGCTGGAGAAGGAAATGGCAAACCACTCTAGTATCTTTACCAAGAAAACCCCAAAAGGGGTCATGAAGTGTCAGACACAACTGAAAAATGACTAAACAACAAAAATTCTGAGAAGGGGCCCATCCACTCTGTCAGACTACTAAAGGGTCCATGATACAAAAAAAGGCTAAGACCCCCCTATTTTAGAGGGATTCTTTTTTTCAACTATAGGATTAGATAGGCCTTGAGGTCTTTCCTAAATCTGAAATTCTGTGATGCTATAGATATAAAGGTGAATACAATGTAATTTCTGCCCTTGGAAGACAAGCCCATTAGTCTAAAGAAGAATGAGATGGTTGAAGGGGACAGAGTTGGGATGTTTAGATAAGAGAAATCTTCTCTGGTTGTAGAATGTTTCATTTAAGAAGAGGCATTTGAGTTGAGCATTACAGGATTTCAAAAACCAGAGACTGGGGGAGGGGTTAGGGGAAGAATAGCTTTCCAGATGGAAGGAAGGGATGATACCACAAAGGCTCAGAGTGGAAAAGAATAGGATAAGTTTTAGTAACAGCCAGTTGAGTTTCTGTAACTATAGGACATATGGCTAGTGATCACTGGATGCCAACTGAACAACCACTACAACAAAAGATATGCCAAGTCAGCAGTCTACCAGTCGAATGCCTAGAATTCAAGCTTTTGTCCTGGCAATAATCTCTACAGTGAGCATATATGTAGTACTTTAAGACTGGCAAAATGCTTTACAAATATGATCTCATTCGAATCTCACAACAACCCTCTGAGACAAGTGCTCATATCATCCTCATTTTACAGATAAGTAAATGAAGGCAGATAGAAATTAAATGACTTGCCCAGATCACACAGCTCTTAAGTATCTGAGGCAAGACATGAATTCATATCTTCCAATCTACTGCGCTATCTGGCCACCTCCATTACGACACAGAGTGTCATAGCTCTTTAGCTATTAATTTAGCCAAGAGAATTCAGTCCTCTTAGAGCTCAGCTTTCTTCTCTCATCTCTAAAAAGGCAGGTTAAATTAGGTGACCTCTAAGGTATTTATTTTAACTCTAACATTCTAAGATTCTAAAATCAGAAGTTTTAGAAAGACATGTGACCTACCTCCACTTGTCCTATTTGGTTGCTGATCTGGTGTTTGGGCTTGAGGTGAATAATACTGTTGCTGCTGGTAATTATTTGAAGGAAAATACTGGGAACTTGTACTCCTTCTACATTCCCGAATGCTAGAGAAAGTCTGTGAGTGTGGAATTCCTCTTTGGAAAGGTGAACATCGAGGAAGACGAGGCTGGGGTGGCGGCAGATGATCAAACTCTTCATCATCTCCAAACTGTATCGGTCATATTCTTGATCACTGAATGTCCCTTTCTTTCCTGAACTCAATGACATGCCAGAAGTATGTCTTGACACTGATGCTGAAGTGGAGGCATAATCTTGTCGGAGACCTGTGAAAATGAAAAAGAGATGCTTTCTCCAGTGAGGTCCTTCAGTCAAGTCAAATTTAAAACCATTTGAGTTAAGCATGTAAGTTTTTGGTCCTTCAAGTTACAAGGGCACTGCTTTTAGCTACATACTACCTGTTTGTTGGCTACAATTCTCAAATATAAAGCCTTTTGTAAAATGACATTTTTTCCAGATTGATAAGTAACAGACATGGTAAATCCTTACTAAATGAGGGCACTGTATGATTCCCTCATATAAAGAGACCTGTCCATCTTCCCAGGTTGGCCTTCCTCAAATTTGGAAAACCTCATATTATTCAAAAACCATTAATACTATTATTTGTATTGAATTAAATAAAAATCAATAGATCCTATTGCCTCCCACTCTCTCTCACCACACACACACACACACACACACACACACACACACACACACACACACACACACACAGAGTAAGCCTGCATGAACAATAGCTGTACTTTCTAATGGATTCCAGGTTTTGTTTGGTCTACTTAAACAAAAGTCAACAGTAACCATGCATTACTAAGAAACTTCTCTTAAAGCATCTTAATATTTTCTTGTTCTTTTTAAGTAGCTCTGAATGACAGCTAACAGTCACCCACCAGCAAATAAGCCCCTTCCAGTGGGCTTGGTGTCAGAGGAGGCCTGGGCTCAAACCCCAGTTCTGCCACTTACTGACTGCCTGTGACCTTATTTAAGTCACTTCACTGCTTGGAGGTTCTGTTTCCTCATCTGTAAAAAGAGGGGGTTCCTTTTCTGCTCTAAATCTATAATATTATTCGCTTAAGTCCTTCCCTTTGCCAAAATAACAATGATCATCTTTTCACAAGTAGAACCCCTGAGACCTTTACTTCTGACACTGACATCCAACGTCTGGATTTGAAATATGTTTAACTTTCTTGTTTGCTAGGTGATAATATAAAGTAATTTTCTATGTCCAAATGTATCTCTGTGCAACAACCCAGGGAAGCATTACTTAACATTGTTTCTTCTGACAGCCATGACTGCCTCCCAAAGCAGGAAGTTGACCAGATAGATACATTTGAATATCTTTAATAATATTGGGCCATAGCTCCCACAAAAGAAGCCACTTGAAGGGCTCTATGATTAAGTCTGTTATACCTGATAGTATGGACCCACTGTCAAGGGCTTTTGTGAATTACTAGCCACATACTGCTTCATTGCCAATCTCATGCCTTGCTGACTTCCAGGATAGAAATATATAAGTATACTAGGTGTTACATGCCCATGTCCTTAATCTATAAGGTCCTAAAATGCAGAGGGATTTCATTTATCTGAATCATTCCATGTGGAATATCACACGTTTAATTTTTAACAATAATAAAAATATAATCATTTTAAATTATTTTCAAATTACCATTTTAAAAAAAGTTTTAGCAAATAAGTAGGACCCTCTAACTTTTCTCCCGTATATCAATATGTCCTTCTGCCAAGCCTCAGCCTTGGATCACTCCCACCATACATTGCCTTTGTACCTAGGTAGATGCTACTGAACAAAGGTGGAGAAAACCCAGCAACCATTCTTACTGTGTCCATTATAATTCATATTATACAACCTCAACCTGGCCCTCACTGCTGCTAGACAATCATTTCTGCACCTCCTTTATCAACTCACTATCCTACTCTCTATAGAGACTCTTCCAAACCTTTGCATCCCTCTTTGAATCTCCCATGGCTTCCCCTCCCCCCAACTTCTTGGCTGAGAAATTTGCCTCATATTTTACTGAAGAAACTGAGGTCATTCACTTGAGGTCTCTTCTTCCCCGGCCCCTCAATCACTCCGTTTACTGACTCCTACCCACCGCCTACAAATATGACTGTCTTCTCCATCTTCAAGAAACCCTCACTTGATCCTGCCATCCCCAGTATTATCTATATCTTTTATGCACTTTGTGGCCAAACTCCTTAAGAAGGAGTTTGATAGATGATAGATGCCTCCATTTCCTCTCTTCTTAAATCCTGCTTCATCTTCCTCGTTCAACAGAAACTGTTCTCTCCAATGTTACCAATGATCTTCTAACTGCCAAATTCAATGACCTTTTTCTCAATCCTCATTCTTCTTGACTTCCTTGTAGCCTTTAATACTGTCAATCACCCTCTTCTTGATATTCTCTTCCAAGTTTCGAGATACCACTCTCTCCTGGTTCTCTTCCTGCCTAATGACCACTTCTTCTCAGTAGATCATGCCTACTAACTGTGAGTGTCCACAGGACTCTGTCCTAGGCCTTTTCTCTTCTCCTTCTATACTACTTTACTTAGTAATCTCATTAGCTCCCATGAATTTATCATTTCTATGCTGACGATCCTTAAATCTACTTATTCTGCCCTAACTTCTCTGCTGACCGTCAGTCTCATATCTCCAACTGACTTTCAAACGTCTTAAACTATATGTCCAGTGGACATCTTAAACTAAACACATCCAAAATGAATTCATTATCTTTCCCCTTAAATGTTCCTTCCAAATTTCCCTGTTAGTTTCAAGGGCACCATCATCTTCTTAGTCTCCTTGACTCATAACACAGGTGTCATTCTCAAGTCCTCATTATCTCTCACTCCCCATAGCCAATCTATTGCCAAGGCATGTCAATTTCACCTTTGCAACATCTCTCAAATATTCCCCCTTCTCACGTCTGATGTTGCCACCAACCTAACATAAGCCCTCATCACCTCATGCCTGGATTATTACAACAGGTCTGCCTGCCACAAGTCTCTCCCAAAACTAGTCCATCCTCCATCTATTTGTCAAAGTGAAATTTTTCTGAAGGAAAGAAGCAACCATGTCACTTTCATACCCAAACTCCTGTGGCTCCTTACTACCTTCAGGATCAATACAAATCAATACAAAATACAAAATCTTCTGTTTGATATTCAAAGCCTTTCATAACCTATGATATCCTCCTACCTTTCCACTCTTCTTCATTCCACTCTATGTACTCTTAAAACAACCTCTTTGCTATTCTATTCCATCTCCCAGCTTCAGGAATTTTCTGTGGCTGTTCTCCAAGTCTGTAATATCTCCCTTCTCATCTCTGCCTCTTGGCTCCCTGACTTCTTTCAAGTCCAGCTAAAATTCCACCTTCTACATAAAGCCATTCCTAATCCCTCTAAATTCTAGTGCCTTCCCTCTGTTAATTATTTCCTATTTATTCTATATAATGTGTTCGTACTTATGTTTGCTTGTTGCTTCTCCTATCAGATTGTGAGCTCCTTGAGGTCCAGGACTGTCTTTGGCCTTTCTTTGTATTCTCAGTGCTTAGCACAGTGCCTGGCACTTAGAAGGTGCTTAATCAAATTCTTAATGATTGACTCTCTGCATTCACAGAATATAAGAAAATACAGAACTTGTAAAAAAAAGATGGTATCTTCTGTGACTATATTATCTAATAATTTACATTTGGAAGCTGCATATATTAGCCTTCATTTGTGATACACATTTCCCATGTTTGCTTATCTATAAAATGAGAGGCTTGAACTAAATGGTCACAGGTTGACTCTCGCTCTAATTTCTATGATCCTACTTATCGTCCTTTTTGCCCAAAGACTTGCAGCAATAAAGTCAAAGTATTTTAAGGATATTATAGCATTACACCCTAAAATATAGTTTCTCTAGCTATATTTGCATAAGCAATGCTTGTCCATGAGTTGTTTTCTTAACCAAGTTTGTATGGAGGAAATATCCATAATTTAAAACAGTGGATGACCTTGAATAACTAGAAACCTTTAAACATGACCTTTTATCATTTTTCTTTAGTTAGAACAATGAGACACAAAGAGCATGGCTTAAGTTCCCTCCTTATTACCCAGGAAGAAAAGCCTCATTCACCTTTTTTTTTCATATTTTAGGCACAATCTTTACATTTCTAGCTCAAGCTTGCCAAGCCAAATAGCCCCATGGAAAAGAGAAACATACTTTCTTCTTGCAGGCGAGCCATGATCTGAACATCAGTGAGGTCCTGCAGTTTATATCCCATGGAGATAGAGTCATCCTCCAATTCTGATGTACTCAATTCACTGTCTATGGATGACTGAGGGCTAAGGGGGGAGCCCCTGGAAGTATAACCTAAGAAAAGTAAACATTATTCAGGCTTTATATCAATTACTCATCATATACTCCCCTCTATTCCCAAAGCTAGAACTGCCATTCTAGCATTCAATTCTCAGACATAAAGCATGCGATTCAGTAAATATACAAAAAATTATTCATTATTTTTCTGGTTCCTCAAGCCAACTTAAACACTTAAAAAATAAAGCCAAAACTTGGCTTCTGGTTAAGCAGTACCTAATTATCTCTCTCTAAAGGGTTGGCATAAAAATATATTGTGCTCTGGGGTGGTTCCCATTTTCCATTGAAGACCACAGATAGTTAGCTGTGATGAATAATTCATATCATGATATTAAACTGAAACTTCATTTCACTCACTTATTAAATAGACAACAGTAACTATATGCTGTCTCTAAAATGATGACTGATCATATAAAGATACCACTTTCTAAAACTACCTTGTTTTAACTAAATAAAAAGCATCAGAATATAATGAGAAACAAGGGAGGGGATATCCAAGGGACAGTAGAGACTAAAAAACTACAAATAGGAAAGTATAAAAGTGCTGAGATTAGAGTGATAGCAATTTGCAGACTAATGACTGGATGATGTCAGTCATTCCAGTCCTACTTAAGAAAGCTGTCTGATTTTCTTACACCTCATCTGATAAATATAGGTGAGAGAAAAAAAAATACACAATCAAAGGTTAAAGCTTTAATTAGATTTTGCTTTGATGTTTGATATAAAAGGCATATATGCTATTCAACAACACACTATTATGTACTCACACACACACATCAAAGAGCTTGATTTAATCAATGTGGGGAACTTCCTTAACTGAGAAACATTACATTACAATCTGTCTGTAACTTGGTAGAGAAGTCTTAGAAAGTTGCCTGGAGCTCAGCTAGTTTAAGTGGCTTGCCCAGTCACAGAGCTATTAAATAGTCAAAGGAAGGATTTGAACTCAGTTCTTCCCAGAGTCCTGCACTCTATCCATTGTACCAACATGGCTCCCACTATGTACATAAATACTAATAAACATATAGCACTGCTTCACCTGTACAATAGATAATAGTTAATGATTCCTAGGTCCAAAGTAATGATTTTCATTTTGAACCTTGAAATAAAATGCAAAGTAATATAGCAATTATAAGAGGATTACTCTTTAGCCCTATTTTTCTATGAAACAGTCATCCAAGTGGTTTAGTGGCATGATTTTTTAAAGCATGTTAGTAGTTAAAAAGTTAAAATATTACCTGGTTTTTCAGGTGTTAGTATTGCTTTACTGGAGGTTTTAGAGAAGCTGGAAGTATTAAAGCCATTGCTATATGGACTGAGTCTTGCAACAGGGCTATAAGGAAAGGCCAAGGAGGTGGGTGGGGTGAAGAGACTGCGCCATCGGAGAGCTGTCATGGAAGTAAAAAAACAAATGGTGTTAGTGTACAAATTAAGTGAAGATTGATGATGGCCTGACAGAAGCAAAGGAGGGAAGAGAATGAACTTTAAAAGTTTAGTTAGAATGTGAACTGCCTTCTTTTCATTTAATAAAAAAGCCATATTTAACATACATGTTGAAATAGAACAATTGGCTGATTTGTAAATTAGCGTTCTATTTGCACATCTCTTAGAAAAGATAATTAAGTTATTCTGTGTGATTCAAGATATGAGTGTCTCTCAACAAATCAAAATGTATGAATTTTCATGTTTTCAATAATTACATGCAGTGACCTAGGCTCAGTTAATATATACAAGCATAAAAGCATAAGACCTTGAATATCAGAAGAGCATATCAGTTTGCTAATTGTTTATCTTAGTTGACACAAAAATCTATTTCAACAATAACTTTGGAGAATCTTAAGACATATATTCAAACATATAAAGATATTTATAACATTTATTATCCTGTTTTGTATTAAATGCTGACAGCTACTTAATTTCTAAAAGACATAATTTTCTACTCATTCACTCTCAGATTATCTTCAAGGTCAGCATAGCACAACAGGGGAAGTGGGAGTCAGGAAGACCAAACCAATAAAAAAAAAGTTATAAATCACCTACTATGTGCCAAGCACTGAGTTCAAATTCTAACTGAGACATTTAAAAGTTATGTGATCAGGGGCAAGTCATTGCTCTCCGAGCTTGTTCCCCTACCTGTAAAACAGGGGTGATAACCTCACAGAGTTGTTGTGAAGTCGAATGTGATAATTGATATAAAGAATTGAAAACTCTAAAGCAGTAAATGTCAGTTATTAGTTTTCATACAACAGTTATCTAAAGTTAACCAGCCTAAAAGAAAAAGACAACAAATGATTCTATTTGGAATTTCTGAATGCCATTACAAAAAAGATAACTTATTTCTCACAGAAAAGTAAGCTAAATAATAAAAAAATAAACATTTATAATTTTTAATCAATTCATTCATCAAGCACTTATGAAGCTCCTGCTGTCTTCAAGGTACTATGCTAAATGCTAGAGGAACAAAGGGCAATAAGAAACAGAAAAACAGTAAAAAAAGAAAAAATTATTAACTGGGGCTACTATAGAGGATGTTATCAATTCATTATAATAATGCCAGAAATTAAACTGTCTATAGTATACACAATTATATATAATATTATATTATATATACTATATATTATATACATTATATATATATACTAAATCAATATTAAGTATAACAAGTATTTTTACTTTAAATGGAGAAATCAATCAGATTGTCTGGTCTTCCTGTGCATATCTTCATGTGCAAAAGATTTTTCTCAATTCTTCCAACAAATAACTATTCCCTCCTCCCCCCAATTGTTAAAACTGATTTCCAAGGTTGAGGAAACATAACATGGGCTTACAAATGGTGTGCCAAGAATAAAAGCTTTCTTTTCATTCTTGCTAAGCCAATTTACTTACAGGCATGTCCTAAGCTCTGTGGATACAAATAAGAAAAATAAAAACAGCTCCTGCCCTTCAGAACCTTACAGTCTAATGGGAGAAGACAATACACATAAGGAAGCTCAAAGTTGGGGGGAGGCACCAAAGGATAGGATTTTTTTTTAAAGTAAAATAGAGCCACTAGTAGAAAATGGAGAGTTGCTTGGAAAGTTCTGAACCCTCTACAAATGAGAGGTTTGGGGAGGAGTTTATTGCTCTCCTGCTACCATCAAATTACATAGATTATGTAAACATATTTTTGTTCAATGTAGGTGAGGATACTAAGTTAATAACAATATTGTATTTGCTATGGTCACACTTTCAAAGCCTACAAATTTCAGGAGAGAGAAGAATTGAATCTAAGCCTAGCTTGTAATGGACATTAGTTCACTTCAGCGATCTAACATGTAATTTGGTGCTCCTGGCAAAGTTCTCCAATCACAACCAGTGAACATAACTAAGGCACCACTGGTACAACTTGATCTGATGACCACAAAGACCTGGCAACTCTCAGCATGACATTACCATGAGATCCTTTACTTCCAAATACACTAGTAGTCCCCAAATGGCAACAAAAACAGATTTTTAATACAAAAAACATCAGGGAGTTGTCCATATATCTTAAATATCTGGGTTGATTATTATAATTATTATTAGAAATCTTCCCAATTCCCCCCTTAAAAAAACCCCTATTAATAGGTCTTTGTGACTATACTTTCTTAATACAAGATGTGATTTGGTAATGGTTGATCACTTGCCATGCAAATTAAACTGACTACATGTTCTCAGCCACAGATGCACCACTAGTCAACAGAATTCATTTACATTGCACAATAACTACTGTGAACAGGCCTAGTGAGCACAAAGCTACAGTTATTGTGGCTATGACAGCAAGACCCAAGCTGGGAACACAATTAGTATCTATAGCAAGTAAGAATGTACTACATTATTCTTTCAGTACAGACTTTTAAAAAGAGAGAGGAGAAATTATTCTTGCAGCAGGCTGACAAAGCAGTGACGTTATATTAGTACTCAAGTCTGAATCTGAGGAGAGAAGATAAAAAAGTAAAAGGAAGTGATTACATCCTAGCTGTTTTTCACTTAAAAGATAGTGTCATTGTTTTAAAACATTAGAGAATTATTTTTAGCAAGGATAAAACATGACTATTTTAAAAGAGGGAGGAAGGATTGTCTTAATCTAGGAAAATTATATTTTTTTTCTCCTACCTTAAAGAATACAGAAGTCATAGGATTAAAAAGAGAAGATGATAGAGATCATCCCCCTCATTTTATGGATGCAGAATCTGAGGCCAGAAATAGAGACTTGCTAAAGATAACAGCTAACATTTATATAGCATTTTAAAATATATTATCTCATTTTTTCCTAACAATCCTGGGAGGTAGGTGTTACTATTTTCCCCATTTTGCAGATGAAGAAAATGAGGCAGATACAGGTTAAATGACTTACCCAGGATCAGGCAGCAAGTAAGTGTCTGAAGCTGGATTTGAACTCAGGTCTTCCTTACTCAGGTTAGGCATTCCAAATACTACATTCCTTAGCCGCCTCATATCACACAAATAAAAAGCATTTCCAGGATGTGAGCCTGGGTCCTCTGACTTCTAAAATACCACACTTTCATGACAAGCATATATCATTAGATCTCAAGAGTCCTGGGAGACAGGTAAATAGCAATCATCGAAATATGAGTACTGTCCAGAGAAAACAAGCAGCGTGTGGGTTTCCTCTCAGTGGCAGAACCACACACAAGGCCCTGAAATTGTCATCACTAAGGGCCAAGACTGATCTCTTAGAAGAATGATTTTCGAACTTGCTGAGCTTGAACAGACCTCATGCATTCTTGTCTTCACATTTATAAATATAATGAGAACAAGGCAATGAAAGAGACACTAAAGTTCACCCTGACAAGTTTTTCTTCTGAGCAGCTGCTAAAAGTGCCTCATGGAAGCCTGAAGTTACATAGAACACAGTCTGAAACCAAGTCATAAAACCCAATTTCACTCTGCTTCCAACAGTTTTTTGAGTGTAGTTGCTATGTTCTATACATGACTTTTAAGTCTCATATATATATGTATATATGTATGTGTGTGTGTGTGTGTGTGTGTGTGTGTGTGTGTGTATAGATAGACAGATACATATATATAATGGACAAATATGTTAGCACTAAAAGAATGGTAAGCAGAATTCATTATGAGCATTATGAGGATCAGCCAAGGCTAAACCATCTCAAATTCCACCCAGTTTTAACCATCATTTGTTCATCCCATTAATGAATTTACCCTTATTATCTGTATGAGGGCAATCTTATCTTTCAAGGCCATTAATTTCTTGATTAGTATTCTGTTCTATGTATGAGCCCTATATCTTCAAAGCGAGGAACCTAAAAGGTAAAGTCCTATAGCTATATTTGTATGGCAGATAACAGGATACTTCCTTAATAAATTGGACCTGGATTTTCATCAATGTGAGGAATTACCTCTCATAATATAAATTCACACTTGCTCTACCACTTATATTCCTAGAGATTTGCCCTAGAGCACAGATGTCAAACTCTTAACAAAATAAATAAAAATACAATAAAACACAGATAATATTACCATTTAAAACTAAGAAAATACTCAGCTGCAAAGATCCTTAGTGGCCTCCTAAAGTTTTTACTTGAGAATCTGACATCATTGCTCTACATTACTAAGAGGCCAAGTGACTTGCCTGGGGTCATATAGCCAATATATGCAAAAAGGGACTTAAACCCAGGTCTTCAGAACTTGAAGTTGACTCTCTATCCACTAAGATGTGTTACTCCTCTTTCACTTAATGAGACTTAATAAATGCTTAGAGTGATCATGATATAATGATTGAACAACACCAAAAAGACAAACAGCATAGTTATTTTTGGTTTAGATTTAAAGAGGTTGGACAGTGGAATGAACACTGGTTCTGGCATGTGAGAACATGAGTTCAAATTCTGTCTTTTGTCACTTGAAATTCCTGGGTCCAAGTTTCCTCATCAGCAAAATTAGGTGGTTGAACCAGATGGATTGCTTCTAAAATTCCTACCAATAAAAGTCTATGTTTCTATGAATTCAAAGTGCTTTAACTTCTCTCCTATGAAAAATGCACAAAAATTATCTTTTATGGGGAAAAAGTTAAATAGTTTCTTAAAAATACTTTCACTGAAAGTTACAATATTATATAAACAGCTTGGAAAAAAAACAGGTTAAAAAACAAAGTTCTGCCAAAGTCCTTCTATGACACAAATATGGTTTTGATACCTAAACAGGGAGAGTCAAAACAGAAAAAGAAAACTATAGAACAATTTCCATAATGAATATGGACATAAAAATTTCAAACCAAATAACAGGAAGATTTCAGCAATACTTCACAAAGGTCATATACACTATAACAAGTTGGACGTCTACCAGGAATGCAAGGCTGATTCAATATTAGGAAAATTATAAGTATAATTGACCACATCAATAACAATAACAAAAATCATATGATCATATCAATATATACAGGAAAAAGCTAAGATACAAGACCCATTCCTATTAAAGACACTAGAAACCATAAAAATCAATGGAGCCTTTCTTAAAATTTTAGAGAGTATCTATTTAAAACCAAGAGCAAGCATTATCTGTAATAGGGATGAACTTGAAGTCTTCCCAATAAGAACAAGAGTGAAGCAAGTGTGTCCATTAGCATCATTATTATTGAACAGTGAACTAGAAAAGCTAGCTACGGCAGACAAGAAAGAGATTGAAGGAATTAGAATAGGCAACAAGTAAACAAAATTATCACTCTTTGTTGATGATACTAGGGCATACTTAGACAATCCTACAGACTCAACTAAAAAACTAGTTGAAACAATTACAACTTTAGCAAAGTTGCAGGATATAAAATAAACCTACATAAACCATTAACATTTCAACAGATTACCAACAAAATCCAGGAGGAGGAGATCGAAAGAAAAATTTCATTTAAAATAACTGCAGACATTGTAAAATATCTGGGAATCTACATGCCCAAACAAACCCAGGTAACTATATGAACATAATTATAAAACACTATTCATACAAATAAAGACAGATCTAAACAACTAGAAAAATATTAACTGCTCATGAGCAGGCTGAGCCAATATAACAAAAATTACAACTTAACCCAAGTTAATTTACTTATTCAATGCAATACTAATCAAACTACCAAAGAATCATTTTTTAGCGATAGAAAAAAATAACAATAAAACTCATCTGGAAGAACAAAAGGTTACGAATATCAAGGAAATCAATGAAAAAAATGTGAAAGAAGGCAGTCCAGCAGTTCCAGATTTCAAACTACATTACAAAGCAATAATCATCAAAACAATCTGGTACTGAGCGGTGTGGAACAGATTTAGGTACACAATACACAATAAATAACCATAGTAACCTAAAGTTTGATAAACCCACAGATCCAAGCTTTTGGGGTAAAAACTCAATAATTTGACAAAAATTGCTGGGAAAACTGGAAAACAGCTGGGAACAAACCAGGCACAGACCAACATCTCACACTGTACACATGGATAAAAGAGTTAGACATAAAGGGTGATATAAGTAAATTAGAGGAGAATGGAAAATGTACCTGTCTATCTATAAGAGTTTAAGACCAAATAAGAGATTGAGAGCATCACAGGGAGGAAAATGGATAATTCTGATTGCATGGAATTAAAAAGCTTTTACACAAACAAAACTAAGACAATCAAAATGAGAAGAAAAACAGGAAACTAGAAAAAATTATATCAAGTTTCTCTGATAAAGGCATCATTTCTCAAATATATAGGGAACTGAACCAGATTTGTAAAAATAGGAACCATTTCCTAGTTGATCAATGGTCAAAGGATATGAACAGGCAGTTTTCAAAAGAAGCAATCAATAGTCACATGAAAAAATGCTCTAAATCACAACTGATTAGAGAAATGCAATTAAAACAACTCTTAGGTACCATCTCACACTTCTCAGATTAGCTAACATGACAGAAAAGGAAAATGACAAATGCTGGAGGGATGGAAAACTAGGAATAATAATGCACTATTGGTTGAGTTGTGAATGAGTCCAACCATTCTGGAGAACAATTTGGAACTACACCCAAATGGCTATAAAACTATATGTACCCTTAAACCCAGCAATACCATTACTAGGTCTATATCTCAAAGAGATTAAAAGAAAAAGCAAAAGGACCTATACGTACAAAAACATTAAGAGCAGCTCTTTTTTGTGGTGACAAAGAACTGGCAATTGAGGAGATGCCCATCATTTGAGGAATGGCTGAACAAATTGTGGTATATGATTGTACCATAAGAAATGATGAACCAGATTCAGAAAATGATGAGGAGACTTACATGAACTCAAAGTGAAGTAATCAAAACCAGAACACTGTACGCAGTAACAGCAATATTGTAGGAATGATCAACTGTGAAAGACATGGTTACACTGATCAAGACAATGATCCTAGAAAATTCCAAAGGACCCATGATGAAAAATGCTATCCACCTCCAGAGCGAGAACTGATGAACTCTGAATGCAGATTAAAGCATACTTTTTTTTTTACTTTCTTCATTTTTCTTGGGGATTTTTGTCTTTTTTGCAACATGGCTAATATGGAAATGTGTTTTGTATGACTTCACATATATAACCCATATCAAATTGCTTGCCTTCTCAAGGACAGGGGATAAGTGGGAGGGAAGGAAATAATTTGGGATTTTAAAATTTTTTACAAGAATATTTTTAAAATTCTATAGGTAATAGGGAAATATTTAACAAAATAAATGAAAATATGTTGAAAAAATTCACATAAAGGAAAACTATGTTATTCTGATAACATATCATAATGCCCACTTTATTACTGCATTGTAATAAACGGTTATAAGAAGCTTCATGTAGGCTCATGTGCCTCCTATACTTTTCCCTTCACAGAAATAGCAAATACTAAATCCTTTAGGTATTTCCTTCCAACAACATCAAATTATTTTAACACTTCCAACCTTCAAGGTGATTCTTTTATTCCCTGTCCTTTTTCCCATCATCTCAGTTTGCTGTCTTCTTTCCAGATGCCTTTACTGAATTATAACCACAGTGCCCTTGGAAGGCAGAAAAAAACACCACAAAGCTGTGGACTGAAACAAGCTTTCCTACTTAGCACCTGTATGACCTTAAGTAAATCTTTTTCCTTTCCTGGGCCTCATTTTCCTCATCTATAACAGAAGATTTGACTAGCCAACCTCTAAGGTCTCTTCCAGCTCTAAATAGATGATCTTACTGCTAATTATCAGTTAGTATCACTCCCTCCCCAAACTACCTTGTATTCATTTGAATATGTGTATAGACATATGTATACTTTATATTGTTATATATTATACTATATCATACATTATATATGTATAATATATATACATTATATATAAATATATATTATATATAATTATACTTATAATTATATATACATATATACATACATGTGTTCATGTATATATATATGTATATATGCACATATATACACTTAAAGTATATACATGCATACAGGCGTATGGGTAGTTTGTGTATGTATGTGTATATGTAGAAACACACAGTTTTATATATATGTAAGTGTGTGTATATGTATATAGCAAGATTTTGAGGTCACCTATATGTGTATAAGTATACACACACACACACACACACACACACACACACACACACACACACACAGAGTGTCCACAAAGTAAAGTCTTGGTGCAGTTTTAAATTTAAAGATGCGCTGACTTTGGAGACACCCAGGGGATGCGCATATACACTCAGGTTGAATATAATTTACAGAATATAATTTTATGGAATTAGAAATATAATTTAGAATACAAGCTACTCTAAAGCAGGGAGTCCTCAAAGAGTTACTTTTGTCTTTTTCTCCCCCAGCCTTGGCACAGTGTCTGGCACATGGTAAATGCTTAATAAAAGGATCATGACTGACTGCTTAGTAAGGGTAGCACAGTCAAGACCTTCAGGGAACACCTAATATTCCAAGATGATCAGAACGTTAATTCATGGACTGTGCCTGTGTCAGCTCAACCCAACTACTATTCCAGTTTCTAACCAAATATTGTTTTCAGCAGCAGCTGGGGTTAACACACTTCACAGAAGAGTTGACCCTTGCAGAGGGCTAGCCATTGTTAAGCTAGAAATTTCTTGGTGACAGGAGCTGTAAGAAAGCACTGCACACTACAGCTAGCAGTAAGCTAGTTAGCAAGGCAGCAGCATGGCCCTCCCAGTTTGAATAAACTCCACTCTTCTCAAGGCAAATATGTGGCTCTGCTCACAAATTATTTACATTCAGGGTTTATTTCTACAAGCTCTACTGTCCAAAATGTAGGACTGAGCAGAAGGAACACTTTCTAATTCTTCCTGGTGGCTTTCATAATGCTCCCTCACTTATGGCCAGGTACATACTGGAGAGTCTTTCTGGCTTTAACATCGCCCCTCCCCCAATGTGCTAAAGCTCCAAAATTTGAACATGTTAAATGAAACAAAGTAAAAAGAAATCACTTTCAGACCTGGACTGGCTTGCTTTCTTCATTACTTTACATTGTCAATAGAGGATAATAGCTCAAAGGATAAGCATGGCATACAACTATACAAAGCTAGCTGATTGATACATGTTAGTACCAAACTTCACATGTTCTTCTTTCTTCCTCTCTTTTCTTCTTACTATGCATAACTTGCTATTCCTTTCAAATATACAACAAAAATGATGTAAATTTCTTTCTTTTTCCCCCCATTCTTTTTCTTCCCTCTTCTTAATGTGTTGTTGGAATTAGATTAGACTGAGCACCAAAAAGACTTTGTTGCTTTTTCCATGAAGTTCCCTCAAATAATGTATGGGAAATGTCTCAAACTCTACATTGTTTTCCTATAATTCTGCTGCCAATTCTTCAGATGTAACTTTTATTATCAAATCCATCTTTATTAGTTGACTAAAAGTTTTCCACAGCTAAGTGGGTATTCCACAGCATTCCCCCTATCTCAAACTGAAGATAAAGAGGACTATCATAGCACCATAGATTTTGATCTGGAAGGGACCTCAGGTCAATGAATTCAACCTCCTGACTTTTTTTTTTCTGGCTAGGCAATGGGGTTAAGTGACTTGCCCAGGGTCACACAGCTAGTAAGTGTTGTGTCGGAGGCTGGATTTGAACTCAGGTCCTCCTGAATCCAGGGCCGGTTCTCTATCCTCAACCTCCTGACTTTTACAGATAAGGAAACTAAGGTACAGAGAGGTAAGACGTCCCAAAGACCCACAGCCAGCAAGTGACAGAGAGTACTATAAATGAGTTCTTCTTGACTTCAAGTCCAGTACATCATCTACTGTGCCACGGGGCCTAATGATTACATCAATTACAAAGCAAAATACCAAGTTTTTCACTAGTCTGTTCTACCAAGGGAAAGCCGATGGTTGCAAGGAGTCTCTTCTCTCTACAACTGAAGCTTTCAAAATGGCCTGAGAGTCTTTCAGGGGGCCAATAAGGTCAAAACTATTTTCATAATACTAAGATGTTTTGATTTCTAATATGATATATAACAACAGATATAACCTACATAAACAAAAATTCTTGAGGGGCATTTTCAATATTTTTAACAATGTAAAGAGGTCCAGAGACCAAAAAGCCCTTCTTCAGAACTGCTATGACTTAAGAAAGAGCTTTTATACTTAGTACTTTTTACGAAGAGGGGCAGCTAGATGGCGTGGTGGATTGAGTGTCAGGCCTGGAGTCAAGAAGACTCATCTTCCCGAGTTTTAAATCTAGCCTCAGACACTAACTGGCTGTGTGATCCTTGGCAAGTCACTTAACCCTGTGTGCCTCAGTTTCTTCTTCTGTAAAATGAGCTGGAGAAGGAAATGGCAAACCACTCCAGTATCTTTGCCAAGAAAATCTCAAATGCAGTCATGAAGAGTGGGACATGACTGAATAACAATTTTTTACCAAAGTATGATGACTGATAGGAGTGCTCTTTTGAATCATTCTTCTAGAAATTTCCAGACTCACCTTTGACTAATTCTCCTAACTCCTGGTCCATCTTTTGACCCTGCAAGAAACCACTGGCCCTGGACCACTTGAATATTTAACCTTTGATGATTAGCTGAGAACAAGAGTTCTCAACTTTCTAAGAAACAACTGTTTCAAAGGGAACAAAGGACTCAGAGGTTACCTAGCACACCAATTACTATTTTAACACCAACAGCACACTTAGCTGGCACAATCTAATTATACTAATAATGTTTTACCCTTCGGGGAAAGCCCACACTATCAGGTCTGTCACTCTCTGTAGGCAACCTCTGGTTTACACCATTGTTGAGATACAAGGAATAACCTTTCATTTAAACTGGCAGCTGCTCTGGCATTAGCATGGGGAAAGCCCTATGTGTCTCAGGCTGCAGTTGATGCCTTTGCATCAGTAGAGAATTACGAATCCTTTCACCATTCCATTTTTCTTTTCTTAGAGAGGCTGGCTGGGACCACCATCAAAATGACTTGTACATCCAGCTTGCATTTGAACTAGCTCAAAGCTCCTATACAACCTATTCCTCTACCCTCTCGGCTGAGATTGTTGCCTCATATTTTATGGGGGGGAAAAATGAGGCCATTCACCAAAAGCTCCCTCTTCTCCTGTCCTCCTCATCTCATATCACCAGGATACCTTCTACTCCTTCACCTCTGTCTCACATGAATAAGTGGCCCTTCCCCTTGCCAAGGCAAAACCCTCTAGAACATCTTCTCCAGTAGACTTCCCTCTCCATCACCCATACTCTCACTTATCATCCTTATCTCATAAAGATCCCTTACTGAGGAATAACATATATCCTATCACTTCTTTATCTGTTCTCTTTTTATTTGGGAAACCAGAGAAGGATTATTTCCACAGCAATTTGTCATTTTGTTTTACTGGTAGAAGGTATGCAGATTCATGTTGCTAATAACTATGATAACAGCTGTTCCTAAGCATTTGTCCCACCACATCCACAGAAAAAGTCTCCCTATTAAGTATACAATAAGTTATAAATTCATTTGGCAGACAGTAACCTAGACAGAGGGGCTAGGATATTTAACAAAGATTTTTCACAAAAACTAACAGCATACTGAACAAAGAAAACAATTTTTATGTATTCCTAGGCATAAAGTGCTAATTATCAAGAGAAGAGTGAAAATGTTTAGAAATTGAGAAAATAAAGTCTATGTAAAAATCAACTATATAGGTTATGGAAGAAAAGACCTGATAATGGTAATCATGCATATGTAAACCATGTTGTCCAGATGGTAAACAGCTATTTAAGGACAGACTACATGGAAATTGGTTTAAAATGAGATTTCTAATGAAATGGGCTGTACAACATTAAAATAGATTGTTGAGGATGATCCGGAATCTATTTCTATAAAGACCTTTAAGAATAAGTTCAGCCCAATACAGTTCTGAGTCCAAGGTCACAGATCATATGAAGCTCTGGTTAGTAAAAGAAAGACAAGGCAAGAAACAATTAGAAAACAAATCAGTATGCAATCAAGTGCTAAATTATTAGCAAAAAAGCATGACCCTTAGACATGATTACTGGGATATTTAGCAAAATTTAGAGTCAAATTATAGATATATATATATATATAATATACATACACACATATATACATACACGTGTATGTATATATATATATAATATACATACACACATATATACATACACGTGTATGTATATATATATATACATATATATATATATATATATATATATATATATATAATATATATGCTTGAACTAAATGGTTCCCAAGTCCATTACACCTCTAAAGGCATGATGTTATAAGATGCTTGCACTATAAATCACAATTTTAACTCACCATAAAAATTTCCAATCAAATTTCTCACAATGTGGCACAGACTGTTAAGTATTATAATATTTTAGAGAAGGGGGAGATTAACATGGGCTGAACAGAACAAAGATAGGCTTCATGTGCAGAATTTAAGAATAGGTAAGATTTGATTGAGAGGTAGTGTGACACAATACCTAGGGGGCCAAACTTAGAATCAGGAAAACCAAAATCATACTCTAACACAAACTACTGGGTGATCATGAGCACATCACGAAACCTCTCATGAACCCAGGCAACTAAGTCTGGAAGTTAAAGAAGAGTTGCTGAACTATAGGGCATGGAAAGAGTGTTTTCATGCTAGGAGTTCCTGACATAAATGAAATAAGAGTTGGACTAATTGATTGGAAAAGTGAGAATGTGATTTAGGCATTTAAACTATGAATAAAGGCATGAAGAAAGTAAAGGAGACTGAATATGCACAAAAGGCCTCATCCAACTGAACTAGAAAATTTTCTTTTAGAGAAATGATGGAAAATAAGGGTTATTGGGATCATTTTTTTGGAGGGCATTAACAGATAGAGAAAGGAACCCAGACCTAATATAGGAGACAATTAGGGAACTATCATAAGTTACTAAGCATTGAGATTTATATGATGAAATGCACCCCATTTACCAGGCAGCTATGAGCTGCCTTCTGGTCTAGTTGGAAAACAGCAACTTAGAGAGAAAATATGCAAACTATATGAGTGAGAAAGAATTAAAATTTCCTGATCCAGGAAAATCTTGAAAGTGAGGCTAGATATGAATTTAGAAAGAGAGAAATATCAGTTTTATTGCTTATTAAAATTTATGACAACAAAAGACATTTCAATAGGATAAGGATTCAGACAGGAGCTTGTTAGGTCAATAAAGGCAAAAGCAGTGAATACTGTCAGGCAGTCAGTCAAACATTTACTAAGAGCCTACTGCCAGGTACTGTGTTACAAAAAACATAAAAACAAAGGCAGTCCCTGCCTTCAAGGGGCTTATGATGTAATAGGGAAAGACAATGCACATCAAGAAAGCTAAAAATGAAGGGATAGAGAGATCAAAAATAGTGTAGCTGAAGGGAAAAGTAGAAGAAAAATGGTACTGAGCCCCCTCTTTAAATGGAAGCCGTAGAGTCCACTGCCATGTCCTCCAATCAAAGGGTACAATCAGAAGGGGAGATGAATTATGATGAATTATGAGTACTGGGCAAATTCAATCCTAAAGAACAAAGACATTTCCCAATGATGAATTTTCTGGGAAAGGAAGAAGGCAAGATGGAGAATTCCAAAAAGAGTTCAAAAGCAATATATTTGCTGGGAAATGAATACTGTTGCACACAATTTGAAACTGCTGTGAATGTGTATCAATTTAAGGAAAATGATGCACAGAAGAAATATAGGAAGTCTGGAAAAAATAGGATTTTTTTTTTTGTAAAAGGAACTAATCATTGTGTGTGTGTGTGTGTGTGTGTGTGTGTGTGTGTGTGTGTGTGTGTTTTGGCCCAGCCCTATGACTTCATCAATATGGGTAACTCCCAGCAAGAAAACTCCCTCCATTGATACAGATTGGCAACTGATTTATAACTTGCCTAGTTAAAAAGTTTCCTAGGCACTAAGAAGTTAAGCACTTTGCCCTGGTCACACAACTAGTATGTGTCAGAGGCAAGAATTTAACCCAGATATTCCAGGAGACAATGACTCAGGAGACTTGAATTCAAATCCCACCTCCAATGTTTACTGTGTTATTTTAGGTAAGTCCTTTCAACTCCCTTGTCCTCCATTTCTTTGTCTGTAAAACTAAGAAGTTGAGTTAAATGGCCTCCACAGTCCCATCCAACTCCACATGTATGATGCCATTATTTTCACTCCAAGACAGGTGCCACTATACATAATATCCTCCCAAAGAAACAGATATATACACAGAAATGACAAGGTAAACTGGGACACTAGATGTGCCTGATCCATAATCCAAGATAAATATTCTGGAATAAGACTCCTTCCACGTGATAAAAAGACAGTATGAAAAGCATAGGGATGAACTGAGGAGTCAGAAAGGACAGTTTACAGACAGGTGCCTCAGTGGACAACATTCAGCACACTGCCTTATGGGGAAAAAAAAGGTGGCTTATAAAGAAGAACTAAGACCTTTCCATTTCTGAATCCATCCTCCCTGAACCCCACAGTGAACATTCTGGAATGAGAACACTGATTACGTCCTATCTCCAAAATAATACTATTATGACTGATAGCTTAGAGAACCCATTAAACCCAGCATAAATCAAAACTGCCTATATCATCTAAATTACATATTTTAAATTTTTAAATGTATTAAGGAGAGGCTTTTCAATACCATTTTATAGTCTTCAATGTTCTGCTGTTATCAAGTGTTATAAATATATAATTTTGAGACTGAATACATCAAAGTCTGCTTTGCTTCTGAAAATGTGAATGACATGAGGAGTTCAGTCATATTTTAAACAACCATCACTTTGACAAAATGTTCAGAATAGAAGCCATCTGAAAAATTTCAGAAGAGGGAAATAGTGCATGAAATCATACAGTAAATATGAGAGAATCGGGTAAAAAAAAGTGTTTCCAGATTTACCCAAGTGCAAATGAACATGGGACATTGGCCAAGTTATCTGGTAATGTTTTCCTTGCCCTTAAACCCATCCCCAAAGTATAACTGCCCATTCTGGAAATGCTTTCTCTAGGAAGTAGTCATTTTGTTACAATGATTCACTCTCTCCATGCCCTCCCAGTCTGTAACTGCTTCCCTACACTATCTGTTGTGTTGTACAGGCACATTGTAGCTTTCAGGTTCTAGTGAGTATCAGTTTAAAAAGTCCTAGTTCATGCTGTTTGAGATCCCAGTATCTTGGGTCAAGCAAATTCAGGAAACCTTTCCTTCCATCTCCTACCACAACTTGGCAGAAGCACCAAGATTCCCCCTTAAACCTATTCCTCTAAACTTGCCTATTTCTTCTGAGGTAACAGTATCTGTAGGCTCCTAATTTAGAATCATTCATACATGTCTCTTTGCTTTCCATCACTTGTATTTCCTATTGTATCCCTCTCCCCTAAACCCTCTCAAAGGGAGTGAAAAGAGAAAAAAATTCAGCAAAATTTATCATTAAAAAAATCTGACATATTCAGTGTTCTGTATCCATGCTAACTTCCCCAACCCATCTCTCTCTAAACAAAGAAGTGGTAGAGAGGGAGAGAGTGTCTTTTCATAGCTCTTTGGTGCCAGGCTTGTTCATTATAATTTCACAGCATCCAATTCTTAATTGTTATTGTTGTTGTTCTGCCATTTATACTATTTTAGTCATCATGTATATTGTTTTCCTGGCTCTGCTTACTTCACTCTGCATCACCACCATGACATCTCAGAGTGTGAAATAGAGCATCTTGTTTTCTAGAGATGATCTACAATCCTTTATTTTCTATATCCAGAAGTTTGTGGTAGTTATCTTGTGTTTTCTGAATTAGAGTGTTGAGATTTTTTTCATATGTCATGCTCTTCTGGGAAACCTGTGATCCTTAAATTGTCTCTAGATATCCCTATCTTAAAGTCCAATCACTTTAGCTTGTATAGAAATCACATGTTCTTTTAATACTGTTGCCTTTTGCTTCTCTTCTGCTGATTTTCCTCTGTTTATTTTTGTGTTCCAAATTTATTCCTCTTTCTTTTGCTTCTTTGAAGAGACTCCCCAACATAGAATCAATTTTTTCTCATGTTCCACTTGAGCTTTTTAAAATTTCTGTGTTGTTCAGTCATTTTTTTCAGTCACGTCCAACTCTTGTGACTCCATTTGGGGTTTTCTTGGTAAAGGTACTGGAATGGTTGGCCATTTCCTCCTCCAGCTCATGTTACAGATGAGGAAATTGAGGCAAACAAAGTTAAGTGACTTGCCCAGAATCACACAGCTAATAAGTGTCTGAAGCCAGATGTGAACTCAGGAAGATAAGTCTTCCAGACTTCAGGTCCAGCACTCTATCCAATGAGCCACCCAGCTGCCCTAATTTTATACTGGGAGTTATAAATTCTGATATTCATTTCTCATTTTTTTCTCTTACAGGTATTATCTTTTGAACCATCTAGAACTTGTGACTTTTCCATGCTTCCTTGGAATTCCAGAAGACTATTTTATTAGAAATTATTTAATTTTCCTTTGTCTTGTAAAATCTGTTCCAAATTTTGTAATCTCTCCAAGAATTTAGCACTCACCTTTCATTCTAATTTTTAGGATCTTCTCTTTGGATTTATCTGTTTATGCACAGGGTTCCTGTTGAGTTTTCTTCCTATTAAAATCTCTAGTATTTCAGCCTTTTCCCTCGCTCTATAGTCTTCTGTTGCTTTCTTACTTCTTCCCTCTTTTATTGGGCTGGACTGCAAAGTTGTCTAAACCTCCTTCCATATTGAGATCTAGTATTACTGAGTTAGATTCCCAACCTTAGTAGCCTAAGGGGGTAGGGAACACACAGACACACACACACACACACACACACACACACAGACACACACACACACAAAGTTAGTTCCAATTCCCTTTCCTTCAAGTCCAGTGCAGTCGTGCACATTGTCGCAGTTCCTTGCCCCTGTATTCATTCGAATACCTTCCTTCCCTTCTGTGGCTGGGCTGAATTGCTCACTGCTATTTCTTGCAGATTGGGAGGAGAATCAGGAGCATGTTCTGGGCAGAGTCTCTGCAGATATCCATAGGACTGGAATGGGGGTGGGGAGATAGGGGGGCAGGAACCTGTGGCCCCTTTAGCCCACTAGGTCCTCAAGTCAGGCCCTTTGACTGAATCCAAATTTCACAGAACAAAACCTTTTATTAAGGGGATTTGTTCTGTGAAGTTTGGATTCAGTGAAAAGGCCAGATTTGAGGCCATGTGTGGCCTTGAGGCCACAGGCTCCCACCCCTGCCCTAGGGTATCTAACCTTAAGGCAGTCCCAGGTAAGAGACAGTATGCTTCACTCCCCACCTCTTCTCTTACCCCCTTGTAGTGGGCAGAGGATAAGATATATATACACAAAGTCTTCACAGCAAGGAGGGGATCCAAACATGAACCCAAAGCACAATTGCACAGGGTCCATTTGTTCTTCCATGCAGGGATCATGAAGGCAGGTAGAGGAGGAGTGCTGAATCAACACTAAGGAATAGCACTCTCTGGTGTTAATTTATAAGGATTCTACCTTGGTCAGCTGTAATTTTTTCTATATTGGATACATAATTACTCCTTTGGGGGAATTTCTGAGGTCTGGAGAAAATCCACCATCTTGCTGGTGCCAAGAACCAGAAGTCTTGAATATTCTTGACGCTCTCCCTCTCTGTCTCCCACTACATACTCTATCAGTTGTAATGCTTTGTCAATCTACTTCCACACTCTCTCAAATCTGTGCCCTTCTCTGTATTTATATGGCTACCACCCTAATTCAGTCCACATTACCTCTTTGCCTGGACATCTAGAACAGTCTACTAATTGGTCGCCATGCTTCCAATCATTCTCCTCTCTAATCCATCCCCCTCCACAGGACTGCCAAAATAATCTTCTTTAAGTATCAATCTGACCAGGACATTCAGTGGCTCCCACTGCCTATGAGATAAAAGATAAATTCCTTACCTGGTGTTTAAAGTCTCCATAATCTGGCTTCCACCTACCTTTCTAGTCTTGTTTCATAGACCATATTCTAGATAATCTGGACTAGTAGCTCCTCCCCAAACAATATTCTATTACTTGCCTCTTCACCTTTGCATAAAGCTTCTCCCCTTTCCCCATGGGTAGAATGTACTCCCTTTTTAACTTCACTTCTCAGAATCTTATCCTCCACTAAGACTCAGTATTCTCTCCACTGACATTTCC
Organism: Phascolarctos cinereus; assembly: GCF_003287225.1. Taxonomy (NCBI): domain Eukaryota; kingdom Metazoa; phylum Chordata; class Mammalia; order Diprotodontia; family Phascolarctidae; genus Phascolarctos; species Phascolarctos cinereus. The sequence continues at coordinate 122,982,444 of NW_027556180.1, read as the reverse complement.
CCCAAAGTTCCTTCCTCCCCATTCTTGCAGTTGTTAATCTCTCTGCCTCTTCAATTTTCCTTGTGGTATACACGTACTATGTGCTTCATAAGGGTAGGAACTGTTTCTGTTCCCATCTTTGTAGCCGTGGTACCTTGTACGCAGAAGCTTGGTGGCTGTTAGTTAAACTGAATGTCATTAAAAGTAAAGCTGAAAAATACAAAATGGTCCTTATAGTTTCTAAGATACTCATGAAAGGATGCATACTTGCTCATCTCAATATTCGAACCAAGACCACACCTTCCCAAAAGGCCTAAACTCTAATCCAAACCAAGAAAAATTAAATACTGAAGAAAAGATTAGAGACAGTTCCCAGCAAGTTGTTTCTATGGGCATATGAGCAAGCAGCAATTCACAATAACTAATGTGTAAGTAACTTCATGTTTTCTTAACAAACACCTCTCTAATCAAACTGAGAAAAGAAATCAAGGACAAGAATAAAGATTGCCATAAATACTTACCAAGGAAAAAGATTATGAACTATTTATACGTACATGTTTACACAGATAAAAGCACACATACACATATGTATGTACATATATACAGATATGTCTATATATACATATATCTCTGGGGATGTGTATATGTGCATGCACACAAGTGTACGTCCACATGCGCGTGCACACAAAAGCCCCCAGTGGTAAAACAGACACCAGAGACAACTAACCTAAGCCAATCTCTTGGAAATATGGTCCTTCTGTCAGTTTCACCCAATGTTATTCTAATCTCTAAGGCTAAGGAATAGGTATAATGGACAGTAGGGATTTCACATAGACACCCCCACCCTGCCCCCACTCTAAATCTAAAATTAAAATTACATGCCAGAAAGCAACAACTGGCAATTTATCTGGATTTTTCTTTCTGAAGATCTCTGGGCTGTACTTCTCAAAGGACAGAGAATTTTTATAAAAATTCCCTAAAATGAACTGTTTAGAAAATGGCAGAGTAACTAATGCCTAGAAATCTGAGCTGAAGGAGATAGCATCTTGGTCCACACAAGAGAAGGCACTGGCTGTGCTCCAGGAGACAGATGCTTGATAAGCCTCTTAACTTCTTCTTGGCTGAATCAGTGTGGCTTTTTAAAATTAAACAGCCACCTTTAGAACTTATAGAAGGCTATACATTCAGCATTCTGGGTTGATCTGAATTATTTTCTTTCATTGTTTAACATTAGAGGGCAACACTTCAGTTATCAAGCTAACCAAGACAAAAGAGTCACTTAACATTATGTATAAAGCTTTTGAAAAAGCCTCAAAGCAAAGGGTGAGAGTTGTCCTCACTTAGTTGGGAAAAGGTTCGGGGAGTGATAGATGATAAGAAATAAGACCTAAATGTGCACAGCCACAGTCAAGGAAACTACCACACAACACACTAAAATGGGGCTTGCTTTGATTTATCTAGTAAGAACATTCAGCTGTATTGATAAGCTATACAACCACATTAAATAACTTATGATTAAGTGAACCATACACAGGGTACTTCTAATGATTCAAATGCGTTCAAGTAATGTCTAAGTACTTAAAATTCTCAACTGCACATCAGTGATATAAACTGACCATGTTGGATACTTGTTGGATATTTAGGACTGAATACACAAAAGTCCTTATGAATTTACCTTATAAGTATTTGCATTTTGCTGTGGGGAATTTTAGAATTATTGTATGGTCTCCACCATGACAACATCTGGGACTTCAGTTATTAAGTCTACAGAAAGATGAGCAAAATCAGAAGCAGATATTTTAGAAATTGAGAAATGTCTGTTAAGTAGACAAAGTGGGAAAGAAAAGATCAGGAAGGTAGTCTGAATTTGCCATGTGTTGTTAAACAATGGAATGCATTTATAATATCTTTCATTTGAGGCTCTTCATTACTACCAAATGTTTATGACAAAGAAACAGTATGGTACAGTAGAAGGAGCCATGAACTGGGAGTCAAAAGGTTTGTCAAGACACTTCTATAGGACATTCGAAATCATTATGTCATATGGAAAAGATCAGGTGGCTTAGCAAATAAACCACTGAATTAGGAGTCAGGAAGACTCAAGTTCAAATCTTTCCTCAATCACTAACTCTGTGACCCTGGGCAAGTCACTTAACACATCTCAGCCTCAGTTTCCTCATCTGTAAAACCGGGATAATAAAAGCATAAGGGAATTAAGAGGATCAGGATAGGAAGCAGTTAATTGTGGGAACTGAGTGAACCATATTGACTCCATCTCGTGACTCAATTCTGGACCTAGCTCAGTGCCCTTTCTATTCAATTATGGGTCTAGTGTAATTTCTGTTTTGTGAGAAAACTTTACTCAACTGTGAAAATTGAGGGAAAACCCTATTGTATTGTTTGAACCCAGTCCTACATGGCTAGGAAGCTGGACCACCTCTACCTTCTGTTTAGGGACCCTTAACCAAAGATACCTATTTTTCTGTTTTCAGGAAATTACACCTGTTTACTCCTCCACCTCTCAACTTGGAAAGCCCCTAATCTTTAATCCAATTAGAAATCAGATTATCTAATGTTGTATTGTTTCCTTTTATGTTAACTGGCCTTATTTGATAAATTGTTTTTAATGTATTAAAGTCTGTCTCCCCCTGTATTTGGGGTCCAGGCCTAAACTAAGGATGTCTGATTCCACTTTTGTTAGACAATTGCCGTGCATTGCTTAATAAATCATATGCTTGGTAGATCATACCTTTGTTTCCTCAGTCATTTCATCGTTCACCCGCCACAAGCACCTACCTCCCAGGGTTGTTATGAAGATCAACTAAGGTATGTAAAATGCTTTGCAAACCTCAAAGTGCTATATAAATGCTAGCTCTTCTTGGGAGTAAATATGACCTGATTCAATTCTCATTTTAAAGATTAGGAAACTGACTTCCAGAGCAGTTCTCTTAGGGTATGCCTCTCAGGAGAGGACAGAAAACAAACCACACACACACACACACACACACACACACACACACACACACACACCCTAATATGTTCCTTGTTCTCAATATGGAGAAAAGAGATGAACTTCAATGTTTAATTTTTAAAAAGAAATACAATACTAATAACGTATTCCTTGTTTGGTATGAGTAGTTCTTCCTCCAATCTCCTACCCTGGACTCAATTTTCTATACCACTGTTAAAGTGACATAATGAACACCTGAGATTCATTAACTTCTATTTATGGACAAAACTACATTTATGCATTGCTATCCAAAGAGAAGCCTGTATTAATTGGTTACTTCCAATCAAACAACTGTATTCACATCCTGTTCTGGAATTATTGTCCCATAATGGAACACTTAAGAGGGAAATATTTATTCCCCCTGCACAGGGGTTATAATGAGAGTTAAATAAAATTTTGCAAATATTAGCATCAGCATTTATCTTACTTTCAAAAAAGTGGTTCTCATACCAAAACCAATTTAAAGGAAATAAATTCACATGGAACAGTTTTAAAAAGTGCAAACTATTACAAAATAATCCATTTTCAAACATCACATCCTTTATGCAATTTATTCCACTTACGTTGTTAACTTTTTGCCCTTTGCTAATGAAATGAACCTGATCATAACACAGACCAAATAAATCTATGATATCAAGCACAACTTTTAAATTAGATGATTTACATTTAATTTTTTAAGTCTTGAAAATGTAATAGATTTCTTATCATAGCCTATAGGTAGATAGGTTGTTGGATTTAATTTTTGTGTAAGGTCTTATTTTGAAACAAAGCGAGTCAGATCCTTAGCCCAAAAAGTTTAGTTTTAGATAAATGTGTGATTAGATGAATCACATTAACATTAACATTATAGTAAGTATCTACTGTTTATAACTACTATACTCACATAGCTTATAATATAAAGGCGGATATGACACATATGCCAAAGCATGATTATTTGCATAAGATGAGAAAGAAAAATATTGTGCAGTCTTACTGATTAAAGGAAATCAGGAAGCCTTCACAGAAGAAATGATATTTGAGTTGGGCTTTCATAAATTTCAGAAATTCAACAAAAGGCAGGATCAAGGAAGGAGAAGGGACTGATTCTGGTGATAGGAAAAATTGCAAACAAAGGCATAGGAGGGATAAAACAGAACATACAGATGATGGGAACAGTTCTGTTTAGCGGCAACCAAGAATATGCAAAAGGGAGCAGTATGAAGCTGGAAAGATAGGGAGGTTTCAAATTGTGGATGGCCTTAAATGTTTGGCAAAGAAATTCTAGGAAAGAGGACTAAAGGAGAGTTCCCAGTAGAAAAGTGACATGGCTAGATCCACGCATGAAGAGAGAAAGGAAAGCAAGAGAAGGGAGGAAAGCAGACTTCATAGGAAGCTATTTCTATAGGCAATAGTCCAGGTTGGTGACAATAAACACACAGAAGTTTTGAACATAGGACAGCAGGCAAATGGTGGTACTGAAGGCAGAAATCTGAAGGGAGTTTCAACAGTCATTGAAATTGGCTACTGAATATCTAAACGAATGCATATAAAAATAGAGATGAAAAGAAGGAACTCTGAGACCGTCTAGTCCAATTCCCCTCATTTCAGTGATGAGAATACTAAAGCCCAGGGAGAGGAAATAATTTGTCCATAGTATTGTCAATAATAAGCAACAGATGATATGAACCCAGATTCAGTGCTCTTTCCCCTGTATGATGATGGGTGGTATAAATGGATTAGACTTCAGAGGAAAGATTATTAAGGATGGATGGTAGAGAAATGCTCTATAAGCAGCAGTAGAAAACTGGGAGTATGTCAACCTTTTTCCTGATCTTAGGAATTTGGAAGGAATGACAAAAGGAGTGGCTTTGAATCTCAAGAGTTATAAGAAATGGGGTATTCTTAGAGAAAAATCTGATTTTAATTAAATCATGAAGATGGAAGAAGTGTTGGAGGAAAGGTTTGAAGATGTGGGTGAATCCACCAATAGAAAAGGGATTCCAAAGGGCACAGTGGAATGGGCTGAGAGAAGGACCTAATGTGTTAGCGTGGTCTTAGGGAAGACTTGATATGAATAGGTATAAGAGCTTGTTACAAAGTATGGGCTAGGGAGGAAGGGATGTGGAACTTGTTTCCAAGATGATGATACTCAGATGACATTGAGTAACCTAACTGACAGGAGGTATTTTAAAGTGGTTTATTGACAGTATGAATTTGAAGAAATGACTGGCTCCAGAAATACAATCTGAATATGAATGCTAGTGATTTTCAAGTTGTATCTATAAAGGATTTCATTCCCAAGACATTCTTTGACAGATTTGGTAACAGTACCTTAAGAATTTACAGTCAACAAGCTAAACATGGTAGAGATTCGAGGTTTCATAAGCAGTACTCTTTTTCCATTTTTTTATATAAAGAGAAATATGCTGATTGTTTTAAGTTCATAATAATAAAAAGGATTTTTTAAAAAGTTTAAAGAATTTAGTAGCATGTTTAAATTATTTCATTCTTTAACATTTGCATGTGGTATTTATTATATTATTTTGCTCTCCCTATTTTTTCTAAGCATCTTAAAACATTTTTATTAATATCTCATTATTCCCAGAATGACAGAAAAGTGCTACTGTTCTTCCTTATCTACCAGATGAGAAAGGAGACAGAGGTTAAGTATCTAGCACAAGTCCCCAATGATGACAGGGCTCTTAAAATTCCACTTAAAATGAGAAGGGCAGAATACAAGGTCTCTACCTGCCTTTTTCCAAAATCTTAATGAATTTTGAGTGCTTTCCTTTGTAGCTCTTCCAAACTCTCATTTAAAGGCTTCATAATAGACATGTTTCTTAACGTTTCAATCAATGAAAAGTGTTTTTGAAATGTACTCTTTCTTTTATTAATAGGAATTGTCTAACTATTTTAAGTATTTCTCTACTGTGATTTTGGATTCTAGAATGGGTCATTTCCTTAAGAAGTATTTTTTTTTAATCTAGGAGGTGGACCAAGTGAAGATTATTTTTGGACACAGGATCTTTCCTTCACCTCACCTCTAGCAAGAAGCTGAATATTAAAGAATTCCCATCCACAAATGAATTTTGTTGGAAGTTGAAAAATAGGCTCAGGCTTTGAACTAGAAAAAAGATATTAGTCTTTAGTGATTCTTTCAGAAAACAGCAAGGGAAAGAATAGCTTCAATCATAAAGATGTTAATGATTTCTTAGTCCTTATGGCCTCTAGGTCAGACAAAGGCCTGGAATCAAGAATCTGTGCTGGAACCACCTTAATTGTGGACTGAAATCTGCAAAACTTGATTGTTTTGTTGTTTGTCTAGAAAACAAAGTGTTAATAATGTAGCTTAAAGTTAAAAGTGTGTACTGTTACATTTTTTCCCCCTGGAGAGCTGTTTGTTAAAACATTTACCAGCACATCCCTCTTTAGATGCCATTCTGGAGAAATAGACAGAGCAACCAATCTTTCTATAAAATATAAAATCAGACTTGGCCTGCATCATGCAAAAACCAGCATCATACAAACTACTGAAGACAGAAGAATGGATTAAAAGTAATACAAAATATTGAGAGAAATGTAAGATTGTATAAAATGACATAGAGCAAAGTAAGTAGAACCAGGGGAACAATATACACAAATGGCCACAATAATGTGAGGAAAATAACAGTGAAAGACTGCAAAAATCTCTTCAATGCAGTGACTAATCTTGACACCAGAAGACTGAGGGATGAGCATGCCTCCTTCCTGACAAAGAAGTGTGGGACTACAGCAATGACATGAGGCATACACTGTTGGACAAGAGCTGTGTTAGTTTCTTTTGCCTACTCACATTACTTTTAGAGGGTTCTAGGCTAAGGTGGACAGGAGGACAAGGAAGGAAGTCATTGGGAAATAATGGAAAGTAAGAAATAAAGAAATGTGTTAATAAAATATTTGTTACTAACAATAACAACCAAAAAAGGGGAAAATTAAGGTTTCCAAGACCACAATCATCAAAATTGCCAGGAGGCTGAAGAAAAGCATTGCAAAGTCAGTGTGAGATGGCCTGAAACCCATGGGAGGAACCTGGGAACCAGATAAAGAATTTCCTTCCTCAAGCCATTCCATACTTAGAGAGTGGACTAAGAAACAGATTCTAGAAGAGGTTGAGCATTCTTAACCTTGAAAAATGGAATCTATCTTCAGCAGAAATGAAAGAGCTCAAACTCACAACTGACTCAAAAGCTTTGAGTGGCTGATTCCAAGAAAGATTATGAACAGGACACATTCAGGAAAAGTGGGGTGGGGGGCACTAAAGAAGATCAAGACCTATTTCCTACATTTACATGAAAGATCAAGTTAGCTTTTGAGTCCCTTGTCCCCTTTTCCTTTTAAGAGCCATTGCCCCCCCAATGGTGGAAGAACTAGGTAAATTTAAATGGAAAAATTAATTAGTAGAACCCTTGGAAAAATCCAAAGAAAGGTTATATATTGGCTTTAGAAACAGCAGATCAGAAGGAAAGAGAAGAACCCAGGTGAGAGAAGGAGTTGTATAATTACCAACTAGAGGAATTTAAGAATGAAACCCTAGTATTCGCTGAGGATATGAAGAATAGAGCAGATGCCTCAGCATAATTGCTTTAATGTTCTCACACCCCATTATGCTTCATAAGTCCATCAGAAATTGAAGATCAAGACCAGTCCCCCTAGGTACAAGGGAAGGGGGCTAACAAATGGGTATCATAATTGGTACCTTAGAATGTAACCTCATATTCTTGGTAAACCTCAACTGACTAAAACATTTATTTACTTGTATTTTTTATAATATAAGAGTATTACCTCTTTTCCAAAAGAAGCACAGACCATTGGAACAAGCATTTATTATTTGTCACTATCAGTAAAAGTGCCAAAAAGGAACCCTTGGCAAACAAATGCAGGGAGAAAGTACAAGTGCAGAGATTCACAAGGCCATATTGAAAAACCCTTATTGCATAAAATACACAAATGGTGAATATAATTTAAGAATTACATGTATCAGTTATAATAATAAAAGTACAAAAATTTAAATCAACCAAGGCAGTGATTGTTGGTTGCAATTACTAAAAAAATTACAAACAAATAGTTCCAAACTTGCCTTGTTCCAATCTGAAGCAAAGTGAACGTTTTGCAGCTTCCATCTCAGGTGTTGGATTATCCAGGACCCGTCGACACCACTGCAGAGGGCTCATTGAATTCTCTGGTAGACTGCATGCTTTAGAAGATGTGTACAACCTTCGAATGAAAAAATATAATATTTAACATGCTTATATTGCCTTTTCTCTAGATAATAACAGTATGCAATGAACAATGTGTAAACCAAAAAAAAGCTTAATTTTCACTTCCAATTAGCTAGAAATATTTTTCCAACAACTCTATAAATAAGATGTTGCCTTGGGGCGGCTAGGTGGCGCAGTGGATACAGCATTGGCCCTAAAGTCAGGAGGACCTGAATTCAAATATGGCCTCAGACCAAACACTTGACACTTACTAGCTGTGTGACCCTGGGCAAGTCACTTAACCCCAACTGCAAACATAATAACAATAATAATAATAATAATAAATTAATAAAATAAAAAATAAATAAGACGTTTCCCAAACTAGATAAATACTCCAAAGGAGAAAGCAAACTTCTAACTTGTTGGCCTCTGCAGCTCTATGTGAGCAGGTGCTTTAGGCCACCAGTGGGATAATTCCATTCCCAATCCATGGTGTTTTTACTCTAGAATCTAACCCTTGATTTCATAAACCCTTATTAGATTCTATATTCTATCTGTCATTTATTTCTCTCTGATGTCAGCCAAATAAGCAACTTCTAGAGAAGGTACCTATCAAGGGAAAATCCCTAATATTTCCAGTTGAGTCTCCTATATGTTCCATAACCACTGTACCATATAATAGCAAATTGGTAGGCTCAAAATGTTAACCCTGTGTATTTTAGAAAGACTATCAACAAAAAGTATTCAACAAATGAGTTTTCCTTAGAGGATTAATCAAATTCAATTAATCAGATCACAACATTCTCAGATTCCAGGTAACTGAAATCGGGTTAATTGTGGTGTTGATTAAAAATGCAATTTTTATTCTAATTACAAATCATAGTCATTGAAATTATTTCCCCAAGGGCCTCTTAGTTCCAGTTACTTTATGTTCTCAAAATAATATTTCTTTAAAAAGAAAAAATCCTTCACAATTAAGAGTTTCTAGCAATCCAGATTGGCTTTCCATTTAAATATACTAACACTGCTTTTCTGGTATAGCTTGGGAATACCATGGTCTTGAATTGAAAGTGAAAGTCAAGGAAAATCTTCATATTTTAACCATTTTTATTACTGAGTATTAATATTTATTAATAATAAAAACTCTAATGCTGGAATTTATGAAAATCTGTCACATCACAATGCTCCACCAGCATCCCTAGGGAATGATTACATATGCCAGTCTTAGTAAACAACATATAAAACAAAAATAACATAATTAACCTTTTCTTGATGACTCAAGAAATCAGCTTTCTCATACTATGTAATACAGCTACAGAAACAGGAGGTGTGGGGCAAAGGGCTGAAGGGGTATTGCTTTCAGCAGCTATGTTGGAATTTTCTTTCTGAAAAGGTCTACTAAGTTACTTTTTGTTTTATGTCACTCTCTCATAATGAACAATTAAAATATATTTATCACCCACAGGGGTGGGGAACCTGAAGCCTTGAGAGGCCCCATGTGGCTTTCTAGGTCCTCAACTGCAGCCCTTTGATTGAATTCAAAGGCCTCGAGGCCACAGGTTCCCCATCCCCTGTCTAGGGTTTATCAAGCTATACTGTGGGTATGGTTTTCCAAAATAATCTAACACATTCATAACCAAAACAGCCTTTCCCTGCAGTTTTTCCCCGCCCTGGCTCTCCGGAAAGTTATCATTTCACTGACTGCTATTACCAATGTCTTGTGACCTGTCAAAAGTTATCAAGACATCTATTTTATTTATGCATCACTAACAAAACCATACTTCCTTGTCAACCTCAAACCACTCTTCCATCTCAGCTACACTAAGCTGGCTAACAGGATGTGAAGGAGAGGCTGAGCAGCAAAGATGAATAAGACAGGCTTATAAGGCTGATCTCACAGAGCTCAGTCTAGCGAGGGAGAAAAGCATACAAATAACTATAAAGAAGTAGACCTTTTGGACATTTCTATGGCAGTTGACTCTGTCGACAATTTCTTGATACTTAAATGCCTCCTGTGGCTTGAATGCTAAGAGCTTTCGCCTGGTTCTTCCACCTCTCTGACACTCCTGCTCCCTAACCTCTTTAAGGTTAGAGGCATAGCCATTCATTCAGCAAGTACTTGTTTAGCTTCCCCTATGGCCTAGGTACTTGGCATAGGGAAACAAGGAAATACTGTCTCCCCTTAGGAGAATCAGAGATGCTACAAGAGAAAACAAAGTACAGATAGAGAAGAGAAAGGAACCTCAGAGACTATCTGGTCCCACTTTTTCATTTTATACATAAAGAAACCAAGGCCAAGGTACCCCAAAGTGACTTTTCCAAGGTCATAATAAAATAGTAAGCAAGAAGCTAGACTGGAATAAATGCCAGTTGGCCAACTGAATGACTGACTGGATCCTAGGTCTTCTGGCTCAAGAGTCAGTGCTCTTTCCATTGAACTACACTGACTACTGTATTTAGATAAGTCAATACAAAATATGGGGAAAGTAAATGCAAAAATCACAAAGTAATTTGGGAGTAAAGAGAGGCCTGGTAGAGGAGCCACTAGAGCTGAGCCTTAAAGGAAATTTGTTATTCTAAAAGGAGATGATGAGAAAAAGCTCACTCTAAACACCAGGGCAAGCTGGTGCAAAGGCAGGAAAGATAGACATCATACATGGGAAACAGTAAATGGGACAGTCTGGCTTGAATGTAGTACTCAAAGCACAGTGGATAGGATAATGTAAAATCATTCTTGGAAGACAGATTGTAAAGGGCTTTAAATACCAGAGGAGTCTATATCACGTACTAAAGGCAACAAGGAGCTATAGGGAATGACTTAAGCAAGGGAGTGACTTCCTCCAGCTCTTTTCAACAACACATGAGTAAGAATGAAGGAGGCAGATGGTGGAAGAATGGGGGAGGCTCACAAACTAGAAGCTTATTCATGAAAGAAAAAATGCCATTTGCTCTTCATCCTGTTGCAACCTTCTCCCCCCTTCCACAGAGTGGCAAATAAGAGAGAAGAAGATGCACACAATCCTCAGACCATCCACAAGTATCCATTTAGTGATGTGTACCATAGAGTCAATGGAAGTTTTCAGGAAGAACTAAATAAATTAACCACTCCCATACTAAATCTCACCACAAGTGAAAGCAAAAGAATACATTAAGAAGTTGCAGCTAAATGGCATAACCAAAAGCTTTAAAATTGTCCTGGGAAAGGTGAATTGGTAGAGCAGCTTTCATCATTGTCTAGCAGCAACAAGAAACATTTCATGGATACTGCCAACTGTAATAGAAATCAGAAACAGAATACTATGAAAATAGTATCACAGGATAACAGAGTTGGAAGGAACTTCCAAAGCCATCTATACCAATTCCCTCATTGATGAGGGAAAAACTGAGGCCCAGGAAGATTAAGCAACTTGAGATAGTGCCTGGAAATTAGTAGGCAATAATGGTTATTTCCTTCCTTCCTTCCTTCCTTCCAAAGGTCATACAAGTAGTAAAAGTGAGAGGTAGGATTTGAAACAATGTCCTCTGACTAAAGAACTAGTGTTTTTTCTCCCTTTCATAGCTGATATGCCAACAGCTGTTACAGATGAAGAAATCATAGGAAGAAAATGGCATCATCTCCCAAATTAAATTATATACAACTTGATACTCTGTATCTTCAATGCAAAGGTGGGGCAGAGGGGAGAACAGAGAAAACTGTTTAAAAAATACAGTCCTAGATCAAAAACTGAGATACCAAGTTTGTACACTACTCAGAAACCTCATAGCTATGTATCATAAACAGTTTTTTTTCCCAAGAATAGGGTCAGAGGGTGCTGTGGTGTCATAAACAGAAAAACTACCAAAAAGAAAAATTGACTACATCTGACAAAGCAAGAAATAACTGGATACTAACATGAAAGTCACTTAAGAATCAGCTATTTTCTGATAGACTGGTTAGAGCAAAAACAAAAACAAAAAGATTGTAATCCCATCAGATTGCAAGGTCCTTGAAGGAAGGGAATACTTTTTGCCCCTTTCTGTATCCCTAGTAACTAGCACAATGCCTGGAACATAGCAGGCAGCTAATAAATGTTTACTGATTGAAATTAAAAGACCTGTTTAAGATAAAAACTCACCACATGTAATTAGCTCCAACCAGACCTATTTAAAGTCAAGGCCATTTACTACAAAAAAACTGGAAAACAGAAAAAAAAGATTATCTCAATTTCTTACAGAAGTTTAATACAAAACAAGAAAGATTAAAAGAATCCAGAAACCAGCTAAGCTGGCAAACTAAACCTCCTTGCCAAGCCAGGAGACATGGTAGCCAAATGTAACACCAGTTTAGAATACAAACTCACTGGCAAAACCTCATGGAACATGAGCAGTATCACCTCACAAAACAGGTGCAGAGAGAACTCAAGTGCAGAAAGATTGGCATGAAACTCATCTAAGCCAGATCCTCCTAGGACATTTGTAGACAGAACGGAAAGGAGAATAACTAATAGATGTGGAAAAGAACACATCTGCTATTGTTGCTAGAGTAGTCTTTACTGGACATTAACAAATCACAGATTTCAAGAGTTGGAAAGGACCTCAGCAACCACCTAATCCAATGCTACCTGGAAAAAAAAAATTCCTGCTACAACATACCCCACAAGTGGGCATCCAAATTCCACTGGAAGATATCCAGTGGGAGAGGCACTGCTCCCCCACAGACCCTTAATAAAGCCCAGTTCACTCATGCATAGCTCTAATTATTTAGTAAAGGTTTTCCTGATTTTGAGCTTAAATCTGTCTCTTTACAACATCTAACCACTGTTCCTACTTCTGACCAAATCGAATCCCTCTTTCACATGACAGGCCTTCAAATACTTCAACACAGATATCTTATTGCCCTTGAGCCTTTTCTTCTTCAGGCTATACACACCTAGTTCCTTCAATTGATCTTTATCCAAGATATATTCAAAGCCCTTCATGATCCAACTCCTTCCTCTTAAGCTCATCAAATGTCCTTCCTAAGCCAACTCATCATGAAAGAAATTACATGAACAAAACCACAACCTACTCTTTGTAGAAATAAAGGCAGACATTCAGAGAGATATTCAATGGATATAAAAATACAATACATTTAGTGCCATACCAAATTATCTAGTGTTACTTTATAGAATTAGAGAAAACAACAACATTCAAGTGGAAAAAAATAATTCAAGAATCTCAGGAGGAAAAATTTTGAAGAAAAAAAGTAGGAATGAACTAATCTCAGATTACTACTTTGGAGTCTAGTATGAGGACTGGTAATGATCAAACCCACTTGATATTGATTCAAAGACAGAAAAGTCTATTACCATTTGGATAGAGTAGTAAGCAAAACCCAGAAGCAAATATAGTAGTCTAATACTCAATAAATGCAATAATACCAGCTTATTGGAGTAAGTTCACCCTATTAAACAAAAACTGCTGGGACAACTATGAAAAAAAATTCTGGCAAAAATTAAGTTTCGACCAACACTTTACCCCACATACCACAACAAACTAAAAATGGATACATGACCTAAATATAATAAATATAAATGGTCGTATCATAAAAAAGATGAAAAGGAGAATTCTCAATTAACCAGAAACAGAAACAATTTTATAAGACAAAATAGACATTTTTCACTGCATATAATTGAAAGGCTTTTGAAAGAACAAAGTCAATGCAGCTAGAATTAGAAGAAAAAGAGTTAACTGGGTAACATTTGCAGTAAATATCTCTGCCAGAGACCTGATATCCAAGATATATGGGGGAACTGATACAAATATATAAGAACAAGAACCATTTTCCTAATGAATAAATGGTAAAAGAATAAGACCTGTAGGCTTTCAAAAGAAGAAATGCAAGCAACCAAAAATTCCAAATCATTAACAAGATACATGCAACTTGAAACAATTATAATGTTTTACCTTATGCCATCAGATGGGCAAGGATGACATATGAAGACAAAAATTATAAATGTTGAAAAGGATGTGGGAAGATAGCCACACTAATAAACTATGAGTAAAGTTGTGATCTGGAAAACAATTAGAAATTGGACCAAAAAAAACCCCACTAAACAATATTTTCCCTTTGACCAAGAAATACCATTTCTGGGCATGTACACCAAGGAGATCAAAGACAGCAGGAAATATCTTTTATACAAACATATTTACAGTGGCTTTTGGGGGGGGGTAATGGTAATGAATGGAAGGGAAAGCAGGTATTCATCAACTGTATGAATAGCTGGTCAAATTGAATGAAGGTAATGGATTAATTTTGTGCCATGAGAAATGATGAATACGAAGAATTCAGAGAAACTTGGGAGGACTTGTAGAAACTGATACAGAGCAAAGTAAAACATAACCAAGAAAACAATTTCTATACAATGACCATGATAACATAAAGGAAGATAACACTGAAAGACTTCAGAAATCTAATAATAGCAATAACTGATCATGACTTGAGAAAAACTGATGGTGAAACACCTCTCCTGCCAATGGGTAGGTATGGTGGGTAATTTTGGAATGAGGCAAACATTTTTTGATGTGGCCAATGTGTTGAATTGTTTTGCTTTACTATACTTATTTTTAAAAGGAAGGGTTTCATGCCACACTTTTATAATGATTTTCTGTACAAATTATATATATATGCGCGTGCGCACACACACACACACACACACACACACACACACACACATATGCATGCACATTGGTGAATTTCTTGGGCTACACATCTATCTATTATTGAAACAATTCTCATCTTTCCTCCTCACCAGAACTGTTTCCCCTGATGTCTTCCTATTTTAATTCTGGAGTGATTCCCATTGTTGCTGAGCTAATGTCCCTGTGAGATCCTTCACAGCTTTACTCTGAAACCCATGAAGTCTTGTCCCCAAAAAATTTAGGGTATATACCAGTATGTGCTTGGCTTTTCTTTTCTTCTACATCAGAAATTCCAAGAGGAAATATTAACTATCTCTGTAATGTTTCTATCATTTCCACACTAGTGGCCAGTTAGAATTGATTCCTATACTTTTTGAAGTATGGAATTTTCTTTAAGGCAAGTGAAAAGTTATTAGATGTTTTGTTTTTGGTAAAATAAATGCATTCAAATATGTCTGGATAATTGAAGTCTCCTATTTTTATTATTATAACAATATAATATCATTTCTCCACCATGCCCCAGGAAGTTCATTATTAGGAAAACCTCATCATCCTGCAAGATGCCATTAGCATTAGGACTCTACTTCATCACTACCTTCTCCCCTCTAATTGGAGGGTAGAGCCACGAACTCTAAAATCTCCATTTAAGGAGGGAGCTTAGGTCAGAGACTTCATTTCTCACCTACCTACACTACTCTGGAACTTTTCTGACTTCTCCACCATCCCTGCATATTGGGTATTTATCCCTCTTCCCTTTCACCTTCCTTTTGTATGTTGTCTTCCCCTGTTAGATTGTAAGCTCCTTGAGGACAGGCATGTCTTTCTTTTTTCATATGTATATACATAGTGCCTAGCACATAAGTAATAAATATTTATTGACTTGATGAATAACAATATACCTCTGCGATAGGCTTTTAATGTGCTCTGAATGCATTTTCTCTTTCTCTCCAAGTGATCTGACAGTGGAACCATCATTTTTAGATTAAAAAACTGTAACACGCATTTAAATAGTGGGCATTTATAAACTGTTTCAAAATACACAATATGTAGTTTAAAATACAGTATTTCATTTAAACCTCATAATAGTCATATAAAATAGGTACTGCATGTATTGTTATCCCCATTTCACAGACAAAGGAAAGTGAGCTTTTGTAAATGTTAGAGTCAGAATTTGAAACCAAGTGTTTTTTATTCCAAGTTCAGTATCTATTCATCATGCAACTCTTCCTCATAGTAGCAAATATACTACGTTAGAAAATTAGAATGATACCTAAAAAGATGGAAGTTGAGAAGAACTCTTAGACCTACAACAAAACATAGCGAAGAAATTTGTGATCAAAATAATACTAAAAAGCCCTCATAGATCAATTTTTCAAGACATAGAAAAGTGGGGGATGATTTCAAAAGAATGGGAAAAATAAGCCTGCTTTTGATTTAAGATAAAAAAAATCAGCAACTATCTATTCATGTCTTTTATATCTCTATAAAACTTTTGCAAGTAGTCTACGAATGAAAACAAGAAGGGTATATGAAAGCTTTTGAAAATTTCTTTTTATAAAGCAAGCCACATCTTAAAGTTAAAAAAAGTGATAAAAGTTGAGAGAATATAAAAACCATTATTCCTATTGTTTTCTGGTTTCAAAAGATAATTTTTGAAACAATATAGAAATTGTTAAATTATAGTACACTAATTTAGTGGAATATACTTTGCAATAAAAACAAGTATCCAAGGAAATCTGGGTAGACCTTTATGAAATAATGAAAAGTTTAAAAAGTATAACTAGAAGTAGAGCCTTCTAACCATGAACATGTGAGAAAAAGCAAATGAGAATGAATGGGCAAAGAATCCTAAGGAAGATTTACAGGACATGATTGAAATGGTGTTGATACTTCATAAATTGAAATTAATTAAAAAATAAAGTTACCAGGACAGTGGAGTTATTTGTATTAATATTCAGTCTTAAATTTCTAATAAGACATATTTGACATTACTTTTACTCAGTATAAAACATAATTTGAAAGGCTCCTCTCCAAAAAGCTATATTCTGTTTTCCAAATTGAAAGTACATAGAAGTCTATGGCATGTGACCAGAAATAACTTTTTTCAATGACCCTATGAGTATCAAAAAATCAAGTCCCATAAAACAATATGCTCACCTAAGGCAGCAGTACACAGAGGAAGTCCTAAGTAAAGAGTAAATAAAAGAAGGATTCAATGAAGACAGAAGGGTTCTTTCAAGGGTTCCTGCATATGCATGACATTGTCATTACTACATCTAGCCTCAGAACCCTACAGCCATCTTCAATGAAATTCATGGCCAAAGAGATAAGACTAACCATTTACAGTAGAAAAACCAGAGTGAGTGTGTGTGTGTATCCATAATAACATGTATTAGAATATACACATTTATTCCAAATTAAGATATACAATTGAGCAGATAGACTGTTAGTTATTCCATCTGTATAGATGTATATATACATACATACATATATACACACACATATACACACACACACACACATATATAAATACATACACACCACAATGTATATTATTGGAAAAGTACTAATTCATGTACATACCCCTACATAAAATAAGGAACAAGTATTTCAGCTGATTATAGATAGACCTACAGATGACTAGAATAGGCTGAACAGCACGTGAGAAGCTATTTATACAAGGCTTTCTATAACCCCAAACTGCTCAGTGACACAAAATTTGTTTTGTTCAGTTTTTTAAATGTCAAAGTTTTCCCAATGATAATGGAACAACATGCTCTGAGAAGAATGAAAATTTCAAGTCACCAAAGGATAGTGGAATAGTACATTACTATGACAACCTGATATGAGTTCTATCATAAACAACATGTATAATTAGGAAAGGAGGTAGACAAGTCAAGCAGTAAGAGTGAGGAAAAACAGAAAGCCTGGGTATTCTATTGGTATCCACAAAATATTAATAGAACCCAGGTACACTCCTTTTGGAGTACTCATACCTCATCGGTAGCCTTTGTCCTTCTGACTGAAGGCAGAGCCATGAGCCTCAAAACCTCCATTTAATATAAGGGGGGCTCAGGACTACCAACTCTTCATTTCCACCCAGCTGCACTTCTTTGGATTCCTCCATCATGCCCATCACCCCTTTCAGCCTCCTTTTATATATTTTCCTGTTATATTGTAAGCTCCTTGAGGGCAGGGACTGTTTTTTTTTCCTCACATTTGTATTGTTAGTGCTTAACCTGGCACATAGTAGATACTTTATAAATGTTTACTGGCTGACTGACCATAGGATGTACAACCAATAATCCTTGCTACTGGAGAGGTTGAGACTAAAGGATATCTTGAGCTCAGGAGCTCTGAACTACAGGGGCTAATGTAATAGTGTACCTACAGTTAGTCTGTGTTAATATGGAAAGCCCTTGAAAACAAGGGCCACTGGGTTGCTTAAGGAGAGGTGCACCAATCCAGATCAGAAAATGAAATAGGTCAAATCTCCCATGCCAATCAAAGTGAACCTAGGTTGCACATAGCCCAGACACTTCTAGCCTAGACTAGATAGGAAGAAAGATGGGACAGGCAGGCAAGCAGAGACAGGCCAGGCAGACAGACAAGCCAGACAGATAGTAATGTGCCTTTGGACTCTATCATTCTCCCTAGTAATTTCATCACTAGGGAAACTCATCAGGATAAGAAGTTATTGAAAAGTTACAACTTTAACTAATGGAAGAAGTACCCAAACAGATGAGATCATGGACGTAACCCAATTCACGAAGTATTTCTGAGTATCTATTCCATACAAAGGGTGATTGTGCAAAGCTACTGATGAAGATTCAAAATTTCAACATGACACTCATGGAGCTTAGAGTCTAGAGGATTACAACGTACTAAATATTTCTTATTCCATATGTTTTAAGTTAAGAATGGCTAATTTAAGGAGGCAGTTAGATGGTGCAGTGGATAGAGCACTGTCCCTGGATTCAGGAATACCAGAGTTCAAATCTGGCCTCAGAGAGTTGACACTTACTAGCTGTGTGATCCTGGGCAAGTCACTTCACCCCACTGCCTCACCCAAAAAAAAAAAGATAATTTGTATTGACCCACAATTTAAACTTTTATATCACTATCTGAAGTTCCATCAAAAGACTACACATAATTTTCTGGAACTAAAATCTATCAAGGAACATGAATTATCAACTAGGTCTATCTTTGTGGCTGTAAAATCCTTCATAATGTAAAGTAAAAGGAAAGTAAAAGGAAAGTAAAAGGAAAAGATCCTAGTAAATGACTAATAAAATATCACATATAAATTTGCTCTTTTCTTACCCTCTATAATTATTCCAAAGTCAAAAGCTAATGCTGTTCAAGGTGAGTAGCTATTCTTTAGTCTTCTGTGGCCAAGGTGTTCCTAAAATAAGTATTAAACATTCCATTCAAATGTTAAGTTCAACTACCAAAAAGAATTTTATGAAGTGTCACCATCACTTCCTAAAACACCAAAGAGCAACACAGTTCAATTAATTAAGCTAAAATTGTGAAAGCAAATACATATATATGTATATACATATGAATTTACATAAATTAATGCCATCTCATTTTTAAATAAAACCAGTAAAGATAAACTCAATGTCTTAAAGACATTAGCCCTTCAAATAATGATATAAAATCCTAGAAACAGTTTCTGCAGTACCTGTCAGGACGATAAAGAGGAGACAATCTCAAAATGCTTGGAAAACATTTCTTCTTCATTGTTAGAAAAATGAAATTTTCTTGCTAGTAGTATGTTAACATCAAATCAGCAGCCTCCCCTCCAAAAAAATTTAAAACCTCTCAGATAAGTGACAAGTGTTATTCAAGTCAGCTTGTTCTCAACATAACAGGTCTTAAAATTGTAACATGAAAGCTATTCCAAAAGGGTTTATTCAGCCTCTCTTCCCAAATGCCTACCAATATGCTCGGCAGTCCTTTCCAATCTACCTTTGACCTTTCTACCTCTTCTACCTAATGACCTGCTTCTTTCTTTACAGCCAAACTTTTCCCAAAAGTTGTCCATACCTCAACTTTCTCACTATCCAATTTCAATTCAACTTCTTATAGTCTTATTTCCACCTCCACCACACTTTTGAAACTTTAATGTCTCTAGTGACATCTTAATTGCTAAATCAAATGCCCCTTCCATTCTGAGATTATCCAGCTTGATGTCTATATAACATTAGATGACCACTTGCTAAAAGGGTCTTAACTTTGTGTCACTGATCCCATTAGTAGTCTAGTGAAGCTTATGGATTGCTTCTCAAGGTGCTGGACGTGAAGTCAGGAAGACCAGAGTTCAGATCCAGCCTCAGACACTTACTAGCTATGTGACCCTGGAGAAGTCACTTAACCCCATTTGCCTCCATTTTCTCACTCGTAAAATGAGCTGGAGAAGGGGCAAACCACTCCAGCATCAAGAAAATCCCAAATGGGGTCACCAAGAGTCAGACACAACTGAAAACAAATGAACAACATCAAAAAAAAAACCATAGAAGGTTACAAAGGAAATCATTTATAATGAAATAAAGATGTATTTTTTTTTCTCATCCAAGTTTATCTACTTCTGGATACTCTTTCTCTTTTGGCTTAAGGGACCTCAGTCTCCTGAAACTCTACGTTTCTAACCTTCCTGTGTCTACACTGGCTACTTGTCCTCTTCCTAACACCTTTAACTTGCATGTCCCACAAAATTCTTTCCTCATATTTTATTTTCTTCCCTACATCCTCCCTCTTGGTAATCTCATTCATTCCTAGAGCTCTAAGATTATTTCCAGATTTTCATCTACAGCCCTGCTATCTTTCCTAGCCTCTAGAATTGTAACCCCAAATGTCTGCTGGACATCTTCACCTGCATGTGCTGCCAAGACCTTAAACTCAATACATCAAAAACCTAGTCAAGGGTGAGGAACGGGTAGCCTTGAGGCCACATGAGGCCATCTAGGTCTTCAAGTGCCACCCTATTCAGTCAAAGGGCTCCTGAGCTAGGTTATTGTCTTTTCCCAAAAAATAATCGTAGACCTAATGATTTCACTATTTCGATCAGTGGCACCACCTTTCACTCAGTCTTCCATGACCAAAAGTCAGTGTTATCTTTGACTCTTTCATCTCCCTCTCCTTTCAGATAACAGTATCATTCTATCTTTGAAACATCTCATATTCTCTCCCTCTATTCCCATCCTCACACACCCTAATATATTATCCCTAATTACCTAAACTAATGCATTAGCTCCTTAAATTATATTCCCATTTCCATTTGGCCACCTCCCAATATAGCCTTCACTTCCAAAGTAGTTTTCCTGACATGAAGATCCCATCGTCTAATTGCCCTCCTCAAAATACTCAGGATATATACGACTGCATAACTCCTGGTTTGCAAGACCAGGCCAGAGTAGATAAACTCTTCTTTAAAGAAGAAAAATCTGTAATTTCAGAGAGCGTAAAGGAAATATTAGCAGGTAAATACTGTATTTGGGTAGGGAGAATTGAGATAGTTCCATTTCATTATCAGAATAAAATTGGAAAAGGTCATAAGCAGGGAAAAAAATCTGACTTAAACAGCAGCAAAACAAGACCAAATGGATTTCCCAATTAATGCTAATAAGATGTCTGGGAGTCTGTCATCCAGGCCCTCCACAATCTGGCACTATGCTATTCTTCCAGAGCTATTTCACACTACTTTCCTCTATGTAATCTCTGCTTCAAATTGGACTAGTTGCCTGTACACCCCCTGCTGTTTTGCTGTCTCCATGCCTCTGCTCACTATGCATGCCTTCTTTACCAGGCCTTTCCATCTACAGCTGTTGAACTCCTACCCAGCCTTTAAAGCCCAACTCAAATACCACCTCTTCAATAAAGAATCTGATGCTTCCCCTGGCAAAGGGTCCTGAACTTGCAGAGGTGTGCTTTTTAATTTTAATTTGATAACTATACTTCGATATAATTGGCTTCCTTTGTAATCCTATGAATTTTATGCATTTAAAAAATTTGTAGGATTTACCAGACTGTCAAAAGGGTCCATACCTCCCCACCAAAAAAATAAAGGTTACGAACTCCAACTTTCATAGAGACTTTCTTCTTCTGAAGAGTTCCTTGTACATACGTAAAAATCCTCTTATTATAAACTCCATGAAGGCAGGGTTTCTAATCTAAATATCCTAACCCCCATTACTCCATCTAGCATAGTGTTATCTACATAAGTTACATCAAGAAATAAAAATCACTAAAATTAGCTAATTATCTTATATTTTTTTAAAAAGGTCTCATCTAAATATCTATACCCTCATTACTCAACATAATATAGTAATAGTTTAATGTAATTGAAATCATTAAAAATTAGCTAAGGACCTTTAAAAATATAGCTATGTCACTGATTTAGAACTTACAAGACAATAATATTTTAATCTTTGGGGGCAGAAAGATTTAAATCAGAGAATGCTTAGAGTATATTTGGTGTTTTATGAACTGAACCACATGCACAGGCATCAAATAGAGAAGTTCTGGACACTTGGGAATATTTTAAGTTTTCATACACTTAAGACTTAGTAACAAAGTGATTTGTCCTTCTTTATGTTATTTTGGGCTATCATACAAAAGGACAGAAAGAAAGAAGCCTAAACGGTAGTAGTTAGGAAAAGAAAAAGGGAATCACTTGAGTGTCTTTTAGGAACAGGCAATGGAAGCAGCTGCTTAAAGAGACAAAAGTGTCCCCTTTCTAAAAATACACATTTTTAGTGCCACAAATTTTGTCCCCCATAGAATTTGCAATTTTGGGGGGGGGTAAGAAGAGGGTTTCCTGTCACTGTCAAGTTGTGAGTTTTGGAGAAGAAACAAATATTTTGGGGGACAGTTAACACACCAGGTGTTACAATTTTAAACCTTGCCTAGGGCAGACAAATGCTTTGTCAAAGCAGGCTCTGCCCTACTTAGTCTCTACCCCTAGATTAGGGCTGGTGTGTTTTCTTATTATTATTAGTTTCTCTTTCACTGAATTTAAAAAATACAATCTATGCAATAAATCTGTGAAAATACGGAAGGAATCAAGACTTATCTTGAAAAATACAAGGTTAACAAATTCAAAAGTATAACCAGTGACCAAAATAAGTTTTCATTCTCCTCTTATTTAGGTGAAACTGCCCTTAATTTTCCCTAGGTGAATGTCACAACCTCCCTGGGTCACATTTTGATGAGGAAAATGAGGGGGTTGAACTAGATGTGTTCTGAGGTCCCTGTCAACTCTAGAACCAGGATCCCATTTAAGCTGTAGCTTGATGACTGGTCATCAGTTGAGAATCTACTAATTAGAATGCCCAGAACTTTAATTAAGAGCCTTTCCCTGTTGGAAAGGATACTTTTCCAGGAGTAAGCAGTATTCGATGGACAAGGCAAAGAGGTGAAGAGTTTCTAATTGAATTTAAAGTAAAAAAAAAAAAGTCCACAGCTCCTTGAGCAAATGTCCACCTAGCACACACATGATTAGGATTCCCTAGTTATGTCCACATCTCTGACATCCATAACTGAGGAAAAAGACAGTGAAGTCAGCACATTTTGCAAGGCAAGTCATAATTTCAAAAGCAGATCTGCAAGAATAAAATATCAATGGAAATGCAGCAACTGAAAATGTATGATTGCACCAACCAGGTCTCCCAGATCGAGTCAAAATAGATATAAACTGTTCATCAAATAGGAAAAATCATTCCCTTCAAAGGAGCAAAAATAGTACACGAGAGTGGAGGACGGGAGAGAATACAGATAATAGGACGATTCCGTTTCCCTAATGGGAAAAGGTAATAGTCACTGAAAAGCAGATTTAAACAGCAGCAAAACAAGATCATATGGATTTTCCAGTTAATGCTAATAAGGAGTATGGGATCCAACAACTGTATCAAAAGGAGGATTAAAAGGTAAGTGTAGATGGCCAATTCATCGCTCAGACTCAGCAGAAGGTATAGCAGCAAAAATGGGAGAGAGGGGAGGTCCAGCAATTCAAGGAAAGAGCCTCCTTTGGTCCCTCAAAGGAATCAAAACTAATCGCCCCCGCTCAAGGAGAGCCAGGAGCCCTGGAGTGACACAAGCTGTTTGCACCTGTCACTGCCACCATTTCCTGTATCAGAGGGGAGGAGGCGACAAAGTTGCCTTCAGGGTCTCAGAAGAAGGGAGGGAGGATGGAGCTGAGAAGGAAGGGCAAGGCCGTAAGAGCCCAGAAGGAGCACCTTTCAAGTCCTCAGCCTCCCACAGGACATCTAGGAACCGAGGAACCTGGATCCTTACAGATAGCCCCTTCCCTCGAGGCCAGGGCAACCGGACACGCTCCAGGGACCAGGTCTATGACAGGAGCACAAGGGCTGGAATAATAAAAGGAGAAAGAATGGGAAAGGTTAGGTTCGACAATACCATGTATACTCGTCCTCCAGCTGGCTGCAGAATCCATTCTCCAGGTCCAGCAGCTCCACCTCATCCAGCAGGGTCGGAGAAGGGGAGGCGGGGGCCGATGTCCCCAGCGGAGGCGAGCCCTCAGGCTCCTGCCCCCCACCACCTCCCCCTCCGCCTTCTCCAGGCCCGGGGAAGCCGGCGGGGGATGGTTTGAAGTAGACGAAGGGGGGTTCGGGCTGGGCCAGGCTGCACAGGAGGGTCGGGGCCGGGCTGGGCAGGCAGTAGGTACCGGGGAAAGCCGGGCTGCCGGTGCCGCTGCCGCTGCTGCTGCCGCTGCCGCTGCCGCTGCCGCTGCCGCTGCCGCTGCCCCCGCTGCTCAGTGCCAGCGCCAATCCCCCCGCGGCGCCCGCGGCCGGGGGGCTCAGGGGGCTTCCAGCGGCGGGCGGGACGGTCACGGTCATAGCCACGGCCGGCGAGGGGACAGCGGCGGCGGGAGCAGCAGCAGGTGCGAGCCGGCGGAGGCGGTGGCCGCCGCGGGGTGGGCGGAGGAGGTTAAGGAGGAGGCTGAGGCTGAGCAGGAGGAGGAGGAGGCGGCGGCGGCCGCGGCAGCGCTGGCCGCCCGGCTCCGCAGCTGCTCGTTCTGCTTCTCCAGCTTGCGCACCAGCTCCTGCAGCTTCTTCACCTCCAGCTCCGCGTTCACCACGCTCCCGGAGCCGGCTCCGGGGCCCCCCCCGCCGGAGGAGCACTTCACCTGCTCCGCCATCATCTGCGGCGCGGCCGGCTTCAGCAGAGCCGCCTCCATCCTCCGCTCCCGGACTCTGGGGCCGAGCCCGGGGCCACCGTCCCCACGAGCTGGGGCTGCCGCTGCCGCTCCTCCCTTTCTCCCGCCTGCCCGAGCCCGGCGGCCAGAACTGCGGGTGCAGAGAGCGAGCCCCCTGAGAGCATCAGCCACCTGCCCCGGCCTCGTCCGGCCGAGCGAGCGCGAGCCAGCGAGCGAGCGGCCGGCAGCCACCAAGTTCTTCTGCACATGCTCACTGGAGCCCCCTCCGGTCCCACAGGGCTTTCAAGAGCACGGCTCCGCGGCTCCGGGTTTTTGCGGGGGCCAGGTTGGGGTGGGGGTGGGGGGCGTGGCGTGGCGTGGGAGCGGTTGGGGGATGCGCTATGATGAGAGGGAATTGTAAACTGTGAAAGGGCGGTGCCGGATACCCGGCTAGGGGTCTTGATGGGAGAACGGAAACGAGCAGTCGAGAACTTCTGCCCAGGTGCCTAATTAAGGGAGTGGTTTTTGCAGACTGTGAAAAGTTTTCCTTCCTCTCATTCATCCCCAGCCATTGACCCAGCCTATGTGGTGGGCGCACATTGTTTCCTAAGTGCTAGGGGAGGAGATGTGAAAGTACCTTAGGAGGTAACAGTTCCTGCTGTTAGAAAGCTTACGTACCGGGAGACCAAGCACCCGGGCTCGAGGAGGGCTGTGGGCTTATTCACCACCCATTGCTAAGAAAAATCTGTAGTTGTGAATATCAGTGTTAGTTCACAGCCACACTAATATAGGTCTCACACACTATACTGATTCGAAAAGCAGTCAGGCATTGCAACACATACACAAATGCAATTCATGCGCAAGGCAAGACATCACCCCATGATGTCACTGGTCCTCTTCCAAAAGGAAGAGTGAACAACAATGATTTGACAAGCTTTCCTTAGAATCAAATTTGCAGTTTGGAAGGGATCTCAAAGGTCATACATACAGAAAAGGAATCACCACTGTAACACATTGCAATATGCCCAACAAAGAGTTAACAAATCGGGGTGAATATGGCCATGAAGAGGGAAACCACCATTGTACTTTGAGATAGTTCTGAGAGAATCTGCCCTGCGTCAATCTTAAATTTGTCTCTTTTGCGTCTTCCACACATTGCTCCCCGTTCTGCCCACTGGAACAAACAGAACAAGTCTAAATATCTCCTACACACAACTCTTCAAATATTTGAACTCAGTTATCATATCCCACTCTTTCCCAGTCTTCTCTTTCCCAAGCTAAACATCCCCACTTCCTTCATTGAAAGTTTTCTTTCCACTATTTTTTCCAATGCCTATATTTTCATAGGAAGATGGTAGAGGAAAGTGAGGTTATGGAACCTAGTCCTAGCTTTTCCTTTCTTTTCTTTTTTTGAAACTTATTTTTTCTACTTGTTAGCCCTTGTGGCAAATGCTATTTCATAGGTTTCCATAGGCCTTCCTGTGCCACACTGCTGGATGGGGTGGTGGGGCCTGTACCCCCAAAATCCCTAAGACCATGTCTTAGTAACCCAGCTCCACCCCTAAAAATTCTCTCCTTCTTATAGGCACAGGGAAGACCCTGTAATTCCTCAGATAAAAGCTATCAGTGCAGAGTGCTGGCCCAAGGACTCTTTCCCAGGGTGCCTGCCCAAGGACCCTGTCTCTGGAGCTTTTCCAAGGTCCATGTCTCTGGCAATTAAACAAAACAAAACAAAACTGTCTTTCCTCCCTCAATGTCTGGTATGAACAGAGTTATTTCTGCAGACTCCCTGCATTTTCCCATCCATAGATTATAGCCACTTGCTCCCAAAGACACCTGGATCCCTGATAGATTCCTGGAAGTCCCTAAATAACCTAATTAGCATCCTTGGTATTCCTTTCCATTGTTCCTTTTCCATATAAGCTCCCCCCCAAACATTTTTGCTATCTAGCTTGCCTGTTTCTGTTGGTGTCATGATAAATTTTTGCGACTTGACTAAGAGGAGGCTTGAGTGTGTGAATTCATTCCAGGGGACACCGCCCTGGCATTCTCCGAGACCTAGCACCCCAAACCTCATCAACAGTAGGCCAGGTGGGACCTTCCCTCCATCTTCAGCAAAGGTAGAAAAGGCCTATCTACAAGGTACAAGGCAACTTTGAGGTCATCACCTTCTTATTTTACCTAGAAGATATCTGAAGACCCAGGAGGCTGGACAGTAGACAACACTTGAGCAGGGAAGAGGGAAGGGCTGATAGAATCAGGAGGGGATAATGAAGGGAGACTTCAACGGGGGAAATAGCATTTGTGTTGAGTTAGGGCAGGAAGTAGGAATCCAAGAGGAGTCTAACAGACCCATAGGATAGGCGAGATCTTGGACAAGTGGACACATACCACACACACACACACACACACACACACACACACACGGCAGGATCCAGGGGTATCAGTCTTGGCCCCAGTCCAACAGGTACAAGGATTTCAGGAAAGAACCAGGAATTCAGAGGACATTTTAATCCTTCCCATCATAAAGCATCAATGTGGACAAGGTTCCTGAGTTAGTTTAGGGTGGTCTTAAACTTGCTACAAAATGCAGGTATTTGGAGAGTCCACAAAGCCATGTCCAGCCTTCTTGGAATATACAAGTTTCCCAGCAACCTTACTTCAAATAAGCAGGTGACATTGAGGTTCTCCTCACCACTGATATTCAGGAGGCCTGGGAAATACCTCCTGTAGCTTCTTCTTCAGAAAAAGATACTTGGGCTTGTAACTTCAGGCACCACAATAAACCACAAAGACTTAGGTGACCATGGCTGGAGACCGAGCTTTGTCCCAGACCACTCACTAGACAACTGCAACAGGACAGAATGTTGGTGTCATCACACACCCCCCCAGCATTCCAAATTACTAGATCTTCCCCTCTCACTCTCCCCTCTAACGAATTTCCCTATTTCTGTTGAAGGTATCATGCTTCCAGGCTCCCAGATCTTGTAACTTCCACATTAGCCTAGACTGCTCGCTCACTTTTCCTCACCTGAATTAGTTGCCAAATCTTGAGCCTTCTATAGCCACGTCTTGAATCCAAACACTTCCCTCTGTTCACACAGCTACCACCTTAGTTCACAGCCTCCTAACTGGTTTTTCACGACTCCAGTCTATCTTACACAGAGCTGCTAAAGTAATCTTTAGGGGCCTTCTGAAAATTTGACCATGTCACTTTCCTACTCAATCACCTCCTGTGCTTTCCTATTTTCCTGTAAGATGAACTGGAAATTCTGTTTAAATTTTAAAATCCTTCACAACCTAGCCCCAAATCACCTTTTCAGCCTTAAAAACAGGAACTGGCCTTATCTCTGTTCCATACTTCTTTCAGCTTCCGCTGGCTATACCACAGGTTTCTTGCCTCCACCTAATTGGGTCCCTCTTTTCAAGTCTCAGCTTCAAGACAATCTTTTATATAAACCTACATCGGATTACCCCAATTGTTAGTATTCTCCTTCCCAAGCTATCACCTATTTAATTACTTTGTGTGTACTTAAATACTGTGCTTACATAATTTAATCTAAAACTTAAAACTTAAATAGCTTAAGACTGCATGAAGACTTTAGAATGTAAGGTCCCTATGAGTAGGGATTGTTTTATTCCTTACATTGTAGCTCCAGTAACTAGCACAGTACTTGGTAGTTAATAAACGCTAAATAAATGCCAAAGTTCTAAATAAATAAATATATTTATGCAGGTGTACATATATGTATACTGCATACACGTATGTATATATGCATATATTTGTATGTATATGTATATGTTTTCTTATGTTGTTGATCACTATCTCAGTCTCCAGTGCAATGAGTATTGGAAGTGTATCCATAAACAAATAAACAAATAAGGGAAATCTTTGATATAAACAAAAGTATGGCTCTGGTGTGACATCTGCCCTTGACCATCCCCATCTGTCTATCTAAACCTCCCTTAGAAACTAAGACCTAACCCTGCACTCCCCTTTTTTTGAGTTTCAATCTATCTCCAGTCTCCTCTGGATGTCACTAAAACCTGGAAAAGTGGAGTCCTTCAAATGAAAGTCCTAAGTAAAGGGTCTATGGAAGGATTTTTCGCATGCTCAGTAGCAGATGCGGGTAAGCAGTATTCCTGTTACACAAAGAAGGAAAGAGACAGCACAATGGGAACAAAGAGCTACCGGGCTGCACATTAGCAAAAGAAATAAAGAAAAGGCATATCCTAAAGCAAAGAATAAGAGTATTGTGATAAAGAAATGCAGCCATCTTACACCAGAATTAACACTCCAAGGGATGAAATAAAGATGAATAGGCCCCTCCCCCATTTTTCCCCGATTACGGCATATAGCATACAGCCAAGCAACCAGTAGTCAATATCTTCTATTGTGTCTTCTAAAGACTGTTTTTTATTAATGTACTTGTAACTGAGGAACTCTGGAATCATGTATTGTTTTCAAAATATCAATAATAATAAGGCACTAATCAAAGGTTGAATTCTAAAGTTCTTTCCAGCTCTAAAAAAACCTATAGCTTGCGATTTAGACAGAGAAAGTATAAGAAGCTAATCTGTTCTTAAAAATTTGCAGAATTCTGCATCCATCTTCTAACAAAACAATCCCTCCTCCTAGAATTTCTAAAGTGGAAAATGGCAAATTCCTTGAGGATAATTGAACCCTTTCACTCCTTTGTATTAAAATACTTTTAAATTTCCTGTGGACTATACACTGGTACATGCATGCACACACTATCACTATTTCTCTGTCTCTTCTCTCTCTGTCCGTTCCTCTCTGTCTCTCTCTGTCTATCTCTGTCTCTTTGTCTGTCTCTGTCTCTCTCTTTCTGTCTCTCTGTCTCTCTCTTTCCCATATAAAGGCACTCAAAAAATCAGACTAATTTTGAGTTGGTTATCCCCCCAGGATGTCAGTCTCTTTAACACATATAATTAAAGAGGTTGCTGGTGTCAGGGTTGTAATTAAGCAGTCTTAATTTTGATGCAAATTTGTAAGCTTTTTCATTTTGAACAAAATTAACTGTATAGTTGCCTAGTTCTTTACCAATTTTTTTAAAAATGTATTTTAAGAGTATTGTAAGCCGATTTTAATCCATGCAATATAAACTCATAAAAGTGGTAAGTACTTGTATTGTGACTGATGTCCAAGGATGCATTATAACATCATAGATTCAGATCTGGAAGGAAGCTTAAAGATTCAACCTTTTATTTTTCAAATGAAGAAGTCAGGTCTAGAGAGCATGAATGACTAGCCTAAAACCACAGAGGTAGTAAGTGATAGAGCCAGGATAAACTCCAGGGGCCCTTTGCCTCTTAAATCTAGCACTCTATAACAATACAAATTATGTTCCGAATTATCCATAGGTAGTCTTTTTGTTAATGTGCTCATTGGAGTTTTTTGGGTCAATCCTATTGATTAGGGAAATCTGATTGTAGAAACATACTGCATCTGTAATGTATGGTCTTTAGAGTTGTTGGGGAGGAGGAGAAACAACCAAGTTAAATGACTACCCTTGGTCAAATAGTATGTGTCAGAGGCTGGACTTCAACACAGGCTTTCCTGACTCTAGGGCCATTCCACTACACCATACAGCCTCTCATTTGGCTCATAAATTTCTTTGAAAAATGAAAAAAAAAATCACCTGTAGTCCCTTTCTTTACTTTAAAAAGTGAGAGTGTGCCTGTTTAAGCTTTGATTTAAAAAAATAAATTATCCTTATAGTAATATTGTCTGTGTTCACATGAATTTTTAAAACAGTTTGGATGGATCAAATTCATTTAGCTGATGGCTTATAAATGTACTACAATCATTCCTTGCATTTTCAAATATCTTTCTCCACAGAGATCTATTATTATTAACTCACTATTACAGATTGGCTAACTCAAGTTAAGCCAATTGCCCAGCTCTTGAAAATTTCCAGTTGGTCTGACCAATAGTCTACATTCTGCCTTGCATTAAGCTCCCTTAAAGCACTGGAGTTCAAGCTTCCAAACTTACTCTTCTCCACAGAGGCATTATGATGGAGTGGAAGATCTGAGTTCAAGTCCTGTCTCTGAAATATGCTGGTTATGTAAGCCTGGGCAAGTCATACTATAAAGTTTTAGGCAACTGTAGAAGTTTCAGAGAAGGTGTCCACCTGCATTGGTAAAGAGAGCTCCCTTTATCACTGAAATCTGAGGGGCAGACTTATCACTGTTCTCTAAACGTGTGTATCTCGTACAGGCACCTACAAATGACACCACATACCTTCAGGTCAGTAGATCTGATCTCCTTCAAGAGGCAAGCAATCCCTCCTGATAAGCAGAACCAGGGACAAGACCTCCTGAGCATCCCTAGACTTCTAGTTGATTCAGAAACCACTGTAAATTGGATTCCTACTTCAATAAGTAGAATCTGTATTTGTTTCTACCACCCAGTGGCAAGAAAACTCATTGATAAGCTTGACCAGCTTCTTTTAGCCATACCTATGTTGCTGGGCTTTAAACTATTTCCTAGCATGTAGCAGAAATGTGATGACAGGCAGGCTTTCTGCAGACAAGATAATGATCATTTACTTAACCTCTGACCACAACCCAGTTGAAAGCTGGTAAAATTCCTTTGGCATTTGATATTATCTTAAAATAAGAGCATAAAAAAAGATTGTGTTTTTTTCTGAGAAGTGGCAAAAAGATAAGATGCCAAAATTTATCTAAATGACCCATAAGTTTTCTCTAACCCCACCCAGCCCTACCTAGTAATCCCAGTCATTCCAACATCCCCTGTAACTATGCTTTCATATAGCTATAATTAGTTATTATAATAATAACACCTTGTACTTCAGTAGCATCTTGTACATTTCAAATTGCTTACACAATCATTTATTTGGTTTCCACAACAGCTCTGTGAGGTAAATAGGGCAGGAATCATTACCTCCCAATATACAGAAGAGGAAACTGGAGAGGCAGAAAGATAAGGGCTTTATTCAAAGTCTACTAACAAAGTTGCAAACCGAACCCAGATGTCCTGACTTCTAATACAGTGTGCTTCCTATTATGAATGATATGTTTCTATTTCTGTTTTTATATGGGTTCATGAATCAATGAATGAGCATTTATTAAGTGCTTACCATGTACCAAGCACTGGCTAACCACTAGTAATCCAAATACAAAAGAGAAACAATCTTTAATCTCAAGGAGCTTATATTTGTAGCAATAACTGTTCCCCACATGTAGCATGTTGGCTACATACCCACGTCATACCCACAGCAATGGGCTTTGGGCCTCGATTTACACATGTTAATAGGGGGAGACAGCACATGGAGAGATGTGGTGTCCAGGGAAGTGAACATTGGTCAGGGGAGTCACAGAGATTGCTCTTGGAACCATAGTGCTGATGATTTCAGCTCCCTTTCCAGTAGCAGTGGTAGAATTGATTTGATTATTGATTCCAGAACCAGACTTGGATATCAAGAAGAGGAAGACAAGATGGCAAGATGCCCCCATTGCTCCTGGTTTCCTGGTGGTAGAGGCTGGGTAAGATAGATTCATGAACACATGTCCTGTCCTGCCATTAAATTGTAAATCCTTCTAGGGGAAAAATAAATTATTTATAATTTGCTTTTTATTTCTGAATGTCACATACAAGACTCTACTTACTGGCAACCTTCCAATAATGGGAGTAGTGTCATCAAGCAGTAATCAGCTGCTCTATCTTAATGAATAAACTCCATAGATTACTGGCTACCTATGTCTAGACCACAGGCCTCAAGACAATATAGCAATGTAATGGTAGGTTCAGGAAAATTACTGAGGTAACCTGTCCTGTTGTTACCCCTTCCTGAATGGCCAAAGTCCCAGTAGAGTAAAGGAATACATGTATGTACATATATAGGCAGAAATTCCCCCTTGGGGACCACAAGTCATCACAGCATCTGTGCTGCCTCACTATACCCCCAAGGCTTCCTTTATATCTTTCCTTTCTCTTCTCCCATTCTATTGCCTTGAATGTGCAAGACTGTAAAGACCCCATTCCACATACACCTAGAGTGATTGCATTGCTTCTTTCACGTAACTTTATACCAGCGGTAAAGAGCCCTAGCACAGCCAGAAATGCATGATGCAACATTTGTTCCTTTACTTCCCCACTCCTACAGTTCAGGAAACCTTACCATTTGTACTAACACCAAAAAGGATCTAATGCAGAGATAGATTCTGACATAAAGACTAGTTGGTACATTTTGTTGGCTGATGGACATACCTTTGTGTATTCCCCACTGCAGGTATCCAGGGACACTCTGAATTCAGAGTCCAATGCATTACTGAAGAGATGCCTGGAACATTGAAGTCACGAGCATGGAGTAAGAAACAATGAGTTTCCAAAATTAACAAAGTTGCCAGTGCTGGCATAACATTTCCAGAAGCACAATGACCGTTCATTCATTGCCTGCTTATTTGTGCACAGAGGACAAAACCAACATAAATGGTCACTGTGTACTTCATGATATGGCTGTTTTTCTGCTTTCAGTGGCCTGAACTCTTGCAGGCATAGTTACTACTGTGCTAAAAACCAAATAGGATGGTTTTTGAAACACATGGCCAGTCCAAACAGACATGATACTTGATTCTCAGTGATGTTGAATTTCAAGGATAAGACACAGCACTTTCTCAAAGTAATTAGAAATTTTAAAATTTGCTTTACTTTTCATCTTTAAAAGAAGTTTCCCTGATGCCTTTTGTTTTTCATTAAATCATGTATCCTTTATGCCAGGCTCCTTCCCCCTCAGCCTCCTATACTCCCTGATTGAAATTTCCTCTGTATTTTATTCCTCTAATTTGGCATCTTATAAAAAGTTCACAAGTACATGACCAAAAACTTTATACTTTGGTTTAAAGCAATGCCGCTTGAAAGATAGGGATTTCTGCCTTTTAGAAAGAAAATATTCTTCACCATGTGCTTAGCTTGGAACATAAAAATAGATCTGGAGCCACACTCTCTCACTGGCAATTATTTTTTTATTTTGCCACTCTTCTTCAGGATTTCCAAAGACACATGATTCTATGGGATGAGCCTCTCCACACTTACTATGTTAGTCTTTAGACAGCAGATGTCCAGTCTTTCACTGTGGCTATACTCACAGCCTTCTCAGCATGGCCAATAGAACTGACCATCTTCCTGTTCCTCACACGTGATGCTTCCTTATGCTCAATATATTCTCTTTAGGCTTCCCTGGTTTTCTTCAATGATCAGCTCAAATCACATCATCTCCAAGAGGCCTTTCCAGCCCATCTGACTACTGGTATCTTCTCTCTAAGATTACCTCCTATTCACAGTACACACATCTTCAAAGTATATACGTAGGTGTCTCTCCTATTAGAATATGACCTCCTTGAGGTCTGGGAGCTTTTTTTTTTTTAACTTTTCTTATATCTCCAGCATTTTAGCATAGTTCATGGAAAATTTATTATTATTTATTAAAGTGTTTAATAAATGTTTGTTGACTGACAGACTGACTGACAAAATGTGCTGGAGGCCATGTCCCACTGACATAACCCTTAAGACCCCAGATTCACCTCCACTCCAGGGCTGGGCACAGAGGTAGACTTTTAGCAGATGCATTTTGCCATTGTCAAAACATTTTACTCATTAAGTTTTTATTCCCTTGACTACCAACCAGTGTGGAGTTGCAATGCTCTATCATTTTTTGGTTGTTTTTTTTTCACAACGCTTTCCTCATCTTTTCCAGTGCTGTATTACATATTGATTTTTCTTAATTAAAGAAAGCAAACCAGTTGATTTTGTCTTAACTTTTGAATGATTTTTATAGCGCCTATGGAGCTCAACAAGATGTTCTAGTACTAGTGTGTCACAAAACCAGAGCTTGGAATCATTGGTCTAAAGGTTTATGTTATGAGACAGATTATCCAATAATAAACAGGCTACCACACTTCTGGAGATTTACTCAGCTGCAAGAAAAAAGATATTTGGAATGCTAGTAATTGGTAGGGGGAGGTTGGTTCATCTATAATAGCACACAGAACACGGCAAATGCAGAATCTGGTGAAACAGAAAAGACTGATGTTTACAAAGCTATTCTAAGCAAATCTTGCCACAAGTTCCCAAAAGTTCAATTTCAAGAAGAAAGAAAGCAATCGGTCTTTTAGTTACATTGGGTGGTTCCACATAATTCATGGAGAGCTTGTCTGAAATTATGTTGAGTACAAATCCCTTCCACATTTTAAAAAATAACTATGAATTTATTTCATGTTTTTGAAAGCTGAGGTGTACATCTTGATTACCTGTAAAGTATTCCTTGAAGATTTGACTGTCTTGACCAAAAAGTGGAAGTTAAGTTCTTCAGTGTTTTCTGAGGGATCTGTTGTGTTAAGGTATCTGATAACTAAGGAATCATCAAAAACAAGCCAGTAGGTGGGCTAGGAGAATGGATAGTAACTAGTAGAAATGTTTTTAGACTCTGTTTTCAGATTTAGTTGATTATACTACTTATAAGTAATTTTAATTAGTGAATTGAAAACAGTGTCTGAAAGCTTCCAGATGCTACTAAAAAAATTGGAGGCAGAGAAAACAACAAATAACAATGAAACATGATTTTAGAGAATTGGGCTCATTAGGTGATTAGGCCAACAGATGGCAAATATAGTTCAAGAGAGAAAAAATGTAAAAATAATTCAGCTGGTAGGAAGTAACTAGTGTGGTAGGTACTTGTAAATGCGAATGCGATCCAATGAATAGAGATTGGAAGGGAAGTATTGCAGGAAGAAATTCTCTGAAAAGTGCCTAATCATATGTGAGGATACAGAGCTCAAGCCAAAGAGAATAGTCACTCAGGAGACCTGTGTGGCTTAGATAACACTGATAAACTGGAGGGAAAGATAACAAAAAGGATAAAACTATTAATCAGTCGACTTCTGGCTGCTTTAGTTTTCTGTATTATTTGTAATTCCTTTCGGAACCCTGTAATTCCAATGCATGAGTATTTGGGGTGGTAAAAACCTCAAATCTTGGTTAGCTTTTGTTTGTGTCTGTCCCAAACTAATTGAGCTTTGCTTAGAATTCTGAGCTTTGCTTAGAATTCTAAGTTTTGCTTAGAATGAGACTATTTCTCAAAATAGAAGAATCAGTAAATCTGAAAAAGAATCAGTAAAGAATTATAGTAAAGAAACATCGTCAATTTCTCTCCTCCCAATCAATCTGTCTGAAGATCATAATGTGCGCTTGCTCCTTTAAGAGGCAAATAAACCATACCTGAGATGTGGCAGGGATTTTATACTCAGACTTATAATAGAGGTCAGCAACCAGCAACTCCTAAATTGAAAGTGATTCTTGGTCAAAATAAATGAAATTTATATTCATGTCAGTATTATCTATTGTAATACATCAACTTGCATAATCTAAATAATATCACCATCTAAACCAGTCTAAATTAGGTGGATGTACAAAATATCTCTGGCATATCACACATGCGTGTGAGCACACACACACACACACACACACACACACACACACACACACACACACACACACCTCTTCAGAAAGTTACATTCTAAGAATATAACACAGAGGAGCTTCTCTCTCTTAAGAGGTTACCAACCCCCAACTCAAATGGATTATAATGAATTATATGAATTTTGATGAAGAATGGGAAGATTGAAGAGAGGAGAGTAGTATTTAGAAAGATAGGTTCAATGTTTCCCATATAATATGAACATTCTTGTTAAATATTTATTGAATGAATGGAATGCTGAGAGCAAAGAACTACTAGCCACACTATTTTCATAGGCTTTCTATGTTCTACCCTTTCCATTTTTCCATGATTATCAGGGTTTTCTCAGTATTCATGACCTTTAGAATTTTTTCAACAGAAATGTGTGTAGTATTTTATTAAAAGGTTTTTTTTCTTAATCTATTGGTAGACTCGTGTGTTTCTTACTGTTTTTGTTGTTAATACGTTCTATTATGTTCATCAGTTTCCTAGTATTGATCTAAACCTGCATTTGTGCTATAAATCCAACCTGGATATAGTCTATAATATTTCTTAATATGTTACTGTGATCAATCTGCTAATATTTTATTCAAAATTTTCACATTGTATGGTTTTCTAGGTGTAAAATTATTTGATTCAGATAGGTCTTTGAATTCCCACTCTAAATTGGTTATTTCTTACAAAAGAGCTCAAATCCCTATCCTTTGTGCACAATCAGCCAATCAGTCAACAAACATTTATCAGTTGTTTACTATGTGCCAGGCATAGTTCAATATTTAGGCAGTATATTCCATGTGGAATATAGTTGAAGACTAGAAGAGACTTGAAAGGCAGCTAGGTGGCTAAATAGAGCACTAGCCCTAGAGACAGGAAGACCTGAGTTCACTAATAGCTAGTTACTAGCTCTGTGACCCTGGGCAAGTCACTTAACCTCTATTTGCCTTAATCCACTCGAGAAGGACATGGCAAACCATTCCAGTATCTTTACCAAGAAAACCCCAAATGAGGGTCACAAAGAGTCAGACACAACTAACAATTGAACAAGAACAACAGTAGACTTTAACTTCTTTGTTTGAAAATAAAAAGGCATTTGCCAGAAAGCCTCTTGGTTCTCATGGAAGGGAGAAGTAATACAAATTTAAATGAGGCAAGTCCACTTTCATATATGTTCAGATGGAGTGAAAAATGGCCCTTTTGCAGTCGGGAGAATGTGTTTCTAATACAATATTGACTTGCTGAAATATTATTAATAGTGTTTTAGTATAAAATTATTTTCTATGAAATCTATAATTTTTAGCAATGTGATTTTTAAGTATTACTTTGTGGCTATCATCTTTTTGCATTTCTGAAACTATAGCATAAGTCTTTGGGAAAATACGGTTTCATTTTTTTTAAATGTCATTTAAATATAGCTTCTACTTGAATGTATCTGTTTTATAGATTGAGGTAATCCTGCACAGTAACATATTACTAACTTAAACAGATCTGTATGCAGGACAATTCAACCTATGGGAATCAGTAAAATTTCTGAATTATGAAATGTCTTAAAAGAAATGGTTTTAGGTTTTTCAAGTATACATCATGGCAAAGGCAGAACTGTGTTGATAAGTAGAAGTCTTTAGGTTTTTTGCTAATGGAAGCATTAAACATACATAAGGAAAATATTATTAGCACATCAATAGCTTCTATATGTATTTGTTTGCTTCTAAAAATACTTTAGTACATTAAGAAACAGGCTATTCTCCTAAGTAGCTTTGGTTTTGATTTGGTTTTTTTCAACATTTTTCTTTAATCTTATAATCAGATTGCCAAAAGCTATAATTATTATTTAGATTATAAATTTATATTATTTAATTACAAATATTTTGTGAGTGATAAGTAAGCAAGCAGATAATTATACTTTGGGCTATCCCTCTCTCAATTTTCTGACTATGTCCCTTCTCTTACTCCTCAGAAAGTTTCAGTGCCTTCCTATTTCTTCAAGAGTAAAATACAAAAACCTCTGTCTGACATTCAAAGCCCTTCAGGCTCCGTACTAGCTTTCCAGACTGCTTCCACATGACTGTGTCACACAAGGTTTCAGCCAAACTAGCCTATTTTATTTTTGCACCTCTAGACAGGCCTACAACACTAGATATTTGGAATTTGCTCATCTATATACATGTTGCCTCACCAGAGAAGAATGGAAGATGCCTGAGGGTGGGAACCATTTTGGTTGTATCTGCATGTGCAACAAATAGAGCTCCTGTCACATGCTAATTACTTAAGAAACTCCGTGAATTGAATTGAATAAAATTTAATGTGTTAGTGAAGTCTGAGTATGGAAGTCTGTTTGTCCAATTTGTGTTGTAGAGATGTCAATCATGAATACAACTTCTTGTTTGCTTATCAATGATTAACCTGGGAAGCCTTTTTAGAATAAAACATTGGCTTGACAAAAAGAAAAAGAAAAAGAAAAAAACACCATTTATAAACCTTTAGGTTTTGTGTGAATCATATGAAATTGAAATCTAGGAGAAATTATAGTGTTTTGTTTTTTTTTTAAAGAAGGAGTTCAACGTATGAATCATGCTTTGCTGTTTTCTGGCAGGTAATGGGAGGGAGAAGAATAGACTTGAAATTTACATGTTCGTGTCATTCCTAAAATAAAAAAGT
Source organism: Phascolarctos cinereus (assembly GCF_003287225.1). NCBI lineage: Eukaryota > Metazoa > Chordata > Mammalia > Diprotodontia > Phascolarctidae > Phascolarctos > Phascolarctos cinereus. Next base: position 122,943,264 of record NW_027556180.1, on the reverse strand, counting down.
ATGTTCTTTTAAAAGTGCCAGCTGTTACTTTCTTACTTGAAAAAAGCTACTCTAACCATACTGGGATGCCACACAGAGCCATGGCATAATCTGGAGTGTTGAAGGCCTGATGGCGACTTTTTTGATGGAACTAGACCAAGTCATTGTGAATCTTATCACATTGCACATCGTATGACAGCTTCTTCACAAATGCCTTAGCCTCCTTGTTAATGAATAGCAGAGGTAATAATTACTTACAGACATTCCTGCAAGTCATTTGAATTATAGGGTTGCGATTCTGAGAAGAAAATTCTACCATTTTTCTGGGCCCCACAGTCAGTGATAAATTTCTGATGGGCTATCACTTGCACTGTAGCCTTTCTGTATTATCTGTACATATCTCAGATTTCTGCTAGAACCCCATGTGTCCCCCCTTCCCCTGAATTCCCAAGTCACACACATTGGCTTTATTTAAAGGAAGGTGATCAGCACTGTCGTTTTTTCAAAAAAAAAAACAGTTTTAAATACATTATGGAGAGGGTGAAAGGACTTAGTTGAGAAAAGGATTGTAAGTATTTTAATAGCAAATCTACCATACAAATGTTCACCAATTTCCATGGAAAGGTACACCACTCAGCAAATCAGTGAGTACATTTCTTCCCTCTTTGTGTACTGGAATGGGAACAGCTGATTTCTTTTTTCAAAATTCTCGAGCAAGTTTAGTGACTATGTTTTCATTTCTATTTTCATGAAAATTAATGCAGTTCTATACTTAAGGGATGATAGTGATTAGATATTCAATCCAACAACCATTTATTAAGTATCTACTATATGCCCAGCATATGCTAGGCACTAGGGTTAAAAAGACAAAAATGAAACTGTTTCAGTAGGATGTATGATACTGTATGCACTGAATATATGTCCGGAAACAGTAGAATGTATGATAGATAAATGACTCCAGGTGGGTTGGGGGAAAAGTACCTGACACACTTTTAGGTTTAATCTGTGTTACTAACACATCACTTTCTTAAGTCTAGACAATCAACACATCAAATAAATCAAGTTCTGATCTGTAGCTTTTGCCAATTTCCAAGGTACAAATGTTCAAAATGCCTGGCACATAGTAGGTGCTTTATTGACTGACTCACTCTGATCATTTAATTATCAGCTTTCCAGAACTAGTAGAAGCTGACTCCAGCATGCCCCTCCCCTGACCTCAGGGAGATTACACTCATCTAGAGGAAACAACACACATACAGAGAGGAGGAACTAGCCACTTGGGGAAAATCAAAAAAAGACCTTTTCTAGATGACATTTCAGCTGAGCTGTAAAAGGCACTAGGGATTTCGAGAAGCCAAGGAGAGAGGGAGAGCATTTTAAGCGTGGCCAACACAGTTGGAAACAAGGCTCAGAGATATTCGTTGCAGGAAACATTATGTAGATGTGTTGGGAAATGAAAATACAGCTCTAGCATTTTTGTCCTCTTCACCTCTGTCAATCTCAAGAAAGTTTTTCAAGCCTTCAGTAGTTGACCCAGACTGTCAATTCTACCTTTGTAATGTCTTTCCCATATTCCCCTTTCTCTCCTCTGAGGGTGCGGGCCCTCATCTGGGGCTCAACCTCATCCTGGGGCTATTGCAAACATCTCCCTTCTTCAGTCCATTTTCCCTTAACTGTTAAATTAATCTTTTAAAGACATGTCACTGGACAGCTAGGTGGCACAGTGGGTACAGTGCCAGTCCTGGAGTCAGGAAGACTCATTTTCCTGAATTCAAATATGGCTTCAGGTACTTACTAGTTGCCTCAATTCCCTCATCTGTAAAATGAGCCAGAGAAGGAAATGGCAAACCACTCTAGTATCTCTTGCCAAGAAAACCCCGAATGGAGTCATAATGAGTTAGACATGACTGACATTTGCTTACTTGCTATTTCCCAAATAATATGCTCCACCTCCTGACTTCAGGCATTTTAAATGGCTATCCCCCATGCTTGGAATGCTCTCCTTTCTCATCTCCATGTCCTTGCTTCTCTGGCTTACTTCAAGCCTCAGATAAAAAATCCTACCTTCTGTAGGAAGCCTTTTTTGATCTCCTTTAATTCAACGCATTTCCTGTCATGATTATTTCCAATGCATTGTATGTGTATGTTTGTGTGTGTGCATGTAATTTGTAATTTGTACATGGTTGTCTTCATGGTGTTGTCCCCCAGTAGACTGAAAGCTCCTGTAGAGCAGGGGTGGTCTTTTGACTTTCTTGCATCCTCAGCATTTAGTGCAGTGACTGGCACATAGTAGGTCCTTAATAAATCTTTGCTAAATTGACTAGACTTTTCCTAACTCCAAGAATAGCTCTCTAATTGCGCTAAATCACACCTCCGCTCAAACAGCTAACAATGTGACTGAAATGACAGCGTTCAATATTTTTTCGATATTTTGAGGATCTATGACCTGATCCACAGTGGCACCCCTTTCATCCATTCAGATCCTTAATCCTTGCCTTAGTCTGACAGTCTTTCAAGAGCTGCTGAAGCTGAAAAAAAATTCATCACCAGATCAATCAGGTGACAAGGCTCTCCAGATTTAGCTTGGTAGGTCCTTGGAAGACCTTGGCTGTTCAGACTGTATTTGAAGACTTGGTAGTACCTGCCAAAGTTTCCAAAGTTTATGCTCTATTAGCATAGTTTGTGAGAACCCAAGGTCACTTCCACAATAGTAATACTTCAGTAAATTCCAAGCCTAATGTTAGACAGCGTGGATACAAAGGTAAAAATGAAACAGTCCCTGCTATCATTATTCTTACATTTATTCTTACATGGGTGGGGAGGAGAGGGGAAGTAATAGTGTATACGAGATAAGTAGATGAAAGATAAGTTGAATAGAGAATGAACATTAACAATGGGGGAATCAGGGAAGGCTTTATAACAGAATTGGCACATTAGTTGAACAGAAGCTGATGCAGTAACAAAAGATTAAGGAGATTTTAAGTGTATATATTAATGTTTTTCCGTTTTGATTTTGCTTTCTCTGCATGTATTTTCCTATTTTGCACCAAGGTCAACTAGAATTTTAAAATAAAATAATGTTATCCAAGAGGTCTATGACTGGAACAGTGAATTTTATTAATGGTTAAAAATTACTCAGATTATGATATTTTTGAAAGGTAGAGTTCCTATATATATCATTTAATTTTCAATAATTATGAATATGAGCATGGCCCAGAACACAGGTATATTCATGGAGGCTATTTACTAAGGTACAGTGATGTTTCAATTTGCATTAGGCAAATTGGTAGGTCTTATTAGGTAGGTCTCATGTTGATTAAATACAGATCCTTAAAATATTGAAGAAACATTAGATGTAGTCATTTCTCTCACATTCCTAGATGGCTAATATGCATTCTTACATAATATTAGAGGTTGGTCAAATGACTTGTAAGGTTCAGCTCTAAGATTCAAAGTTTCCTATTCACACTAACACACTAATATCAATAAATATTTGTTAATTCCTAGATTCTTAATCTTTCAGTCTCAAAATAGTGTCTTGTCATGCTCAAATGTCAGATCCATGGCTAGCTCAGAAAGGCTTTATTTTATCAAATACTAGAAGACTGAGCTCAACCAGTTGGGTAGCACCAAGTATAGCCATGGCACATGAAACCCAAGGGGTGTATGTTAGGGAAAACACTGAAACCATACAACCACTAGGACAACCTAATTAGAGGTTGATTTCATTAGGAAACATGCACAATAATTCACCCATGAGCAAAGTTTCCTGGGAAGCCCACAATGTGACTGTGCTTTTGCCCAAGCCTCTGACAAACTGAAAAATCAAATCCACCTTCCAAAGGCAATTGAAAAGACAAAGATGCCCATCCATAGTGACCAGCTTCACAACAACAGGAGGGAAACTGCTCCTCCTCTGAAATTCCCTCCCCATAACAATTCTTAATTATTTTCTAGCCTCTAATTCATTTTCAATTTGGACTTCAGCAAATTTACTATTTTTCTCCATGACAAACACTTTCAAAAACTAGATTCTTAAATGTCCCTTTCAAAAGATCTGTAGACCCATCCTTCAGTATAGGCACTCTCTTTACTCCTGTGGTAGTAGTCCATCCATGTCCTAGTCTTCATGAATTAATGTGAATAGAAAATTTAATTACCCACTAGTAAATTTTCTGGTTAGTGAGTCACCCCACACCTTGAGTCTTCAGATGACAGACACAACTCAATTGGTCTGTAGAACTGCAAAAACAAAGAAAGAATTTGTATTTTGAAAGAACTTCCTTAGCAAATATGAAGTGAAATAGACAAGGTACAGTGTCTAGAGCTTCAAGTATGATGTTTATTAAATATATATGGGATGTAAAACAACTCATTTAAGAGAAAGAAACTACAGAAATACAAGACAAGGCAAAATGATTTTGTGGGTGTCAGAAAATTATCTGAGTTCATGAACTTCTTGCTGTAAGCTAAGTATGAACTGCCATGTGTCATTGTAATTTCAAAAGTTAATATGATATTAATGTACAAAAATAGATTAGCATATGTAAACCATTTGCCTCATGTATTCAGCCTTGGTTAGGCTTTTAAGAGTTCTGTGTTCAGCTTGGAGTTCCACATGCAGAGGACTGGACTAGGAGTCAGGAAGCCAGGAATCTTCTCCCCAAACTGCCACTATCTTACTTTGTAATTTTGGTCCAGCCCCTTAACCCCTCTGGGTCTGGGTTTTTCCCTGTCTAAAATAAGGGGATTGGACTAGAATGATCTCCAGCATGCCATGAAGCTTTAAAATTCTATGGTTCGGAACAAAACTGTGAGGGGAGCTTAAGAATGGGGAAGGGGAGGAATAAATAACAACTTATTTTTTCTTCTTAATTAAGAAATGATGTTTTACATGTGGCAATAAACAGTATACACAGATAACAGATTTGGATTGCACAAGGACATAAATTACTAAGACAGGCTGTGGAATTATTCTCTATGCATATTTTTAAAGGGTAGATTACTATCTTTCTTAAATGCTACCTTCCCTAGAGGTAATAGAATGGATTAGATGTCCTTTCAACAGTCAAACAAGTGCTCTGACTCTATTGTAGTCTGTCTCTCAATAAGCTCACTTTACACATTCTTTTTGATGTAAAAGCCATACATCAATTTTATTTGGCGCCAGCATAGTTTTTTTTTTTTAAATGTAATGGGATATCATTACCACATGTTAATTGTGTGCCTTGCATATAGTAGGGGATTAATAAGTGTTTGTTGAAATGAATCACTAAATGAATGTTGACCACTGAGAATCATAAAACATTGGAGCTGAAAAAGCTAAGATTCTGTTCAGAAAAATGATGGATTGGCTGTCTGTATTTGACAAACTATCTGAAAAACTGAAAAGTAGAATCTTTGAAATGCTTTGAAGCTTGATTAATTATGTAAATTCAATCTATATATGAAGCCAAAATGTTTTTTTTAAAAATAGTCCATAAATTGTCTCATCTATACACTCAGCGCATGAATTTTATTTTAAAATATTATTAATGCCTTGTTGTTTTCCCACAAAATCATTTCCCTCTAACACCAGCCCCAATTTTTTTTTTGCAAAAAAAATAAAGCATTTCAGCAAGACTAATAAACACAAGACCATTTTTGACATAATCATATTCGACATCCCTAGTCTGCCATCTCTCTACTGAAAGGATAGTGGTATGTTTCATAATCAGTTCTACAGGATCAAGACTGATCATTACAATTAATCAGAGTTTGCATTTTAGTGTTATTTTCATTCACATTGTTATAGTCATTGTATATATTGTTCTTCAAGATTTATTTAATTGATTCAGCATCAGTTCATACTGGTCTTCCCAAGTTTCTCTGAATTCCTCATATTCATTTTTTCTTAAGGCTCTATAACATTCCATTATACTTACATACCCCAATTGGTTAAACCACATGCCAGTTGATGGGTACCCAACTTGTTGCCAGTGTTTTTCATGAAGAAAAGTTGGTGTGAATATTTTGGTGTCCGCACATCTTGTGTTTCTTTCATTGACTTCCTTGGGATATATTCCCCATGGTGGATTTCTGGATTACAGTGTATGAACAGTTCGGCAACTCTTCTCATATAATTCCAAATTGTTTCTTCCAAATTGGTCCAACCAGGATGGTTAGTACAGTAGGGTACCTGACTACACACAGCTACTCTAACATTGACTATTTCTGTTTCATCTTTGATAATTTAAGAGACAACACATTACTTTTGCCATGGAAAAATTCTCATGTATATTCTATGTGTACATCTTAGTCCCTCTTCGGAGTAAATTTTATCAAATTGCTTATTCTTAGACTTGTATTTCCATATCTGGATAGCTCTGCCTTATGGTTATCATTTCTACTACTAGTATTATTACTCTGACTATTACTATGATGATAATCATAGATGATCTGTGCCAAGAATGGGCCCTTCGGACTTGGCATTCTTTGGTCCTGAGGCTGCTGAGGGACACTCAGAGCCTGGTCCTTGGTCACCTTCCTTTTGGCCTGCTTTGGGGGAAAGGAGTAAGAGGCTGAAGACTCACCTTTGGCCTTGAACTTGAATTTTGTCTTTTTCTTGGTTCTGGCCCTGGTACTCTGGCCTTCTAGACTTTTGGCAGAAGGGAGGTTGGAGATGCATCCTTTTTTTTGGCTCTGGGCTTACCTCCCCCCTCTCCCCTAGAAGGAAGTGGGCTCCAGGCAGTTCTTCCTTGACCTGGATTCCTAGCTCTTTATCATTTGAGCTGCTTAAGGGGACAGAATCTTTTTCCAAGGCCCCTTTTGGGGCTTTCACAGTGTCCTTGGGAACAAGAAATTGAGGAAAGAGGTTCCTCATCCTGGCCCTATAATCAGTGGAACTATGCAGGGAGGCAAAGAGCCTGACTTCCCTCTTTGGGCCCCTGGGCCCATCCCTGAGTAAGAAAAGAACCATGTACTGGGGAGATGTTTCCTGTATCTGAGATCTAGTCTATGAAAGACCCTGACCCTGAAGCCTGCATATGGAGGGAAGACTAGGCTTAGCACTGGGCCCCTCCTTGAGTTTTTTGCTTGGCCCCTATATGCCAAGGGAGTAAGAGTCTGGAGGTGTGACCTTTGGCTTTTAACTTGATCTTGTTCTTGAGCTCCTGGCCTCCAGGTCCTTTGAAAATGTTCAAAGAGGCAAAACCTGGGGACCCAGGTCATCAGACTCTATGGACAGTAGAGATCATGGCCACAACTGAAAGAGAGGAGTAGGGAAAATATTATAAGATGGTTTAAACAGGAGGCAAAACCTGGGGACCCAGGTCATCAGACTCTATGGACAGTAGAGATCATGGCCACAACTGAAAGAGAGGAGTAGGGAAAATATTATAAGATGGTTTAAACAGGAGAGGACAAGTGGTAAGGTTGAGGAACCATTCTCTCTCACCCGTGATATTCTCTTATCTAAATCAGATCTATCTGGAATGAAGAAAATCCTGGAAGATATGATTTCTTCCCCAATGTTACCCCAGGCCCTATGACCATCAACCCCCTCTCCAATTTCTGTCTAACCACTTTCTCTTCCTTAGGACTTCTATTTAAAAGTCTAGGGTATGGAACACAGAATTTCTCCTAAAAGGTCTGGACATGTTCTTGTGTTCAGTGGATTGGAGGAGAACAGTGAGGTCACTGGAAATGAGTGGAATAGGAATTGGGAGACTCTATAATGAGTATAGTTGCTGCTTGGAAGCCAACAGTTGAAGCTTATAGCTATTCGCTTCCTCACTCCCTGTAGTTCTCCAGTCTTGTCAGATATTTGGAGATCAATTCATTCCTTCCAATGCACAAGTGAAGAAGAGAACTGTTTTTCTTGACCCTGCAGCTTGCAAAAGGCAAAGCCAAAAATCTTTTTTTTCAAAAATGTTTTTGAAAAGAGTGTTACCCCAATTTTACATGTATTTGGAATAGATGTGATTGTGACCTACACATTATATAGCACAAGCCAGGAAGCTACCAGAATGAAAGCAAAAGATTTTAGGCATGCCTCAGCATACCTTCTCCCCCTGGCATATCCCTCTGACCCTGTGGCCATCTCCTCTCACTGGTAAATTCTCCCACAACCTCCATTTTGAGGAATGGCCCAAGCCAGCCATCCTTTATTTCTATCTCGTCTCTGATTCTGAGTCAGGATATTCATACCAAGTCCCACACTCATCATCTCCCTTTTATGTATTGTCTTCCTCCATTAGGATGGAAGCTTCTTGAGGGCAGGGACTGTCTATATCATCATAGGTAGTCAACCCAATGTATTGGAGGCTTTCCTTGCTTTCTCTTGATATTATAAGGATCCCAATATAGCATTCTGGCTGTCCATCTGTCATTAATGTCTTGCCCTAGAATCATATGTTAAATTTATATAATGTTATATTTGTATATTTATTCATTCCGTCTGTTGAAATCTTACACATCTTTTTAAGCACAACTAAAATGTCCATCTCCTCTAAGTCAGTAATAGCCCTCACATAGAACTTCACATCTCTCATGCACTTATGTTTTCTCTTGAATTATAGTAATTAGCATAGTCTTTCTCTGATGCCTCTTTGTGTCATGAAGCTATAACTGACATGTTATAACCTGAGTTCTAATTGTTCTGCTCACAGAGAATAAGGAGGCAAAAGAGGATTTGAACTGAGGAGGGATAGAACTAAGTTAACTAAGGAGCAATTATCAATGAAATTGATGAAATTATGATTGTAAAGGTAACTAAAAATGCAAAATAAGCAAATGGATCCTTACATAAAATTTTATAAAATGTTATAGTGAACAAGGCACCCTGGAAGGTATTGAGGAATTAAAGATGAAAAGTGAAACAATCTTTACCCTCAAGGAACTTAAAATGAAGTAGGGAGCTGTGGACTGACCCAGGTATTCAAATAACCATAGAAAAGGTAAGAAAATGATTAAATGCATAGGAAGGATCAAATAAAGTGGCATGGCCTATAAAGAAGTAGAAGAGATCAGAAGGTGCTCTGAAGGAGGTAGCATCTAAGATGGGCCTTGAAAGAAAATTATTTCAATAGATGGAGTTGGAGGGAGTCTATTTCTGGATGAGTAGATGTCATATAAGGAGAGGATGAGAGAAAAAAATTGCAATCAGTCCATTTAGCTGGAGGATATTCATTGGGGAGTATCATGAAATAAAGCCTGAAAAAGTAGGTTGAAGTCAGATTGTGTAATGCTTAGAAGACTACTCAGGAGATTTCATTTTTTTCAAAAATAACAGGGAGCCACAGACTGTTTTTGAGGAGGGTAGCAAATAATAAAGCAGGTAAGTTCGGAACATCTTTGAGAGACTGAAAGCAGGAAAACTTAAGTGACTATTATATGAAGTTGAACCAAGAAGTAATGAGGGCTTGAACTAACGTGGTAGGGATATAAATGGAGGAGTGAGGAAACAGATATTGCAATAGGACATGATGACTGATAGAATGTGGAGGCTGAGGAAAATGATGGCAGTAAGGAAGACTTAGAGATTTTGAATCTAGGACACCAGGAGGAGAAAAGTTAAGAGAGGAAGAGAGATAATGAATTCTGCTGTAGACATATTGAGCTTCAGTTGTCAATAAGGAGCTCATGTGTAGCTTTCCAGGAGGCAGTTGGAAATGGAAATCCAGGTTAGAGGTCAGTGATATAGATGTAGTCTTGAAAACAATCTGTATAGAGTTGATAATTGAAGCAATGGAAGTGGATGAAGTCAAGGGAGGGGGTGTGGCCAGAGAAGAGAAATCCAAGGATAGAGCTTTGTGGAAGGTGAAGGAGAGATTGACTATGGTAGTTCAAGGAAGATGAACCAGTATTGCTCAGAGGTAAGAAGAAGAAAATAGGATAGGGAAGTGTCAGGGAAGCCAAAGGACAGAAGAGCATTAATTATGAAGAACGTATCAATGGTAGCAAATGATTCAGGAAGTTCAAGGCTGAATTTCACATCTTTGTTATGCTTGCTAGAAGGTAGATTTCATGTATAAAAAAAAAAAATGAATAATGTTGTGACATCAGTTAATATCCAGAGTACAAATACAGACAAATCTTGTTGAAATTTTGCATACTCTTCCAAAATCAGGGAACAAGAAATTAAGTCAGTAGTATTGGAAAAGCTCCATTCATGGATTCATTTCTCTCAAGAAAAAAGTTACAAGAATTTGAGGTTCTTGGATATTTGGTGTGAAATTAATATTAACTCTTTCTTGGAAATGACTTAAGGAAATACTTATTGAAGAAAAAAATCAATCCATGTTTTTGAAATGTTTTCAATTGTTACATATAAAAGACTGTAACATTTATTTTAGCTTTAGTTACTTATGTACCAAATAAGACAATCAGAGTGTTAAGGCCAAAGTGGACTGTTTATTCCAACCCTTTATTTTTAAGGAGTAAATTAAGGTGTAAGGAAGTTAAAGGACTTCCTTGATTTCTCATGCAATTACTATTTGGCAGAGTATTAATATTTGGTTTCTTGGAAACCAAATTATATTTATTCAAATTATGTAAGTTCACATGATACTAAAGCAACTATTTAGTTTAGTGATGGAAAAATCTGACTATACTGTTAGCATGCAATAGATGGAATAATCAACTAGGTTAAATTTTCACTATTAAATCAATGGTTTTAATAGTGTTTCAGACTTATCCAGTATATGAAAATTATTTGAATGTTGTCAGCTTTCTATCATATTAAACATAAGCCAGAATTTTTCCAGAAAGATGCTAATCAGTAATAGTTGGTATGCCTTGCTAATCCTATTTAACGATACAAATTACTGTGATCAAATGATTAGGGATGCACATTTTAGATTATTTACTGAGACAATTCCCACTACTCAGCTTTATTAATAGGGGATAACTTAATAAATTGTGAAGCAGATTGCTTTCCTTTTGCTCTCTCTTGCTAGTAAGAATCAAGGCACAGTGGAAAGGGAACACTGATCTTGGACTCAGAAAACTTGAGGTCAAATTCTGGCTCTGTCATTTACTAGCTGTGTAATGAGATCACAAGTTTTTAGAGCTGAAAGAGATTTGGTCTAACCTTCCCATTTTGCAGATGAGGAAATTGGGGTCCAGAATTTGTACGTGAAGGAGCCAAGATTCAAGTTCAGGTTTTCTGACCCAGACTCTAGCACTTTTTTTGCTCCTATATCATTTTACCCCTCTGGACTTTGTTTTCCCACCTATAACATGAGAGGTTTGTACTAGGTGGCCTCCAAAATCCCATTCATCTCTAGAAAACTATAATTCTATGTTATAATCCAATTTGAAGCACTTGCCTTTTTTGATTCATTGCATATCTTTTATAAGTGTGATCTTAGCTAGAGAAATCAAGATCAGATGTTTTGGGGCTAATTTTAAACAAATAAGTCTAGGATAGGTCACAAAGCCAGATGAATGGTTGTGGCAAATCTAAAAAAATATATATGTTTTGGTATATCTTAGTGTATTGTATGGTGTTTGTACATTCAGTTTTAGTGAAGTGGGCTTGGTGAATTCAACTCCTCTTCTTTCCTCCACCCTCAATTTATTCCATTTTCACCAGCATTGTTTTAGCCATCTTTAGTATATTATTGGAAGAGGATAAAAGGTCCATTTAGCAGCTGCAAAAAATATATTTCTTTTAATTGTTTCACCAAACACTAAAGGGAAATAAAATATTTCAATGATATACAAAAAGAATATCAAAAGACTAGCTTTGCTATAAAAGTATTTACATGTTAATATGATTTATTATTTTTTTTCAAAGCAGGGAGTCTGCTGCATCTGGTCCTTTTCTACAATGAGTTTCAAGTCTGACAAAATTATTTCTTTTGATCTACTTGGATACCATATAATAAAAGAACAATAAAACACATGGCTCAATTACTATGGCTTCTCATGGAGTGTGAATTAATGAACACAGAATTATTATTTATTCTCTCTCAGGCTCCTCCTTCTTCCACAAGACAACTCTTTTGAGGCCAGGCTCCTGTATAGAGTAGTACGTGTGACGATACCTCCCATAACCTAAAAGGATGAGCTATTGAATTGGTCAGTTGTGCCAGTTTTCTAAGATAGCTTTTGAGTTTCTCTAGCTCAGTTCTCCATGACTACCCTGACCTTTCCTTAGAATTCCCTAAAAGTTCAAACTTTCTTATTTTAACAAATATTCATTGTAAGTATGAAAACAAATTTTTAAATGTTCTCTTTTTGGATTTCAACCTGAGCACTTTCGAATGCTTACACAATAGCTACATTGCAAATAAAAACTAGAGCCCAGACACACTGAAAAAAACTGATAAGTAAAACATTGGTCACACCACATGAGACCACACACCTAGCTCACCAGAATTTTCTCCTTCTTCATCTCTGCATCCTCATCTCCCTGGCTTCCTTCAAATCCCAGCTAAAATCCACTTTCTACAGGAAGCCTTTCTAGATCTCCCTTAATGCTAATACTTTCCTTCTGTTGATTTTCTCTAATTTATCTTGCATATATTATGTTTATACATAATTGCATATTGTCTCCCTCATTTGATGGTGAGCTTCTTGAGAGCAGGAACTATCTATCTTTTGCCTTTCTTTGTATCCCTGGAACGTAGCATAGAGTCTGGCAGAAGCTTAATAAATATTTACTGATTGACTCACTCACAAAATCAGTAAATTACTCCATTGGTAAATGAAGCTGATTATCACACTCAAAAAAAAAAGATTTATTGTTAACAGGCATTTCAATTTATTTTTATAATCCATTTGCAGATACAAAGTGCTGTGCAATATGAATATAAGTGCTACACCAAAGAAAGTGTTCTGATAATCCAAAACCATTGTCATTGAATGCCTGCTTAACTAGATTTTGAAAAGCATGCAAAGAAAAATATAACAAAAGTACTACCTATATAGTATACATATAGTATGATTTTATCACTCACCCACAAATCTATTCCCTTTGGTTCTTAAAACAGCCTATAAAAATAATATCCTTGATAAAATAGGCTACCAAGATAATGTTTCTTTAGATTTTTGATAAATACAAAATCATAGGTCCTTCTTAACTTTAAAGTAAAAAATTGCCCTCTATTTTAAACCTTGCCGCCATGTTATTGTCAAAAATTAGCCATCAAGAATCTTTGTTGTAGATGTCATCTGGACATGGGCTAGGCAGATGTCTTCCTTTCATGGGATACTTATTAAAATGTCCTTTAATTCACATCAATGATACAAAGAGGATGACACATTCACTGAAGGGCTGAGAAAATAAAGATGGGCAAATTAAAAACAAAGCAATAGGCCCCCACAAAAAATATTAAAATAAAAACTTTGACTCAGCCTGAAAGGGAAGTGCCCTCCTTAACTCTGTCAACACTCATTGCCATCAGAGGCATCATCGCTGTTGCACTGGTCATTTTGGGCAAGGCTGGGGAAAATGATGCTGACTAGTTCAATTTTTGATCTCTAAATCCATGTAAAATGGAATTGTTCCCTTCCTGTAACTAACATTATCATATGCATTGACTATTTGATTCATAGCAGAATTAGCATTTTGCACAAGATTCTTTTAATCTTCAGTAAGAAAGCTTAAAACTATTGTTAACCAAAAAACTTTCCTTAAAGAACTAAATGTTCTCAATAAATGGCATTCATCTTGGTTTCCACATGTCAGAATCACAGAATCCACTTGGCTAAAAGTAAAAAGAAAACAACAATTAGATATATTGAATTCATTATAATTCTCTGTGTGCCTATAATTCAAAGGCAAACACATTAATGCATTATGGGAACATATCGACACTAGAAACACATCCTCTACCATATGGCTTTTAATCCTGTGTACAGCCAGCCTTCTGAACTTATAATTCTGAGTTTGGAAAGGGAAGGATGAAAAAAATTAGCACTTCTGGCTCTTTGAGGAAGGCTGGGAGTCAGGAAGACCCGAGTTCAAATCCAGCCTCAAATATTTATTAGCTGTATGACCATGGGCAAGTCACTTAGCCTCTGCTTAGTTTCTTCAGCTATAAAATGGGGATAGTAGTAACACCCACTACTAGGGTTGTTTTGAGGAGCAAATGAGATATTTATAAAGCATTTAGCACAGTACATGACACATAGTACATACTTAATAAATGCTTGTTTCCTTCCTTTGAGGAACTACAGGTTCTGGAACAATAAAATACATGCTTATTGGGGAATCAGAGATTTACATCTTGGAGGGCATTCAGTGGACAACATTAGGAAGTAAATTAAATATGGCTGGGAAAAGGATGTGAAGTAGGGGAAAACTTGAGCAGGATTTCTTCCTTTCTTGAGGTAAATTTTGATAGCTTGCTAAACTGTGTTCTAACTTTTTAACAAACTCAATCCAGGCCTCTCACACTTAGGTTAGTCTAGATGTTAGTGACCTATGGTCCTTTGGATAAAGTTAGGTTCCCTAATCTAGATTCTTTGTAGGAATCAAGTGAATTACTGTTTGACATGCCATCAGCAAAGAAAGAGAGAAACTCCATTGGAAAAAATGTCTTTTACACTGTATTGTTATCTGGTTTCTAACTCCTTTGTACCTCTCCCTTATTAACTAAATATAAAAATAGAAAGCTGATATTGAATTTCAAAGATGTACCTTATCTCATGGAATTTTATTACAATAATGTTTCTGCATGGCAAATGTCTTTAAAACTGCTTCCCAACTCTTCATGATCTCTATGGTAAAAAATAGGGGGCCCTTTCACATAATTTATGTACATAAGGATAGGGCTTGGGATACGAATTGGACCTGTGTTTACATTGGCATAGGAAACTCCCAAAAGGCATGAATATAGGTTTCATCAAACTCCAAACCAACTCTGCCTCACATAAATCCAATTCAGGCTCAAGTCAAGACATTGTGATGCCATTGGTCTTCTTTGAAAACAACATAGGAAACTCCTAAGTGAGGAAATTCCCTCTATCAATGCTTGTCAGTACCTTCTCTCTAATTTATAGTCTTTGAGAGTTGCCTAAAGGACTGAGAAGTTAAGCTGCTTACCCAGGGCCACACAACCAACTAGTTAGAGGTGGGATTTAGATCCTGGTCTTCCTCCTCTGAGGTTGACACTCTCATTTAATAAGCTATGGTACCATGGAGTTTTGAACTTATGAAACATAGATTCTAGGGTTCTCAGAGTTTCTTTAGTCCAAGCAACATCAGAGACAAAAAAAACCAATGTATGCCCAGAAAATAAAGAAAATGGCCTCTTGTATTTGCACTTGTATATATTTCTAGTGTAGTTCAGTTATTGACTTATTGAAAGTCCCTCCTTTCTTTGACATGTGTTTTGTTTGCTTTTGAGACTCAGTCTGTCTCCTTTATTTTGCTGAAGCTGACAGTACAGCCTCTACTGACGGGCCTGACCCCACTGCTGATCAAGAAAGAAGCTTTGACTCTTTTTATTTCTGACATGAGCTAGTTTGCCCCTTCCTAGGCAGCCTGGGGACCCCTCACTCCTAGAGGCTCACCATATTGGTACTAGGCTTAGTGCAGACACCTGATATGCTTTAGACCTACTATATCTCAGAACTCCTGAACTCAAGCTATCCACCAGCCTCAGCCTCCCTCAGTAGCAGGGATTACAGGTTTCTGCTACCACCTCTGGCTAACAAGTACTTATTCAGCCTCATCTTGAATACCTCTAGTTAAGCGAACCTATCACCTTCTAGTTCAGTTTATTCAATTTTTTTGGATAGTTCTACATTCTTAGGAATTTTCTTCCACACATTGAAGTGAAACTTTCTCCCTATAAATTCTACTCACTGGTCCTACATCTGACCTCTGGGGCCAAATAGAACAAGTATAATCATTCTTCCATATGATAACTCTTCAAATAATTGGCTATAAAGAGATCACTTATGAAGAGACAAATACTATAATAACAATTTAATATTGCATTAACTTCATGATCCTTTTAATAATGTTAAAAAGCACTTTGGTAGTAACTGAACCTATTCTTCCTGCTGCTGGAGAGACCCAGGGTGGCAGATCATTTGAACATAGGTGTTCTAAGCTACAGTGAACTAAGACAATCAAGTGTTTGCACCAAGTCTTGGCACCAATGTGGTGAGCCCCCAGGAGAGATAAATTAGCTTAGGTTGAAATAAGCAGGCCAAATTTCCTGTGTAGATAAAGAGGAGTCTTAGCCCCCTGAGTTGTCACTGAAGTTCCAGCTCAGATGAAATAGAAAGTCCTAGGTTCAATCAACCAGTCAGTCTATAATTGCCCTATACCAGAGGTATACAGAAATGCAAATATAGGAAGTCATTTCCTGCCATTCTCATTGACTGTAGGGTCAATGAATGATGCAAAGAAGAATTTGAGAGTAGAACTTCCATATCTTTCTGTGATAATGAGCTAATGAAGGAAAAGCTATTATAGGCAATAAATTGCATGTTTTACAATGTTTGATATTGAAAACTGGTAAGCATTTTAACTATTTTTTACAATATAAGCTAGAGTACTAAAGCTATCTACTTAAGGTATGAGATGATCCCTATAATAAATTTGCCTAAATGTCTGTACTAATAATATTTAGCAAAAAATAATATGAAATACCATTATAATAACTTAATTCATGGCATTATAAATGCCCCACCCCCAAAGATCTTTCAATGTTTACAAAGATGTCAGTGGATTACAAAGCTTGGCACATACCTACAACCTTGGAGTAGCAAGGCTCACAGTGTACAGTATGTTTATAGATCCAAATGCTATCACCAGCTTCCAGGTTTTCCAAAGGCTTTTTGCAAATTTCACACTAAAGAAAAACAAAGAAAATTAAAAATGCAAAAGCTCCTATTGAATAAGAAAACCAATTTCTGTCTCCCATAAAGTGAGATATCAGGACCTATGTAGCCATTTGGAGTTCTTATTTAGCTCATAGACAGGCAGGTATAAAAGCAGAATTGGGCTACTACTTTGTTAGCCATAAAAACTGAAAAGAGTCACTTAAAATTAATGAATTGAATTTACCAAAAAATACATTTATTTAGCACCTACTAATGCAAGACACTTGGTTCAGTCATCGGTATACAAAAGTAGCAGAAGACAGACAGTTTCTGCCTTCAAAGATCTTGCAATCTAATGTAAAACATACACATACATATAGGTATGATGCAAAGTAGAGTTGATGAGAGTAAAGGAGAGGTTCAGACAAAGTTTTCTAGAAAAATATATGAAAAGAATAATCATTTTTAGCTAGAGGAGAATCAGGGGAAGCTTCATGGAAAAAGTGGTGCCTGAGCAGGAACTTAGCTCTGTTGAAAGAAGAATTTCAACCAGTGGAGTTGTGGAAGAAATACATTCCAGACCTTCTTCTCCTACTCAAATGCAGGAAATGATAAAATTAGATTGTGAAACAAGTAGCAGTGTAGTTTGGCAACAATGTAGAGTAGACAAAGAGAAGGAGTGTGAAATTAAGCTATAAAGATAGATTGGAACTAGACTGCAGTAGGTCTTAAATGTTAGACTGAAAAGTTGCCATTTGTCTAATAGGCAATAGGGAACCAGGACAGTGATATGGAGCGAGTTATGGTTTAGGAAGATTATTTGGATGATTGTTAAGGAGAATGGTTTAGAAAGTAGGGGAAAATAGAAAGTAGAGGAACAAAGAGTAGGTAAGAAACTATTGTAGTTGTCCAGGTAAGCAGCAACGGCCTTACGTTGGGTGGTAACAAAGTGAATGCAAATGCTAAGAGAAATGCAAGAGATATTTCAGACCCTGACAGCACAAGATATGACAACTGATTAGATGTGAGCATCAAAAATAACTTTGAGACCCAGCAATACCACTTCCATGTCTGTATCCCAAAGAGATCACAAAAATGTGAAAAGGACCCACATGTACAAAAAGATTTATAGCAGCTCTTTTTGTGGTGGCAAAGAATTGAAAATTGAGGGGATGCCCATCAATTGCGGAATGGCTGAGCAAGTTGTAGTATATGAATGCAATGGAATACTATTGTGCTATATGAAATTATGAGCAGGCAGACTTGAGAAAAACCTGGAAAGACTTATATGAACTGATGCTGAGTGAAATAAGCAGAACCAGGAGAACATTGTACATAGTAACAGCCACATTGTGTGATAACTAACTTTGATAGACTTAGCTCTTCTCAGCAATGCAAAGATCTAAGACAACTCCAAAAGACTCATGGTGGAAAATGCTATCCACACCCAGAAAAAGAACCATGGACTCTGAATGCAGATGGAAGCATACTATTTGCTCTCCTTTTCTTTTGTTGTTTTGTTTCATTTCTGCTTTCTTGTGGTTCCTCACATTAGTTCTAATTCTTCTATACATCATGACTAATGTGAAAGTGTGCTTAATATGAATGTATAAGTAGAGCCTGTATCAGATTTTATGCCATTTGGGGAGCTGGGAGGAGAGAGGGGAGAAAATTTAAAACTCAAAATCTTATGAAAGTGAATGCTGACAACTAAAAATAAATAAATTATTTTTTAAAACTAGTGAAAAAAATAAAGACATGATCTCTTGAAAAAAAAATAACTTTGGGATTTTAAGCCTGGGTGACTGGTAGAATGGTTGTACTGTCAACAAAAAAAAGAAACTTGGGTGGAAGGGCAAGTTTGAGGGGGGAAATGATAAGTTCATTTAAGACATGCTGAGTTTGAGGTACCAACAGGACATCCAGACAAAAAAGGTCCAATACGTAGTTGCACACACATTACTACAGCTCAGAGAAAGCATGGGGCTAGGTACCTATCTATCTACATCTGTCTATATGTATCATGCCACTGAGATAGATAGACGGATAAATAAATGAAACTATGGGAAAAGGTGAAATCTCTAACACAGCAAGAAGAGAAGAAAGTCAAGAACATGACCTAGAAAATACCTACATTTAGTGGATGGGAAAAGGAATATCAATCAGCAAAGAATAAGCAATAATACATGGGTAGGGTAAGAGAAGAATGAGGAAAATAAATGTCTGGAAGAAAAATGAGAACAAATATTAAAAAAAGATGATGTGATCAAGAGTATCAAATGCTATAGAAGGGTCAAGGAGGAGGAAGACTGAGGAAAGGTTTTGGCAATTAAGAAGCAATTGGTGACTTTGGAGATTGCTGACTTTTTAAAGTAGAGTGGTAGGGACCAAAGTCAGATTTCATGAAATTCAGGAGAGAATAATTACTGAGAAAATGAAGACAGCAAATGTAGACTACTATTTCCAGAAGTTTAATAGTGAGGTAAAATTAAAAATAAGACAGTAGCTTGGTGACAGTCAAGTGAAGGTATCACTCTTTTTTTTTATAATAGGGAAGATCTAAGTAGGTTGGGGAGGTGGAAGAAAATAAAAGATTAAAGATGGAAAAGAGAAAGAGAGAGATAAAGGGTAGGGGAAAGATGGAAAGAGAATGAAAAAGAGGGAAACAGAAGAAGAGGGAATGAGAGAGAAAATAGAATGGAAGAGTAAAAGAGAGAAGAGGTAGAGAAAGAAGAAAAGAGGGAGGGTCAGAGAAAAGGGAAAGAGGGAGAAAGAAAACAAAAGAAAGATAAAGAACAGAAAGAAGGAAGGAGATGGGAGGAACTTAAAAAGGGAGGGAAAGGGAGAAGAGAATAGGGAAGGGAAGAGAGGGAAAAAGGAGAGTGAATAAAAGGGAGGAGGAGAGAGAGGAGGAAGAAAGGAGGGAGAACTGGGAAAGAAAAGGGGAGAGGAATGAAGCCAGATTGTGGAGGAGTCAGGAGACAATGAGGTTATGTGTATAAAAGCAGAGGTTAATCTTGCAAAAAGGAAGGTCGCTATTATCTGAGACTGAGAATGGAAAAAAAAAAACATACTCAAGAACACAGAGAGATTCTAAGTTGTAGGCGAGAGATAAGGAGGCTCACAATAGATGGACTTAGTCTCATTAAAGTAGTAAGTGAGAGAAGAGGTTGGGGCTCAAGGAAGGAAGGAAAGGTGTGAAACAGCTGCTATAGGGAGAGTGGCGGCATAAATGAGATAATTTGTACATGATACTTCCATATGGACAAGTATAGAGTAAATACTGTAACAGGGGGAGCATTATTCCTTTCAATAAAATGTAACAATTTTACGGGGAACTTTTCAAATTATACCAACTGTGTAGTCTTCACATTCCATTGTACAAACTGCCAGGGGGAAGCTTTTCTCTAATGTTAACATAATATCATGTATATATAGTATATCAATGTCTTTCATGTTTGCAAATGAGGCTGAATCCAGTGCTATCCATTTATACGGATACATCTCAAAAGACTAATGGAAGACCAGCAGGCCTTTCTACACTATAAACATGTCAAGATCACCCCTAGATTTGTAGCCCTAGCTACTAAGTGTATGGTTTGTTGCTATCCATGACTGTGTTTCTAAGCCACGTGGTCTACCAGTATTTTGGCTCCTACTCAGCTTCTCTATTTCTGCTTGTTGTGGGAAGAGAAACTTATCTGCCAGCCTTTGACTATGAGATATATCAAAACCCAGTGCATTAGGAGGTAATTAGGTGACAGGTCATTGAGGACCACTCCTACATGGATGCCTTGAGTTAGGCAACTAATTATAATTAATTATGCTGTTGGAATCAGGCTGCTGGAAAAGAATCTTCTGTAATAATCTCTGGGGTTAACGATCCACTGACTGTTTTTCCAAGAGCCCCAATGACATTTTATGGTTACACTGCTGAATATGAAATTTTAAATTTGTATGTAGTTCCTTTTCTATACTTTTGTCATTTTTTGAATATCACAATTATTATGATTCATTAAAACTTTGGAGTAAATTTTATAAATTCATCTGTTGTACACTGACCACATTTCTACAGAACTGAAAAGAGCCAGGAACTGTCAAATGTCAAATATACATTATTAATTGTTTCCAAGGATATTGCAAAGCCAATACCCACAAATCTTTGACAGCACTGAAGAGCATATTTAAACAATGTATTATTAATGAAGACAATAGTGGGGGTCTATAAAGCATTACTTCCCTTATGCGTTTTTCAAAAAGCAATTATTTTTATGTTATATATTCAACCAGATCGTGCTTTATATCTCACCTACTCATCCAGTCACCTACCAGGGCCCATTTTTTCATGTGCTCAGTTGTTATGTTTGTTACCACTTAAAACTGCATCCTTTAGACCCAATTTGTAGAAATCATATCCCTAGGCCCTGGGGCAGTTAATCCATTCAGCTTTGAAATTCCTGCCCAAGGATGTGATGAGGAATTTCTCCTTAGTGAGGTGATGATGGGTAAAGGAGTACCAACTCACCAACTCAGCCAGCCCTAGATCATTCCACTCTTTACACTCCATCCAGTCAACCACCTGGGTCATCTTGCCATCTGCTCTACCATTAAAGACCCATCTATCTCCTCTCCCCATGTTAAATTTCCTGCTCTAGGCACAGTCATCAAATCAATACTAACATTGTTTTCTGGAAGAGGTATGTCAACCAGCTGCCCAATGGATTGACTTGCTGTCCCTGCGACTCGTCAGAGTAAACTCTCTCTCTCCCTCACCATCATTCATCTGTATATGTTGTCTTTCTCCACCCAGCCACCAGCCTTAGAATAGAAGCTCTGTGAAGGCAGGGATTGTTTCACTTTTGTATTGGTATTCCCATTGCTCATTTAATACAGTAATCACTTAACATGAGCTTTTTCATTTACTTCTTGATTATTCATTGGTATGTAAGCTCATATTCCAAAAAAAAAAAAAAGAAGCACTTCTTACTTTGAAGCAAGTTGAATGACAGCAAATCTGTAACTCATCCAAGATCATTTTGGTCTTTGAGCCCAGGGGCTTTCGGCAATAGGTACACATATCCTTTTCAATGACAGACCTGTGCAAGCATGAACAATTATATAAATGTGAGAATCTCCATCTTTTAAATGACAGGTTCATACATTGCACTGACAGTCACCTTTACAAATATATGGTAATGATGTGATGAAATGTTAGCCATGTTATTTTGAGAAACTTTGCAGTCCAGAATTTGCCAGTATGAATGCTCCAGACCACCTGCTACTATTATATTATCTCATTGACTTGCTAATTACTTAAAAATGATGGCAATGGAATAATATGAGGGAAAATCATACCTTAAGAATTCAGGAGTGGCAAAGAGGGCACATAGAACAGAAAACAAGAGGTTCACCTTTTGATAATAACACCAGGAGAAATTGCATGATAGAGGCTAGTTTGGAGCAAATCAAATGGCTCCATACTACATGTTGTAACCTTATGAATCTTGTAATTCTCAAAAAATTGAGCAAACCAAAAAGAGAAACACTTTCAAGAGGATTTTGATGTAAACAAAAAGGCTTGAAGTCCTTAAAAGGCCATTAAAGGAAAAACTTGGATATTTGGGTAAATTCTTAATTTTGAGAAATATAGCAATGAGAGAAACAAGCACCTTTCAATATACCTCCCTTGATGCTATTGGTAAGAGTACCAGAAATGGATGAACTGTTGTTCTGAATGAACATGGCAGGTATTAACTTTTTATGTACCCAGAAAGGATACAATTTTTCTATGCATTCAGGCACACAGCCAGAAACTCGACATTAATTTTGTATGTGTAGTTACATATTTTTCTGGGTTTATATATGCAATCATACCCCAATAGATTGCAAGCACTTAAAGGTAGGGAAGCAGGATTATTATTTCTTTTATAATTCTCCATAGTACCTATGACACATAGTGAGCGAGCACTAATACTGTTTAATGGTAAAAAGGCTGAACACCCACATGGGGCATAGGTAAATAAGGAGAATCGCCAAGCACTTTGCAAAATTAAGAGAAAGCTACTTAGTATATTAATAGGAACACTCTTATGGGCAGAGGCTGTATCCAGCCATGTCAATAATAGGCATACCACCATGGAAAAGTCATTAATTTGGGGATTTCTCCAATACCAATATCACATTATAAACCAGGAGTCTTTAACACAATATTTGGAGCATAGTAATTACTTAAAAATACCTGTTGATTGATTAAATGATTGGTTGCTCCTTCTGTCATGCCAGCAAGGCAGAGGATAGGGATGAGATAGAACCTGTCCTGTTATTGCATTGGTATGGAGATTCCTAGATGAAGAAACTTCCTCTACTAATGAATATTAGCACCTTCCCTACAATTTACATTCTTAGATATTTTGTTACAGTACTGAGAAGTTAAATGACGTGCCTTAAGTCACATAGCCAGTATGTGCCAGAGGTAGGATTCAAACCCAAGTATTCCAAGTACGGAAGCCAGCTCTCTATTCCTCTCAGGACAGAGAGGATGATGACATTAATTTCTTCAAATGGTGCCACCATGAGAGAAGGTGACTTTCAGCAATAGAGCAGTATTAGACTTGTGAAGACAGTGAGAAAGGGAAATATGTGTAGTACATGCTAAAGGTTGATTGGCCCTTGGCCATCCTTGCCAAAAGTTTCTGATCCCTACGTAGACCAAAAATCTTCAGTGAAAAAATTATAGTTAGATATTAAAGGCCCCTTACCACCTTCTTCTAATTTGCATTTCTAGACAACCTTTATACTCTTCTTCACATACTCTGTGCTTTTCCCTAACTGGTCTATTAGCTATCCATTAGACTGTGAATTCCTTCAGAACAAGAACTTTTTTCCCCACACAGTAGGCATTTAATAAATGTTAATTGATTGGCTCACTAACTGCTTTTAACTCACCACAACACACATGTATATAATACATACTTACCTATCAGAGGTTGAATAAACTGTTTGTATATATTTTCCAGTGACACTTTCTTCATAGCCGTCCTTTGGGTATTTGCTATAAATAAACAAAATACAGATCTATGAAACATGTTCATCCTTCAAGGTGTCCTGCAATATTGAAAGTACCTATATTCTCTCTCTCTCTCTCTCTCTCTCTCTCTCTCTCTCTCTCTTTATGAGGCAGGGACCAAGACAGAGATAGAGAGGTAGAGAGACAGAGAGAGAGACAAGTGACAGTGACACAGAGATAGAAAGACAGAAAGGTAAAGAGACAGGGACAAAGAAAGAAACTACACATAGAATCGAGAATCAACTTGGTATTCAAAAGCCAAGTTAAAAAACAATAAGCAACGTTTGTGTTTTGGGGCATTTTTTGCCAAACATCTGAGGAAAAAAATTAAAATAGATACAAAATGAAATAATGAATCATGTTTGAAGTCTTTTGGTACTTTTTTAAAAAAAGTATTGCTATATCAAGGTGTGCTTTTAATTATTTGTTCTTCTTTGTATCTCAAGCACTTAGCACAGTGACTTGCATGTAGTAACTACTTAAGAAATGGTTGTTGCCTGACTTTTGAACATCCATCTACATTGCAGATGAGTAAAATTTGAAATATTCTGCCCAGTCATGTTATATAAGAACACTGGGCTTTGAGTCAGGACATCTGTGATTCAATCCCAGCTTTGATATTTGCTAGTTGTGTAACTGTGGGCAAATCATCCAGCCTCTATGAACTTCATTTTTCTTGTCCCTAAAATGGACCCAGTAATATTTAGACTACTTACTTCACAAGATTGTTGCCAGGAATTTTTTTTTTGGTGAATCTTAAACTCTGAATAAGTGTAAGTTGTGGTTATGATTACTTCCCAAATACCCAGTTTCCTCGGGAAGATTAGATTCCAGAAACCTAATGGTTTCATTCTTTTTCAGTGACAGCTTTACAATACTTGTCAGTTCAGAGTGACCCTAAAGCCTCAGTGCAGTTTTAAGCCTTGATAGTATTGGATAGTATTTCTCACTTTGCCACCACCCAGACTGTCCGTGGAAAGGATATTAGAAACAGAATTAAACTTATGGGAATTTGTTACCTCTTTCCCCACAGTTAACCCAGGCTAAAACAGAGGATTTGAGATAATTTTGGATAAATTCATGAGTGACAAATTTAGAACAGAATACGAGCATCATATTCCTTTAGAAGGAGTTCATTCTCCCTCCTCCCTCATCACAGATCTAGTTAGAGGCAAAACTATTGTTAAAGCTAAGCCCTTTCTTCCCAGTCCTATGCTTTTTCTATGTATTGTACTATAAAATTTGAAAAAGTGTGAAGTGTATCTGTAACCTGTTGAAATGAACATAATGAAGGGCAAACTGCTGCTTCACAAAACTTCCTTAAGTTCAACTTTCAGAACTCTTTGCTGGGCGTGGGGGAGGTTGTGGATCTTGGATCTTTTCATTTTTTTCAATGATATGTTCTTTTCCAGATGTTGATGACTGTATTTATAAAATGAAAGATTCACTCTCATCAGTACAGACACCAGACTACATCATTCAAGTGCTAATAGCGCTGACTTTTTATTTTTTTTAATTATCTGTGGATAATTGCCCTCCTACTCCTCAATCCTAAATAAAAGTGTTTTTACTTAACTCGAACATAGTATTGTTTGACATAGAATTTCATAAGAAATGCTTTTAAATCAATATCTCTTCTACTGTGAGAGATTATTAGAATATAGTTTCTATGTGAGATTATTATATGATTAACCAGAAAATGACAAAATGATGTTTTCATTCTCTTTGCTGCTATTTGACCTTTTGCTTGCTTTTCATGGTTACTTTAGACCTGTTTAACTGCTTTTTAATTTCTTGCATATTTAGCTACTTGTTATTTTGAAATTAACAGTGGAATTTTTTTATCTTTTCAATTAAAGGTAGCTGGAGTTACTCAGGTGACCATTCAGGTGAGCTTGTTTTATATATATGTGGGTATATATATTCATACATGTATACATACATATATGTGTGCACATATATACATACACATAAATGTATATGTATGCATTTGTGTGTTTTGTGTGTGTGTGTGTGTGTGTGTGTGTGTGTATATATATATATATATATATATATATAAATGTATATACATAATGGTCACATATGAGAAAAAATGTTGACTACAAAAGCTTCCTGTGGCACACTTCACTGACCTTTGGCCCTCCTGGGAATCACTCTAGATCATCCTTATAGCATAGTCTTTCTTGTGATCCACAGCCAAAAGGCAAAAAAAGAGGCTTTCCTCTTTGAAATTGTTTTTAAACAGCAGGCTAAAATCAATATGTGTAGTACATATGTCTCTTCAATTTGTCATCTCATTACGTCACCCCGTAATCTCTGACGCTCTAATGGAGAAACTGTTGAAAGCAGTTCCTGTTGCACCCAACACAGCAGGCAATTAATAGCATCTGGAAACTCCTAATCTAAGTGTAATTATTCTTAGAGAGATACTTGGGGACTTCAGAATTTCAAAAATGTATTATACTACAAATAAATATGTGAAAATTATGTGAGAACTTTCAAATGGTTAATTTACCCCATACAGGTGTATACCCAAATGATGAGTGTGCATGTGTGTATATGTGTGTACACATGCATATATACATATACATGCATGCATATACACAGATTTAAATACATATTTAAACAATAAACATACATGATAGGGTTTTAAAAATTGTTTTCTATTCTAGTTCTGTTATTTCATTGGTGTAGAAAGCTTCTTATGTGGAAATTCCCTCCACCAAAGCAGATCAACAATTTGCTGTAATATATATGTATACATACACATACATACATACATACACACACATATATAAACTTCAGAGAACTTCCCATTTTTGTAATTTATATAATTTTAGGAAATTTTAGGTGAACTGCCCATGGTTAAACAGCTAGTATGTGTCAGAGGTCAAAATTGAACCCAGGTCTTTCTGACTCTAAGGCTGGCCACTATGTCATGTTGCCTTTCATGCACGCATGTGTGTGTGTGTGTGTGTGTGTGTGTGTGTGTGTGTGTGTGTGTGTGTGTGTACTGATCTTAAAATTCAACTAGATTAGCCTTTCCCAGGATAATTCAACATTTGGAACATCACATATAATTATGCATCCAGCATTCAAAATATCAGTAAATATTTTTCATACTAGGAGCACCATACCTGAAGATTACATCTTCTACCTTAACCATAGATGATTTCAAAATTATTTTTAAAATAGGGAAATATTTGAGGTAACTTTCCAATACCTATTCTCCACATATGTCCTTGTGTACACAACACTGTCCTTTGGACTTGAGTACTTGGTTCGAGTATTATAGCTGAAATACAAACATTTTTAACTTCATTTTTAAAATTTTATTTACAAGAATATTAATGATAGCAGGCTATTGAATAACTAGAGTTAATACTTAGTAAAATTTAGTACAAAATGTAATTTATTCATAGGTATTTCTTCTTCTAAATTATTTTTAATGTAAATGTAAAGGTTATATTAATTGACCACTCCCAAAATTCATTATCAGTATTTTTATTCCTGGTACTATATACTTCCACCAGTATATTCTATTTCTAAAACATCATGTTTAAAATTAGACATTATTCTCAAGAATATTTTGTCTCACATGTGAGTAAACACACTGAGAATTTGATTAGTAATTACTTTGACTTTTAAAATTCCTTTTTATCCTATTGTCCTAATCATATTTCCCAATAGCAATCCCCCCACAGATTTTAAAATCTAAAGTAAAATACTAATTAAGCTCATATGAAATTGTACTATTTACTGGGATTTTATGAATAATTAAAAAGGTTACTTTTATCATTTACTAGACTGTAAGCTCTTTGAAGACAGGAAACTGCCTTATTTTTCTTTGTAACTCTCATGGTTCACATAGCATATTGCCTTGCCTATTACAAATCAAATGTAATAATATGTATAAAATACTTTGCAAATCTTACAGAACCATGTAAAAGCTAGTTATTATCATTATCATTATTATCATCATCATTATTATAGGTGTTCCACTAAATCTGTTGATTGAATGAATAGATAAATGTCATAATCATGCTTTATACAAAATATTAAATTCAGGTCCCTAGTTTTTAAAGTACTCTAGTGACATGGTTTCTATCTACCTCAAGGGTTGTAATGAGAAAAGCACTTTACAAACTTTGAAGTTTTATTTAAAATTGAGCTATTATCAACTTAGTTTTTATAATAAAAGTGTTGGGAATAATCACCTCTGTCTTTCTTATTAAATGGAAAGATCATACACTGGAGTGCTCAGCTTTCCTCCCTCAGTGTTTCTCTCTCTCTCTCTCTCTCTCTCTCTCTCTCTCTCTCTCTCTCTCTCTCTCTCTCTCTCTCATTTCATTTGTTTGTTTTCATTTTGGTCTGGACCTATGATTTAAAAAATGTAGTGAGCCTCCCATAAAGAAATTCCTTCCACCAATACAGATCAGCAACTATTCTGTACTTAATAGTCTTAAATACTTGTATGGGGAATATTTAAAGGTTAAGTGATTTGCTCAGGGCCACAGAGCCAGTGGAGGACAGCTAGGTGATGCAATAGATAAAGTGCTGGACCTGGAGTCAGGAAGACTCATCTTCCTGAGTTCAGATCTGGCCTCAGACACTTAATAGCTGTATGAATCTGGGCAAGTCATTTAACCCTGTTTGCCTCAGTTTCCTCATCTGTAAACTGAGGTAGAAAAGGAAATGGCAAAGCAGTCCAGTATCTTTGCCAAGAAAACCCCAAAGGGGGTCACAAAGAGTCAGACACAAATGAAAACAACATCACAGAGCCAGTACATATCAGAGGCGGGACTTGAAATAAGGTCCTTCTGACTCCAAGGCTAACTCTTTATCTACCATAACATGCTGCCTTTCTTCTTCTGTCTTTTATCTTTTCATATTAGATGGAGTAATGTAAATAAAATATTTATATTTTAATTATCAAATAAGTATGACCCTTTTATAGCAACACAGAAACAACTTTTTACACTGTCGTGTTTTAATAGCATATAGTTTTCACCAGTTGGTAATTTCATTCAGAAAAGAAACGTCCAGTATAGAAACTGTCTCCACCACTGTGCCACCGCTCCAAATTATAGTCTTAGAGTTAAGTAGGACATTGAGAAGTTGAATGACTTACTCACAGTCACATGTTGTCATAGGCCAGTCTTTTGGATCCTGAGGCCCTCTATCTACTATACCACATCACAACAATGTCCAAATGATTAATCCTATTACCTTTCTGAAAGACTTTATGCACAAAAAAAACCTTTCTATTACAATCACCTGATAAAGTGGGAAATTTCTGCAAGGGAAAAAGCTATGTGCAGATTGGTTAATTTTTTTTAAAATTTAATTTATTGACTTAAAATACCTAGCATACCTGGAAGATGTCCTGGTTTCATGAGAATAGGCTGTGTTTATGCTGGACTGGTTGTTTCTGGCATTGGTAGATGAATTGCTATGTTCCTCTAGCCTAAAAACAAAACAAAACCAAAAAAAAATAAACAAAAACCCCAGATTCAGAGACCCATTTAAAAACCAAACACACTTGAAGGTTGCTTGTTTGTTTGTTTGTTTTCCCTTTAATCATGCAAACAAAAATGTTATTAGCAATAAGATGAAACCTTGCTAGATTTGGCTGCTCAACCACACGTAGACACTCCTAGAAACCAAGTACTCCTTCTCCTTGTTCTGTATTACTGCACTTAGATACAACCATTATCTTTCAGGGTAGGCTATTCTGAAAGTGTTAACTACATTCTTTAACTCTATCTTTCATCAAGGATGGAAAGTCTGAGGTTGGTTTCTGAGATTGCTTCACCTCCTAGTTGTGACATTTCAAAAAGCTGCCAATCTATGATGTCTTACAACAGTCGATCGGTTCCATGAGAATGATCCAAAGACTTCCTTTGAGAATCTTCATCTTCCATCTTGTTATAAATTAAGGTCAACATTTTTATTCCTGCAGAACTCAGACCTACATTTTTTATTTCTCTAAAAATACCAGCTAGCTTAGTGGGGGTTAGGAACATTTAGTTTTATTTCTGAGTATCTGAGAAAATTATTAATCTAAGAAAAGTTCAAAGTCTTAGCTCCTCTTCCTTCTCAAGGCTAGCTAAACTTTGATAAAATAAGATTAGAAAAAACACAGAGAAGAGTTTAGATCTTTATCAGCACTTATTATTCCAAGATAGAGTCTTCCTTTAATTCCTATGTGTCTCCTTAATACGTTTTTTTTGTCTTAAGAAAGTTACTACATGAACACATGCATGTATTTCAGAATGACCTTTAAATTATGAGAAAGTGAAATTTTTGTTGTTGCTCAGTCATTTTTCAGTCATGCCTGACTCTTCATGACCCCATTTGGGATTTTCTTGGAAAAGATAGTGGAATAGTTTTCCATTTTCTTTTCCAGCCAATTTTACAAATGAGGAAACTGAGGCAAATGGGGTTTGCCCAGAGTCACACAGCTGGTGAGAAGATTTGAACTCAGGAAGATGAGTCTCCCTGACTCTAGGCCTAGCACTCCACTGTGCCACCTAGCTGACCAAAAAAGTGAAATTATTGGGCTTATATAACTAGTCTAAGATAGTTGTAAGACCCATTCCATCTCATGAAATTTAATTCCACTCATCCAACAGTGTTAGGAATTTTCCATAAATGGTCAAATGCTTGCCGCTGTTAAATAAACATATTCCAAATAAGTTATAGATTAAAAGATGACTTTAAAGAACAAAGTCTAAAGATACATTTGGCTTTTTGCTAAAGATTACCAAATTATTAAATCTGTCTTGAATTACATTTCAAAGCAGAGAAATCTATTTTCAACCACATCATTTAAATGTCATGTCTGCAATGGGATTTCCTACAATAGCATGACAAAAATTTTGATTTCCATAGCAGTTTTTAAAAAATCTATGCTAGTCAATCTTTTTTTTATTTTAATTTTTTTTAAATCCACAAAAGGATGACATTTGTATAGGCCTCTCTATCCACACCCCAACACCCAATGTGTTTTGAGTGTGATAGGGAATGCAAGTATAATTGTATTCTTTTTTTTTTTAAGGCAATTGGGTTAAGTGCCTTGCCCAGGGTCACACGGCTAGTAAGTGTCATATGTTTGGTCTGAGGCCAGCTTTGAATTCAGGTCCTCCTGACTTCAGGGCCAGTGTGCTACTCGCTGCCCGCTATAATTGTATTCTTTCAATTCAATTTAAAAGACATTTATTAAGCCTCTACTATTGTCAAGGGACTGTGGAAATGAAGGCAAAAAAAATAAATAATCAACACATTCCCTGTCCTCAAGGAGTTTACCTTCTACTTAATGGATACAATATGTATATGAGGGGTGGGGGCACACAATGTAATACAAAATCATTTCAAAAGGGAGAGAATGCTAATAACTGGGTGGACTAGGAAATGGCTGATGTAGGAAATCATGTATCTGATCTGTAGAAATTCTGTAATGCAATGGAGAGGAAGGAGCAAATTTCAGACACTGAAGACTACTTATGTAGATACAGAGATTGCTTGGAGAAGAGTCAGCCATTTGAATCGGACAAGGTATTTGAAGGGGAGCAATATGAAATAAGAAGCCAGTAAAAGTAGATGGGAACCAGATGGCAAGGGGCTTTAAATTCCAGGCTGAGGATTTTACATTTTATCCTAGTGGCACTGGGGAGGCATTGCAGATTTTTTTTTTTGGTATATATTTGTGTTGTAGAGGGAGCTCATGGTCAAATCAGTTTTAGGAGTATCAATCTGGCAGCTGTGTAGAGAATGGAGAAGCACCAGGCGGTCACGAAGCATTTATTAAGCACCTACTCTGCCTTAGGCACTGTGCTAAGCACTGGGGATATGAAGAAAGGCAAAAGATAGTTCTTGCTGTCAAGGAACTCAGTCTAAAGGCAGAGACAACATGTAACCAATTAATGCTGTTCAGTTGCTTCAGTCATGTCTCTTTGTAATTCCATTTGGAGTTTTCTTGGCAAAGATACTGGTGGTTTGCCATTTTCTTCTCCAGCTCATTTTACAGATGAGGTAACTGAGGCAAACAGGGTTAAGTGACTTAAACAACTAATACTAACAAGCTACAATAGAAGATATACTGAAGATGATGAATGAAGGGAAGCAGCAGCATTAAGGGGGGATCAGAAAAGGGAAGCAGTTCATTTAGTCTAATTTGCCATAGGTTATAAGATTTGCTGCCTCAGTACCCTTAGGAGGTAATCCAAAACCTACTTTAATCCCTCTAGGGACTGGGAACTAGCCCATTGCATTACTAGAAGGCTCTGTTTGTTGGAGATTAATAGAATCACAGGGCCACAGATTTGGAGTTAGAAGGGACCTTAGAGGTCATCTTGTTAAACCCATAATGGTGGCTTGGTAGTGTAGTTGATAGAGCACTGGGCTTGTAATCAGGAAGACTCATCTTCCTGAGTTTAAATCTGGCCTCAGAAATACTAGCTGTGTGACCCTGTGTGACACTTAACCCTGTTCATCTCAGTTTCCTCTTCTGTAAAATGAGCTGGAAAAAGAAATGGCAAACCACTTAATCAGTTGCGAAGAAAACCACAAACGGGGTCACAAAGAGTCAGAAACAACTGAAAAAGAACTGAACAAAAGTTAAACCCATTCCTTTCATAGATGAGAAAACTGAGGCTCAGAGAAATTAAGTGACTTACCAAGGTGACCCAGGTACTAAGTAGCAGGGACAAGATTTGAACTCAGTTCATAGAATTATAGGTTGGTGTATTTAGATTCGAACGGGAATTTAGAGACCCTCTAGTCTAACCCCTCAGTTTGCCAATAAGGGGCTGAGCTCCAAGGTGGTTAAGAGACTTGCCCAAGGTGAATCAGGTAATGGGGCAAAGTGGGGGTAGATCCCACATCTACGACTTCAACCCAGCCCTCTTTTCACATGGTACCTCCCTTCTTTGCTAGGTTGAGCTAAAACCTGCCTCTTTATAAATTCCACTAAATGGTGTTATTTTGATTTCATAAATAGTAACCCTATGTGGCTTAAATCCAAATACCTTAAATCTCCAGAACTCTATTGAATATTATTCCTTTGAATGCATTGTGGGTGGTCATACCCTGCAGCCCTAGGCAAAGTAAACACTCTTTGAAAATTATACGGTCAGGCCCTGAAAGAGTTGTCAGAATGATTCCCTTATCTCCCACGATATATATCTCATTAATTTCACAAAAAATAAGAGGTTTCCATCAAGTTATACTGCAATGAAATCCTTATATAGCTGAACTACTTTCCTTAGCCTTTAAAGCTGATAATGTCTCTATGGAATGTCTCTCTAATCTTCAAAATAGGTCAGTAATCACATAATTTTAGAAGGGGTTCTTTATTTGTGAAAGTAGATTTAAAAGTAATTCCTAATGCACCAAATTTGAAAACAGATATGCAGTCCTACGTACTTTCTAACTGGGTCCTTTCCTATCTTTCTAGTCTTCTCACACTAACTTCACTTACTCTGTGATCCAGAGACACTTGTGTTCTTGTTGTTCCTCAAACATGATACTCTGAACGTTTTTCTTGGTTGCCCTCCATGCTTGCAATGCTTTCCTTCCTCATCTCTACCTCTGAGGTTTTCTGGCTTCCTTCATGTCTCTGCTAAAGTCTCACCTTCTGCGGGAAGCCTTTCCCAGTCTTCTTAATATTATTGCCTTCTCTCTGAGACAACCATACCCCACCCTTCTACCAAGTTAAATTGTTAATATCTTGTTTGCACATAGTGGTGCAGAATTTGCATATTGTATCCCTTATTAGACTCCTTTTATCACCAGCCTTTAGCATAGTGCCTTGCACATAAGACATTTAATACATGTTAGCCAACTTGCTGACCAAGAACATTTCATGTGTTATTGCACTTCTCCAGGTTACAAAAAGGTATCTCTGTAGCAATCACATATACACATGCATACAAAATGCAACATGTAGAGCACATGTTATTGTCTCTGTTTTAGAGGTGAGGAAAATTGAATTTGGGGAGGCTGAATGATTTGCTCACAGTGCCATAGTGAGTAAGCATTAGGGATTGACCTGAATTTGGAATTCACTTTCCAATACAATCCACTGTCTCCTGTACTATAGTACAGATTAATATTTCAGTTTAATAGCCTAGTCCAAGGCAGTTACTTGATTTATTTTGGTGTAGTAGAGCCAGAAGACTTGGGCTTTGGATCAGCCTCTGCTATTTAGTAGCTAGGTGACTGCAAGGGAGTCACTTAATCAGTTGAGCCTCAGTTTCTTTATCCTTAAAATGGGGCTGATACATTTTCAACCTTAGAGGGTTGTTCTGAGGAACACCCTTCATAACCTTAGAGTAGAATAAATGTTGTTATTATTATTCCTCTGGGCAGCTAGGTAGCACAGTGAATAGAGTACTGTGCCTGGAAGACTCATCTTCCTAAATTCAAATCTGTCCTCACTTAGTAGCTGTGTGGCCTTGGGCAAGTCACTTAACCCTGTTTGCCTCAGTTTTCTCATCTCTAAAATGAGCAGGAGCAGCAAATGACAAACCACTCCAGTATCTTTGCTGAGAAAAGCCCAAATGGAGTTACAAAGAGTCAGACATGATTGAAATGACTGAACAACAATTATTATTATTTCATCTATTCAAGTCCTACTCCAGTGACTCACAATGACATGACAATAAACGTATCAAGGATTGTGCCAAAGTCTAGCAGATCCTATAAGCTAGAAGGGCTTCAGATATGGCCATAGCAATGGTCCCTATGACTATGGTCCAAGGACCACTCTAGTTACTTGTTGGCTGGCCACGAAGTGATAATTCTTTCCAACAGTAACTCATGAGGACCATCTACTAAGGCATGGAAAGATTGTGATCTGTATTGATGGAGCTAGTATCCATGTATACCAAGATACATATAGCTTTCCTGAACTACAGAAGACTTATTCTCTTAGCTTATTTCCTGATCACCTATTTACTGAAAGGAAATCTCTAGTATAAGTTCAATAGATAAGCATCCATATCTTTAATTTTCTCTTTTGCATGAGGAATCAAAGATTGCCTTAAAACTCACCACTTTTCATTATTGTGTGTGTTGGGGTTTACATCTATGAGATTGTCAAGGTCTCTGTAAGAATGAGAAATTACTAAATGAGAAACATCCATATATAAGTGATCTCATTCATTTCAACCATCTTCTACCTTTCATTTCTTTGATTGAAAGTGCTGGATGGTATAGTAGGTAGAACCTTTGGATTTGGAGTCAAAAGATGTTTTGTGTTCTAGCCCTGTCACTTCTTGTGACATTCTGTGCAACTTTGGACAAACCTGTTACTGTTTCTGAACATGTTTCCTCATTTAAAATGTGAAGAATAATGCTTCTACTATTTATGTTTATTTAGATCAAATGAGTTTATATATCTAAAATATTTTGTAAACTCTAAAGAACACTATATACATAAGCTATAGTTATTATTCTTTTTCACAGGGACAGAAACTAAGATGGGGAAAAAAAAGGAGAGGTGAAATGAGTAAACCTCTGATACAAGGCTAACTCAAGACCATACCCCATCTTGACCTGTTTTTCCTAGACTGGGTTCTATGTCTTGGATTTCTCTTTCTATACTGGGGCCCCAGTGTCCCCCTAAAGTTAATATCTCATATCCAAAATAGTCAAGCTTTGATTAAAAAATGATATGAAAAAATAATCTTCAAATTGGGTGCTAATAGTTGATAAGGCTGCTTGTGCTATCCCTTCTTAAGAATTTGCATTTTAACATGTGAATTTTCAAACCCCAAAGCTTCATCCAAAGGAAAAAATCGCCAACAAATGGAATTGCAGGCACTCTAACAAGTCAACAGGGAAGCTGGGAGCTACAAGGGTCTTCCTAGAACCCATTAAAAATTGCAATATATAAGCAGACATGTTCTACCTATATGTAAAGTTGCCCCTGTTATCACTCCTTCTGCTGAATCCCCAAGACAGAGCTTATTGAGGAAGCACTCCTAAAGACATGTTTTTCCCCTCCTGACCATTAAAAAAAATCCCACTAACTGAATGTTCTTCCTGAGGTTCTGGGGAGAAAGGAGGAAAGGAATTGAAATTAAAAAAGGTCATCAACTACAGTTCTATCATTTTACAAATGAAGAAACTGAGGTCTACAGTAGTTATATAACTTGTCCAAAATCAGGATTTGAATTCAGGTCCTATGACCCCAAGTTCAGTGTGTTTTCCCACTGCATTGTCGTGATGGGAAGGGCTATTGGGCCCAGGAAGATTTTGTACACATTATAAGACAGAGGTTTCTACTCTTTTCCTCATTCTTTTATTATATATACATATTCTGTACTGTATAAGACAGAGGTTTCTACTCTTTTCCTCATTCTTTTATTATATATACATATTCTGCACTGTATAAATCCTTTGCCTAAACATAATTTCATGGACTAGGAAGAAGACTGGATGGGGGGAGGGGTAAAAGGCTGTTGGGTTTTTTGGGTTGTCTTATTTTATTTTATTTTATTTTTTGGTACCAGGTGGCACTCACAGTTGCTATGGCACTGACAAGTAATTAATTCTTCCCTAATTTAAACTGTCTGTTGAACCCACCAACTATACAATCTACATCAATCCTTCATGTGGCGGCAAACAACGTGCAGGAATTTTAAAACAATAATATCCCAGAGGCATAAAGAATATCTGAAACTGTGTCTTGTTTTGTTGCTGTTAGGGATTCATGCCATTTACTAGGTGAGGAATCTGAGAGGTGGATCCTATAGTGCTTTCTGCCACTGCTACAAACCCATCAAGCTGCAGTATGTAAAAATAAACCTTCACAGCCTAAGAGCTTAGTATCCCAAATACACTCAATTTGCATGATGCCTTTTACAGTAAGCAGAAGGGTCCTGAGTCACAAATTCAGCCAAAATTGGAATTTTCTTTTAAGCTATTTCCATAGGATTATATATCAACCATTAAAGATCCCTTCCCGACCCAACCCCTAACCCCCAAAATCTTATATGAATGATTGATGTTCTGTCTCCTCCAATTAGAGTGTGAGCTCTTTGAGAAAAGGAATTAACTGAGCTTTTTCTACTTGTTTATTGCTCTTTTTTTTTTTTTGGTTAGGCAATGGGGTTAAGTCACTTGCCCAGGGTCACACAGCTAGTAAGTGTTTTGTGTCTGAGGCCAGATTTGAACTCAGGTCCTCCTGAATCCAGGGCCGGTGCTCTATCCACCTAGCTGCCCCAGCTTTTTCTACTTGTATCCCCGGCACTTAGCAATGCTTGGCACATACTAAGCCTTTAATAATGTTTTATTTTTTTTCATTCCCTCAATGCCGAATTTGAATTGTCACTTCATAAACATCTAATTCTAACTCATTTTTACCTTGACTGTGGCCCAGCACAGTTGAAAGAATACTGAACTTGAAGTTTAAAATTCTAGCACTAATAATTATATGTCAGAACTGTATGATGTTGGGTAAAAAACTTCTCTGAGATTCAGTTTTCTTAATCTTAAAATAAAATCCCTTCCAACATTAAATCTACGATATCAATTCAATTCTCCTGAAATTCTTATAAAAAGGCAAGCAAAATAAATTTGATTTAATGTGCTCATACATGGAATTAATCAAGAATAGGGGGAAATTATACTTGGCCTTACCCTTGGGTCTTTTTGTTATATCCATTAGAATTTACTTCAGTGTGATTGTCAAGGTCCTGGTCTCTATGGGAATAAAAAAGTTCATGCTATATTAGATTCACCTTTAAATTACAGGAAAGTAGTCTTTTGAAACAAAGGTCACACAGGGAGGAACTGGCACTATTGGTTACTCTGGTCTGAAGAAAAAAAACTTTATAAAATTTTATGTAATCTCAGAATTAGCTTTAAATCATTGTTCCACATAAACATATGTGTCTTCCCAACTTCTTTAACCCTTTCCTCCCCATCCCTTCCTCCACCTCAGTGCAAGAGTAACTGGGCAAACTCTTTATGAATGTAGGGATAGAGATAGTACTTGTACTCTGTTTTCACTGATACAGGGAATTCCTGGGTGAGATAACTTCTATCAATACAGGTCAGCATCTTCTCTGCATCTTATAGCCTTAGAGAGTTATCTAAAGTATTTGGAGGACAAGTGATGTGTCCAGGGTTTCATTGCCAGAATGTGTCAGATGTGGGACTTGTAGACAGCTCTTTATCTACTACAGAACAATGATCTTTCCACATATGAATGTAACAGACTATTATTGCATTGAAACAAATTATGCATATGAGAAACTCAGAGAAACTCGGGAAGACTTGCATGAATCAATTCAGAGTGAACTTAGCAGCATAAGAAGAATACTGTATATAGTAACAGCAATATTGTTTTAAGAATGACTTTGAGAGAAGTTTTGTCTATTATTTTGTCTATTAAAAAAACCTAAATTAACTATAAAAGATACGAAGAAAGATACTACCTGCATCCAGAGAAAAAATTGATAAATAGAAGTATGAGTGGAATAATTTTACATACACACACACACACACATGCACACATGCTTGTTTGTGTCTAATGGTAACCATCTCTAGGGTGGAGGGGAGAAAACAAGAAATTTATGTGATAATTTTGTTGTACATTTGAAAGGAATAGCAAGTTGTGCATAGTATATTATGGAAATGCTTCTTTTATTTTCTAAATTAAAAATAGAAAAAAACCAAAAATGCAAATGTAAAGAAAATTAAAGGAAAGTCAGACACTGAGTAATTATAATGACTGAAGAACCAATAATGCAACATATATCCATCTTCTCCACATGAAGAAGGGAGACCTTGTGGATGGTGTTAGGTATAATGCCAGAAACAGTCGTGAAATTGGTTGGTTTTGCTTAACTGTTTTTCTTTGTTTCAAGGGAAGGTTTAATGCAGGGTTGGGGTGGAGGCAGAGTACACCTGGTAGTTTCTATGAGGCAAAAAATAAGAGTTTGCAGCAAAATAAATAACATATATGTGGCCTTGAGAGTCAGATTATCAGACATGAAGATACTGATGGTTTGGGGGAAGACAGAGAGAATTCAATTTAATCAGGAAGAACTGGGTATAAAAAAAATAGCCAGGTAAAGCAACATTCAAGGATCAAATCAGAAGTTTCCATCAGAATTTACATTACCTGAAACATGAAGAGTCCATTTAAGATTTGAATTAAAGTCTGATGGAGAATAAATGGAGAAACTGAACCACTGTTCTACGTCAAATATTGGATCATTCTATTGATAGATAACTATTAACAACTATCTTGATGGGCAAAAACAAAGTCTATAAGGCACCAAATAAACTGATCCATTAGTAAGCACCCATATATCTGTAGTTAGATAATATATGCAAAATACATTGCAGATCTTAAAGTGGTATATACATTTTAGCTATCATTAATAGTAATTCATGTATCCTAGGAATCCAAAGCTCTAGGGCTACAATACATCATCATTTGCAGGAGGACCAGTTCTATTGTTGTCTCTGAATTCTCAAATATCTCTGGAATTATCTTTAGTTTTTAGAATTTCCATTTCTGGGGGCAGCTAGGTGGTACAGTGGATAGAGCTCCAACCTTGAAGTCAGGAGGAACTGAGTTCAAATCTGGTCTCAGACACACAACACACCACACATACTAGCTGTATGACCCTGGGCAAGTCACTTAACCCCAATTGCCTAGCAAAAAGTGGGAAAAGAAAGAAATTCCATTTCTTCCATGGCTACTATCTTTCTTCTAATGGACCTAGGCTTGAATCCTGTGTTTAGATATGCTTGGTATAGGTTGCATTAATTAAATATGTATATTAATTTTATTAAACACATTTGGGAGTTTTTAATGGAATTTTCTTGTTTATGCTTATAGAAGTTAACATGTACATGCACACACATACAAAAGCAACGAAAAATTAGTATCTCATTTTTTGTCAGGGAAAAATCTGGTCATATTAGTTCCAAACTTCCAGTATCTAAATTAAGCTCCCATTCATAGGAATTATCATAACAATTCATATTTCTATGACTTTGGGAGTTTTATAGTGTTTTGCTTACAATAACCCACTGGCATAGGCAGCTTATATCATATCATTCCTCATCTACAAGATGAGGAAACTGAAGTTCAGAGAGTCGAGGTGATTTGCCCAAAATCACACCCTTCATAAGCGTCAAAGTTATTACAAAAATCTAGTTTTCTTGACTCCAAATCCAGTGCTTTTTCTAGTTGAGTTATATACATTTGAATAGACAGAAACCATTACAAGTGCTCTTTAAAGCAGTGTGCCAGAGGAAAAAAACATAATCAATGCAACAATGACACTCTTCAGGTTCCTCTAAATTGTTTGGAAAATGGCTGAATAGTTTAGTACCATACATTTCTCCAAGGAAACATTAGAGCCTTCCTTTCTTTTCTCTTTCCCTTCTTACTCTCCAGTAGAGATGTTGACAGAGAGTGAAATAAATCATCAAAAGGAACCAGAGTGAGAGGGAAGAGAAACCTACCAGCTACATGGAGACAACTCATCCCTTAGTAATCAAGAGGGACCTATACAAAAACAGGATCATACCTTTTCTTCCTAACAGACTATCACTAAAATTGCACCAGGAACTATTAAAAGGGCTCCATAGGCCCTTTTACCAGTGGTCTAATAGAACTTCATTTGCTTTACCCAAACATGAAGCACATTAAACAAGTAGAATGGACTATATGACCAGAATCTAAAAGAAACAAAACAAAACTATATGAATACATGTATGTATATATATATATATATATATATATATATATATATATATACACACATATATATTTATATTCTATATAGAGAGACTATATATGTAACAAAGCCATATGATGATAAAAGCAAGGAAGAAAAGACATGATGAGTAAGAAAACAAATCAA
The DNA here is from genome assembly GCF_003287225.1 of Phascolarctos cinereus. Taxonomy (NCBI): domain Eukaryota; kingdom Metazoa; phylum Chordata; class Mammalia; order Diprotodontia; family Phascolarctidae; genus Phascolarctos; species Phascolarctos cinereus. The sequence goes on along the minus strand of NW_027556180.1, from coordinate 122,902,557 downwards.
GGACATTATTGTTTTTCAGCCTGATTGATTTCAACAACCAGCTTTGACAATCCAATCCAAGCAGCCCAGACTGCTCATAAACTTTCCAAGTTACTTGGGGTATAAAAATAAATTTTCCCTGTCTAATTAAGTCTACATAATTTACATCATGTCTTTTGCACCAAGGTATAAGATGGGAAGAGCTGTGATTTAAAGCACCCAAAATAGATTTTTAGAAAAGCCCATCCAAATGTTGCTAGCAAACAAGAGCATGTGTATAAAGCTGTTTAATAAAAGAATGATTACAGCAGACCTGACTGTTTCTTACTCTTGTAAACATTTGGAATTTATTTCAGTGATATGGTCACATCCTTGGCCTCTGTAGATCATGAGAAACCCTTTGGAAAAAATGAGCACTACGTAGTTCAGCTGGAAAATGGAATTTTAAAAGCAGTTTTCAAAAATAGAGAAAAGAGCTGGGTGTGGTAATACAAACCTATACTCCCTATTACTAGGGTGCTTTAGTGCTGGAGTTCTGAATGGCAGTAGGCTAAGCCAATCAGGTAGCTGCCTTAAATCCAGCACTGGATTTAATGGACCAGGTAGGAAAAGCAAAGTTAAACTCTGGAACCAAATTGTAATGGGATTACACTCTATACAACCACTTGGTTGAGATATGGAGCCCCAAGGGAAGAAGAGAGAAGGAGCAAGAAAGAAGAGGGAGAGAGAGAAAGCATAGCACAATGTATTTGAAAACCTACCTCATTTTTACAGAAAAGGAAATTGAGGCCCAGAGAAATTGATTGACTTTTTTCTGAGGTCACATGGATAGAAAGAGAGGAGAGTCTATATTCAAACTCAAATCCTTTGATCCAGAGCTAAGGAATTGATTGCACCAAATGGCATCCCATATATTCTGTCTCTGTTTTTATGTGTGGGAAGTAATATATTTTATAAAGCAGCAATATATTTGCCTCAACATAACTTACTTTAACTGCTCATTGTTCAGCATGGAATACATTTACCAAATTACAGAGTGACAGTACAAAAGATTTACTATGCATCCTCAATTTATGCCAAAAATTAAATCTTGGGCATGAAGCTTTTGATTGAATAGAAGTCTTTGTCACTCTGAAAGGGGTATAGAAACTACAGTGAGATCATTTGTATAATCCTTTTTCAACTATGTTGTGAGAAAGGGGGGACATTTATGTTTATTTTTCAAGGAATTTTTTTAAACATGAGAGAATTAAGGCTGTTACATTAAGGAAATTAGTGTTCCATACTGATATAGGCCTATGCAAGCACATCAGGCAGATGATACAATAAGCCAACTTCATTGAGCTTGAGTCCTCGTGGTTTATGAAATCTGACCCTGGTGCAGCAGGTTTTCATTTTTGCTGCTACTTGCAGAACCACAAAGAATTGTCACAGAAAACCAAATCCAAAGTTTCTTATATACTTACTTCAATTTTACGTACTCTACATATCATAGAAGATTTGGTTCAAACTTTCTCTTGCCCCTAATATCTATATGACCTTAAGCAATTCATTTAGGTCCATTGGGCCTCAATTTCCTCATTTGTAAAATGAGAGGTTAGGACTTGATGACATTTGGAAGTAGCATGGTGTAGTAGAAAGAGGGCCAGATTTACAGTCAGAGGATTTAGGTTGAAACCCCAGCTCTCCACTTGTTCCCTGTGTAACCTTGGACAAGCCATTTTGAATTTTCTGAATCTCAGTTCTCTTATGGATAAAATGATGGGGTTAGACTAGATGGCTTCTAAGACCCCTTCTATATGTAAATCTATGAACCCACACATTCATATGAAGTTTTTGCTTTTGCTTTCACAGAATTCTACTTCTCAGTATGGCATAGGAGTGAGCTGGCCTTCAAACCAGGAAAACCTGGGTTCACAGGCCCACCTTTCACACATTCTAGCTATAGGACACTGGGCAAGCAATTGAATTTTAAGTGCTTTAGGCAATTCTCTATGACTATATATATATATATATATATATATATATATATTTCAGAAAAGGTGAAATATGCATTGGTAAAAGATGTTTCTTCATTTGGAAGTTCCTTATATCAATGAAATCAAAGATCTAGTCCAGATCCCTATATTATGGTGTCAGTGGGGTTTAGAAGGAATTTGTTTCTTTTATGGGTTGGTGTTGGAGAAGAGGTTTCAGAAGGGTGGGAGGACATTTCATTGAGAGAAGAGGCAATGAGGGCCTAGATAAGGGTGGTGGCTATGCTAGTAGATCAGAGGGCATTTATTGTGTCCAAATCCTAGCTCTGCCATGTTATTGTTGTTGGTGGTGGTCATTCGTTCTCAAAAAGGACCAATGAAATAATGAAGGTAATGTCTTGACTTGTGCATGAATTGGATTTAAATGAGGCAAAGCTGTGCAAAGTCATTATCTGGACCTCAGTTTTCTCATTTAGAAAACAAAGTGGGATAAATAGATGCCCCCACTTCCTTTTGGCTCTAAATCAACACTTCTATTATTATACCATCTATTTAACACTATTTTAATGATTAAAGTAGTTGGGGGCTGGGATATAGTCTTTCATGACACAAGCATGATGATACAAGTGAGTAAGGACATCAGTTTCTGTCTCTGACAAATGTTATCTTTTATAATTCTAAGGGTAAAAATGTCAACAGATGAATTTAAGTCTTCATTCAGAAATAGCTTCTACAGTCAGGCTAACAATAGCTTATGAGCTACCAGTAATTGACTTTCTCCTTTTAGTGTTAGTTCATGGAAATTTGAAAATATGCCTGTTAAGAGTGAAGCGTTTTCTCACTGTATAAGTGAAATTTCCTCATAAATATGCATTTGTCAGGTTGCTGGGTTCCTAGAAGGAGGGCAGGAATGTCTGTTTGCAGGCAGAGTGACAACTGGAATTTTATTCAGTCCTTAAGTGAACTATAGCTGAAAATGTCACCAGTCTCCTAAACAGAACTCAACTTTGCTGTAGCTCTCCTATGAAGTCATCAATCCAAACATAACGTTAAATAGGATTGTAAGGGGATGGTACTGCCACTAAGCTGATTTTGACCTTTCAACATCATCCTTTTCTGTACTTCCACTTCAAATGGGAAGGGCTAATGCACTAAATAATAAAAATAATAGAATGAAATAAAAAGATCTCTTTTCCAAATCACTCCAGAATTCATGGATTTTTTTTCCTATTTATTCCATGATGAGTTATTGAAGAAATTGACTGGTTTCTACCTGAATGAGGTACACTATTGAAGGCATTCAGATATGAGGCTTAATTGGGCCATTCTGAAACAAAATCATCAACTTTTGAATAAACATAATTCAATTATTGCCTTGAGTGACATCTGCCATCTTCATATAAAAAAAACTTCTTGTTATAGAAATTTTATAATGCATTGCTGAAGTCCACACTATATTGAACAAGTAATACATTATTCTATACTAAAGAAATTCAATGAGAGAGCTTGGCTTGCATCAAACAGAAGGAAATATATCTGAGGAATTTGGTTTTTAAATGCACTTCATTAACACAATGTTCTAATGTGATACTCTGGACTGGTTAATTTTACAAGCTTCTCCAGTAAATAACTCCATCTATCCAAAACTTAACATCTTTGGGAAATTTGTCCCAGTTCCTCTTCCTATCATCCAGAAGCATCAGCTTAGGTGAAAATGCTTTCCTTTCTCTTGCTATCTTTCTTAGGTAGCTAAGTGGTATGCTGGATAGAGTGCTATATATGGAGTGAAGAAGACCTGAGTTCAAATTCAGCCTCAGATACTTACTAGCTGTGTGACCTTGGGCAAGTCACTTAACCATGGTCTGCCTCAGTTCCCTCATCTGTAAATGATGATAATAATAGCACCTACCTCCCAGAGTTGTTGTGAGGATAAAATGAGATGTTTGTAAAGTGCTTTGCTAATCTTAAAGTATTATATAAATGTTAGTTATTATTATTAATTATTACTTTCATCCACGTTGAACTCAGCTCAACTTATAGTAGTCAATCTATAGTATCTTTTTCTATTAGACTCTTCAATTCTACCTTTGGAAGCCATGCTTGGTGACCAAACACCCTGCCTACTCCCATTCCTAATCTTCAATTTCTACTTCTTTTGTATCTTCTGGAGGTGGCTAGGTGGCACAGTGGGTAGTTGAATCAGGAGGATCTGAGTTCAAATCTGGCCTCGGACACTTAACACTTCCTAGCTGTGTGACCTGGGCAAATCACTTAATCCCGACTGCCTCACCCCCCCCCCCAAATCGTCTTTTGTATCTTCCACTTTCCATACTAACTGGGCATCCTTCCCCATACTCTACAATGCTGACCATTCTTCTCATGCCCTCCAATACACAGGGCAAAGAACTGGCAGTCTCATTTCTTTTAATTGACACTTTTATTTATTTATTTTCCCTCCCCCTTCCCCCACCCTAGAGATGACTATCATTAGACACAAATATATATATATGTAAGTATATATATGATTATATATACATATATGTATGTATATATGGGATTATATATACAGACACATACACATGTGTGTATATATATATATATGTATATATGTAAAATATATATAAAATCATTTTATACATATTTCTATTGATCAGTTCTTTCTCTGGATGCAGATCACTTCTTCCTTCACATGTCCTTAGCCAATTGTAGAAATTTATTCTGTCCTGTCACTCAGCTATCTTTCCTCCTTTGTAGTTTATGCCACCTGATTATAACACACCCTCCTGATTAACTGCTGTTCTCCTATACAGGCCTCTACAACATTTGTCCACTTTCCCTGGCAACTTTTTCACTTTTCTTTTGCTTTTTTGTCATGCTCTTCCATTCCATCTCATATCCTGACACCACCTTTAATAACTTCAATATTTATGTTTCATTTCTTTCTTTGTATCCCCAGTGGCTAACACTGTGCTTGGCACCTAATGGGCCTTAAATACATGTGGACTGACTGATTGATTGAATGATTGATCGATGACCACTCTAATACTCTCTGATCTCACAATAAAAAGAGTACCAGACTTGAAAACAGAGTCCAAGGCCTGTTGCTATTGTTATTTGTTCTACATTCTCAAAGAGGACCAATGACATCACAGGGTGATGTCTTGACTTGTGATTTAATTGGATTTAAGAGAGGCAGAGCTGCACAAAGTCAACAGCCTCACTCCCTCCTCCAGAGTCCTCAGAGGTCCAGAAGATCTGGTGTTACAAGTCAATGTCTGGGATGCAGTGGATGACCTTGGCCTTTTTAATTAAGGTCTTTCCCAGACCTGCACTGAAATCCTGTCAAGCCACAAATTACCTGTGTGACTTCAGATTTCTCATTTGTAATTTAAGCAGGTTGGACTAGCTGTTTTCTAAGATCTCTTCCAGCTCTGATATTCTATTATCGGGCAGCATATCTATGACTCCCCCTTCCAACCCCAACTGGGTTCAAAGCCTGGCTTGGAATCAGATGATCTGTATTCAAATCCTGCTTCTGCTCCTTCCTCCCTGTATCACCTTGGGGAAGTCACTTAACCTCTAAATCTCAGTTTCCTTGTCTACAAAAACAGGGAGTTGCACCAGAAACCCTTTAGTAGGAGAAAATAAAAATGGTTCGGTTCAATGATAAGACTTAAAAAATTATTCATATTAAAAATCTTTTTCATTCAAGTGTCTGTGAACTCAGGAAAATTACAATATCATGGATCTAGAACAGGAAGTTATATAAGTAGTAAACATCTGATGTGGGACTTGAACCAGGTCCTCTAGCACTAGCTTTGTGAGCATGTGATACTAAGTGCTAATTCACTACTCGTCAGCCAATTTGGTGTCATCCCTTGATCCTGGGAATGCAATTTCCAGCAAGGAATTTGTTATAACAGCATTTCCCACTACCACAAAGCAATATGCAAATGTTATGAAGTTCATAATCATGCATTTTACTTGTGTTAATAAAGCACTTTGGGGTGAAGGATGCCACCAAAAAGCAACAAAGGGCAGACAACTGTATGAAATACACAATTTTTGCTTAGATTGTTTGTTTCAGTAGGACCCCTGGGCTCTGAATTATCTCATGATTAGATACAACATCTTCCAAAAATCTTTTCTTCAGATGAGTCTTAATTAATTTTGCTTTTCAGCCTTGATAACTGCCTCCTATATAGTCCAAGTTTGGAAATGGTTCCCTAGAAGGAAGAAGAATAGCTAAGCTGAGCCCATAATGGGACACCATGTTGTCTTGTTGACAAGGGCAGGAACCCTAGACAGTATTAAACATAAGCAAATGAGAAAATGATGCGTGACCAGTTGAAAAAAAAACAGCAGCAGTAGGCCCATAATTTTAAACAGAGAGCCCCATTACTATCTTAAAAAGCCAAATGTACGTCCTTGGAATGCTTAGTTTTACAACCATATGCTGATTTGAAGAAAAGAAAAACCCAACCAAGACAAAACACTCACCAATAAAAGGATGCACTACTACTAGCTTGACAAAAAAATACGTATATATATATATATATATATATATAATATATATATAATATATATATATATATATATATATATATATATCAGCAGCTTTAAAAATTCTTACTCAGTTCTTTGCAAATAGTTCAGAGAGGGCAGCAAGATTAAATGTTCTTACCTCTTGCTGTTTCTGAAAGTTGTTGGATTCACTTTAACGAATCTATCCAGGTCTTGGCTCCTTTGGTAGGAGAAAATAAAAATGGCTTGGATCAATGATAAGATTTCAAAAATTATTCACATTTTAAATCTTTTTCATTCAAGCATCTACCCATGAAACTCAAGAAAATTATAGTATCATAGATCTAGAACACAAAGTAACTTTAGAGGCCACTTAGCCTAACTCCCTTATTTTACCATAAAGATAGGGAAACCAGAGTTAAGGGACTTGCCCAAAATTATAAAGTAGTAAACATCTGATGTAGGACTTGTAACCAGGTCATCTTATTTCCAGAGACAATGTTCTTTTCAAGAATCACATTACCTTCCATACTGTTGAAAGAATATATTTTTATTCCTTTACCTCTGATTATTTCTGAGAAATTCAGGAGTCACTTTGATGAATTTATCAAGATCATCTTGGTTTCTTTAAATCATAAAAAATAAAAACAGTACAGATTAATGATACAGTTGGAGGAAGTAAGTACACTAACATTATGAACGGGTCAGATAATTTTCTAAAAGTCTGTCAAATGCCTTGGAAACAGATGAGAATGATGAATATTCCTTCTTCTTACCTCTGATTATTTTTGAGGGTTTCAGGATTAACTTTGATGAAATCGTCAAGATCTTGGTTTCTTTAAAGAGGACAAATAAAAACAGTTTGAATTAGTGACAGGCAAAGATTTAATGCGAGGAATTTGTATGGGGAAGGAAGGGAATCTGGATATCACTATGCTAAAAGACTTATTTTCTTAAAAATTAATTGATGTAAGTCTTGGAAACAGTTTCCTATCCTCTCAGAGTAAGGATTAAATAATCTTGTTTGAATAGAAAATAATTCTGGTTTTATATATTTTATTTCCACTATCGCTCTGCTATGAGTAAAATGTTTGTTAAGTAGTGTGTTTGTGTGTGTATGTGTGTATATGTTGTGTGTGTGTGTGTGTGTGTGTGTGTTTTAATTCATATGGTCTAGTAAATGTGAAGTGGATATCCAACAATCAACAAGCATTTATTTAGTACTTACCATGTGCCAAGCACTGTGTTGGTAATGAGGATACAAGGAAAAATAATAGTTCTTGACCTCAAGAAGCTCATATTTTGTCAGAGGATTAGTTTATTTTCCCCTTTATCCAGATACTTTGGCCCGCTGTGGACATGACATGACTCTATTATCCTATCCTGATTTGCCATGCCCAGTAAATAAAACCAACTGTAAAAATTAGATCTAAGACTGAGATTATTCTCAATAAGTAAATTTATAATATTCCAACAAAATAATGATTTTATTTTCCTCCATGAACGAAAAATAAGCTAAATTCAACTCAACTATTCATGTTCCGAATATGAATACACTGTGGATCTGAGGTCTTAAGAAGATAGAAGGCAATAAAAGACAGCACAATGTGGTGAAAAAGGAGTTAGAGGACCTACCTTCAAATCTCAGCTCAGCTATTTATACTTGCTACTTATAGACTTTGTTTTTTCTTTGTTTTTTTAGTGAGGCAACTGGGGTTAAGTGACTTGCCCAGGGTCACACAGCTAATAAGTGTCAGATGTCTGAGGCCAGATTCAAACTTAGGTCCTCCTGACTCCAAGGCCAGAGCTCTATCCACTTCACCACCTAGCTGTCCTACTTAGAGACTTTGGACAAGTCACTTGGACTCTCCAGGTTTCATTTTCTTTATCTGTAAATTGAAGGAATTGAGTTAGATGTTTATTGTTTTGTTTGTTGTTTGTCCATTCTAATCCTGAAGATACATTCCAACTCTAGAGCCCAAGAAGCAAATTATTTTCTTGAGTATTCCTACAAACATTCTTTGATGCTTTACTTGGGAGAGATTAAAAAGAACTATGGAAAGAAATCTTCCAGGTGGCAGGTAGTATGAAAATTATTTTCTGCCATTTTATATTTAAGAAAACTGAGGCTCAGAGAGATTTGGTGATTTGCCCAAGGTCCCACTTTAGGATTCCAAGGAGCTCCAGACTCTTGGCAACAACCCACACCAAAATACTGTGCCCCTCCCACTGTCACCATTCTGCTATCTACATGGCTTCTGTTTATTTTTATGTATGTTCCTTGAAAGGTCTGGAATATCTTCAGTTCTGTTGGTGTATCCCTAGTACTTAGAACAATGTTCAGCCTGGAGGAAATGCTTATTAAGTCCTTTATCATTCATGAGGCAACTAGGATTGGGCTGTAAATCATCGGGAGACCTAAATTCAAATCTGGCCTCAGATACTTTGTAGTTATGTGACCCTGGGCAGGTCACTTAACCTATTTGCCTCAATTTCCTCATCTGTAAAAATGGGGATAATAACGGCTTTACCTTTCAAGGTTGTTGTGAGGATCAAACGAGATAATATTTGTAAAACACTTAGCACAGTGCCTGGCACATAGGAGACCCAATATAAATGTTAGCTATTTGGCATTATTATTATTACCATTCAATGCTTTTTCCATTGTGTCACATCTGTAGGATAATGGTTAGTGATCATGTCATTCACCATAAATAACTAAGTATTCAATAAAAGGGAAGGGGAAGGGAACAGGTATTAATTACTATAGACCAGGCACTGTGCTAAAACCTTTACAAATATCTCATTTCATCCTCCCAAAAACCCTCAGACATAGATGCTATTATTATCCTCATTGTATAGTTGAGAAAAGTGAGGCCAACAAAGTTAAGTGATTTGGCCAAGATTACAGCTAGTGAGTATCTGCCATCAAATTTGAACTCAGATCTTCCTGACTCTATTCCAGATCTTTTAATGATAAAGATACTATTAGGTGAGGAATTAGTGTATATGACAGTTTCTTTGAAAGAAAAGGATAAATTAAGAACCTAATAAGCTTCCATTATCATAAAAATTCTACCATCAGTGATCACACATAACTGATTAATCTCTGACTGTATTTAACATATACTTTTCTTCTAAAGCTCTCATATTTTCAACTTGAAAAGAAGCAATATCAGGATGATAGTGGTATTATAAACAATGTCAGTTTCTTATCTTACAACAGAAAACATAATTTCTTTTTAATAAACAAAATCCAGTACAATATTTTTCACTGTAACTACATATGCTGTACACTTCCCAGAAAACCAGTGGACATTTTTATCTTTGGAGTTAGCCAGATAGAAGAAGTTGAAAATGGAGTTAGCCAGATAGAAGAAGTTGAAAAGAACACAAGGAACCTTCATTTCCCTACTGTTTTGTTGAACAAAAGAGACTTGATTTTATCCCTCACTCCCAAGAATACATAAAATATATACCAGGCTCCTCAGCCACCAATCAAAATGCAAGTCAGTATGTAAACTGAACAATGAGAGCCTAGTGATGAGGCTTAAATGTATGCCTATCAACTAGAAGATACAACTGGGCTTACAGATACTCATTGAGCACCTCCTAGATACATAGCATTCTGCTAAATACAAACACTCCTGTGGGCTTAGAAATGAATTCTTTCTCGCAGAAAGTTTAATATGTTTCTTACTAACTCAGGTAGCATACTACCTCCCACTAAAATTGCTTGTATTAATGTAGCCAAGTCTCAAATGGAATATTTAGGGATGTTTAACACTCTGTGTCTTCAGATCTTTAAAATGCTTTGCACATATTTACACAGATGCTCTCTATATATTAGTCAATCAACACCATAAGATGTTAATTCCATTAATAGGGCCTAGGTCTCAACCTTCCAGCCCATGCTACTTCTTCAAGCATAAGATTTAAAAGACAGATTAGAAATTTATGGCACATCTTGCAGTTTGTAATATTTATTTAGTATACTGATCTCTTGATTGTGTTGAAGTCTTTGTTTATTCCATGTGTTCTTTTAAAGTACAAGTAAGGGTGCATTCTAAACTCAATTAGCTAAACCAGAATGTGCTTCAAGAAATAAGTATTTTATGTATTTTCTTAAGCATAAGCTGTTAAATTGATATGGACTGCCTATTTTCTCAGAAGAATATCTTTCTACTTTCAATACTTAATTAGCTTTAATATATGGTAATTACCAGCTGTTACAAAGAATGAATATGTCTACTGGCTTCTTCCTCTGGTGCTCAGAGGCTGTAATGACACATAAAGGGCAGAATGTGTAACAAATGGTATGTTCCTAGCACAGAGCCAGGAACCCAGTAGCTGTGTCACAATTATTCACCGACTAACTGATGCAAAATAGAGATTATGTATACAAGTTTCAGAATTGCATAAGATTCCAAGATGGATCCGGTGAGAATCACAGATCTACTCCAAATAAATAAACTCTCTCACTTTCTGATTCACCTGCATTGTCTAAGGCTGAGAAAATACAAGATCAACAGAATTCAATCAGCATTTGTTAAACACCTATCAAGTGCTTAAAGCCAATCTGCTGGCATAGTGGATAGAGTACCAGGCCTGAAGACTCAGTTTCCTGAGTTCAAATTCAATCTCAGACATTTCTAGCTGTGGGACCCTGGGCAAGTCTCTTAAACTTGTTCACCTCAGTTCTTCATCTGTAAAATGAGCTAAGAAGGAAATGGCAAATCACTCCAGCATCTTTGCAAAAAAACCAAAACAAAACGAATGGAGACATGAAGAATCTGACACAACTGAAAATGACTCAACAAGAATAACCACTGGGTGCTTGGGGAGTCATAAATTTTAGATTACTCAGCTTCTACTCAGATAGAATTTTTAGCCTAGTAGGAAAAGAAGACACAAACACAGATAACTATACAATTATATAAGCATTTTTAAAAAATCAGACCTATAAGTTCATTGAAATAGGGAATTCATGGTGAGAAAGCTCCCTCTACCAAAGCAGATTGATGCCTCGAAACTTAGAGTTTTCGAAGATTGTCCAGGGCTCCAAGGGTTTAAAGGACTTGCCCAGAATCACACAGGCAGGACGTGAATTCAGGTGTTCCTGAGTCTGTGACTGGTTCTCAATATACTACACTGTACTACCTGTAATTATACTAAAATAGTGTGAATAAAGTATAAAGAGGGTATTGGTAACAAGAGTACCATAGAAGACTTCATGAAAGATGTGGTCCTTGAATTGAACTTTAAAGGACGGATAAAGATTCACTAAGTAAAGAAGAGATGAGGCTATAATCTAAGCATCAACTCTCTCTCTCTCTCTCTCTCTCTCTCTCTCTCTCTCTCTCTCTCTCTCTCTCTCTCTCTCTCTCCGTATATACACACACACATACACACATATATGTATATATACATATGTATATATATGTGTATATATGTATGTGTGTGTATATATATAGGTGTGTATGTATGTGTGTATATATGTGTATATATATATGTATATATATATATATATATATATATATATATGTATACATATGAACCTGAACTTAATAATGTAAGAGGATACCAAGATAGAATAATGTCATGAAAAAACCCAAGGAATGACCTTCCTAATTCTACCTGCATATGTCTCTCATATTCATCCTTTCCTCTCCACTCACATAACTGCCACCTTAGTCCAGATCTGTCATCTAAAATAGCATCCTAAGTGGTTTCCCAACTAAATAGACAGGGAAAGGCTGCCCTGCTCCAAGCCTTTCCTATGTTCAATCCATCCTCCATATAGCTTCCAAAGCAATATTCCAGAAAAATAAGTCTGACCCATGGAGCAGCTAGGTGGCACAGTGGATCAGTGGATAGAGTGCTGACCCTGGAGTCAAAAGGACCTGAGTTCAAATCCAGCCTCACACAATTGACACTTACTAGCTGTGTGACCCTGGGCAAGTCACTTAACCCCATTTCTGGGGGGGGGGAGTGGGAAGAATAAATCTGACAATGTCCCTCCCATGATCAATAAGCTCTAAGATAAAATATAATCTCTGCTTGGCCTTTAAAGCTATTCATAATTTGGCTCCACCTTTACACATTAATTTCACATTATTCTACTTTATATACATTATGTTCCAGCTAAACTGGCCCACTTTCCTCATATGCAGCATTCCATTTCCATTTGCCTTATGCCTAGAATGTCATCTGACCTCTTATAATTCCTTCAGTGCTTAGTTCAAAAGCTGCCTGCTTCACAAGGCTTAAGCCTATCTCCCCCATTGCTAGTGCCCTCCCCACTTGGAAATCCCTTTTTTCTTATTTTGCATTTGCTTATCTCTGTACACATTGTTTCCAGCCAGTGGAATATAAACTCCTTCAGGGCAATTTTTTTTTAATCTCTAGCTCCTAGAATGGTACCTGACACATATTAGGTACTTAAATAAATGCTTGGTTAATAAATGAATGGATATAGGAAAATTTTGCTGAGCAAATACCCAGTCCATCCAATCAATTATTGGGTTCTTTTCCCAACTGATTCAGGTTGATTTGTTATCTAAACATGAGATAACGGAGTGAGGGAAAGGAAAGCCTATATCTTTTACCCTGTGGTACTTCTGACAGCTTTGGGGTTCACACTGATGAACTCAACAAGATCTTTTCCCCTAAAAGCACAAAAGAAAATGGTTAGATCAATGAATCAATGACAAGAATTCAGGGAACACCTGAATAAATTCAGGGATGTCTTGGATCCCAGGGCTCAAAACCTTAAAAGGGAATTGAAAACAACAGCAACAATGATATTCTCCACTTTTCTAAAACGCTTTCACATCTACTAACTTTATGCTGCTGAGAATCTTTTGAGGCCAGTAGGAGAGAGCTATTCTGTAGAGGTTTCTCCACTACATTTTTCTCAAGATGATAATTAGTATAACTACCTCCACCTTCTATTCCCTTATTATTTAAGGAACGAGAAAGCAAACATAGACTCATGTTCAAATACACTAAGTAGGCATGAGAATGTCATCAGCCAACAAGTTCTTTATCAGCTTTTCTAAAACTGTTTGCTGACCAAAGTTCCTTTTGGCTTGTTTGGGCTCACTGAAAGACTCCTCCTGTGTCCATTTTAGTTATGGCCGAGCTATGATGTAGCTGTTTAAGTGGATTTGTTGTGCAGAAATCTCTGTACTCAATTCAGTTGATTTTTGAGCATACATTTGAGAAAACTAGATCCGGAACCTGTGCGTATCTTACCCTGGAGGAGGTTTGTTTGCTGTTTGGTTCACTTTGATGAGATTATCCAAGTCTTGGTTTCTTAAAATATTAAAAAAAAAACAAAACAGATCAATTACACAGAAGGGCACGAAATAAATTCTAAGTGTTGAGCACAGAACTTGCATGCCATTTGATTTGATTAAATGCTTGCTGTTAGACGTATTAGCTTTTAATGATATTCTTCAGTCCTATGTAAAAACAGAAAGCCATTAAGATTTTGTTGACTCTTATTACATATGATGATTGCATTTTACTAGTTGGTTCAGTAAGTCTGACTCTCACTTGCAGAGCAAAATTTCTCCTTATTCACTCTCTCCTGCCAAACTTACACAAAGAGTAAGGGAAAAAAAGGAAATTATAATATGTATCAGCAAAGCATAAAAAAGATGCTGTAATATATAACTTTTTTTTTTGCTCCATCTGGGGACTGTGGAAATAAAATGAATATGTGCTGATTCTATATCCTATATATATATGTATATATAAAAATAGATATACATATGTGTATATACATACATGTGTACATACAATTATTCCTATATGATACATCTATATAAATGAATGTGGTAGTATATAATGTATATAGTGATACATATGTACAGTATATGCATATGTTTGTATATAAATATTGTAATAAGACTAAACACCCAAGCAAAATTGGTTTAATTCATTGCTTTAAACTCACACCTCATCTATCACATTCACCTCCCTTCACTTAAAGAGATAATTTTTATTTTACACTGTTTTCTTATTCCCTCCTAGCAACTTAATGTTGGGTTGCCAAAACATAAGATGGCTCTCGATTTTTTTTAATAGAGAGATGATCCATTAGTACATGTATTTTGTACAGATGCTACAGAGAGAAAAGGAGCTGGATCCAGAGTTGGACAGGGGAACGCATCTGGATTGCCTTTGGGAAATTACTTTGTACTTTTGTACCAAGCCTCACTGAAACAAAGACCCATTTATTTAATGATGTCCTTCTAATGATGTAGTATGGCTGCAAGTCTTAGAATGTCACAAGCTCCAAAGTATTAAAACTGGTTAGAACTCAAACAACCATGGATAGATGCATGGTATAAGGGGTAAGCAGGCTGCAGCAAGGTATCAATGGAAAATTGGGTAGATGGAATACATTAAGGATACCATGAGATAGATAGATGATTAGAAACAGGGGTAGGCTAATAATGTAAGAATAACCAATGAACAGTCCATATGCTCCATTGGTATCCACATAATGTAAGAAGGGCTAGAGGAAGGGTTCCAGGAAGTTTGGAGATCCCACTACAAAGGATTTATAAGCAGATACATACAAAACCAGACAAGGTGGGCAAACATGTATGGGTTATAAGCTGTACCACTAGAGGGAGTAGCCACATTGATGAGATCAACGATCCATTGAAATATGATCCTAGGTAGTACTGAAATGATGACGGTTATAGAAGAAGAACCAGAATGAGGAAAAGTAATGTGACACTTTGGGATTTTCCCATCAGCTTATTTTATTCCTACATGATCTTATTTCATCCTTTGAAGTGCTTATGATTTTGTTGGTATAGGTTTTTCATCTACCAGTGTGGGCTGAAATCTCTTTATAGTACACTATTTCAGAATTTCTGGAGAAAAAGAGGAAGGAAGGAAGGAAGGAAGGAAGGAAGGAAGGAAGGAAGGAAGGAAGGAAGGAAGGAAGGAAGGAAGGAAGGAAGGAAGGAAGAAGGAAGGAAGGAAGGAAGGAAGAAAGTAAAACACAGAAATTTAATTTAATTCCTTTCAGGAATAGTGGTTTGAGGAGGAGTGTCTCCTGACTACCCTGGCCCTCACTTGAACTTGCTCCATTTCTATCAAGAAGTTAGCAGGTATGTGTAGTCTTCTCTACAGTTTCCAGGATCATGGAGACCCATCTTTTGTATCTCCACCTGCCCATGACTATATATTTACTTAACTTTAAGAAATCTATATAGAGGATTGAAAGGAGGGCCCCTAGTCTCTGGTTAGGTCATGTGCTTCATACAAGCAAATAAAGGTGAAATTAGCTCTTTGTCTTATTTCTCAGGTATAATGTTCTGATGGACTAAAACACAGTCAAAGGAACATTAAAGTGAAAAAAAAAGGCAAAACAAATGGTCAGGGAAAGACAGTTACAGAACCATACAATTTTAGAGCTAAAAGGTAACTTGGAGATTATCTTATTCAATTTCATCTTTTTACAAATGGAAAAAACCAAGTCACAGAAAGGGTAAAGGTGGGGGGGAAAGGTGAGAGGGAATGAGTGAGTCTTATTCTCATTGAATTTGGCTTAACGAGGGAATAACATACACACTCAAATGGGTATGGAAATTTATCTTACCCTAAAGGAAAATGGGGGGGGACAAAAGAGCAGGGAGATGGTAGAGGGGAGGGAAGATTGGGGGAGGAGGTAATCAGAAGCAAACACTTCTAACGTGGGAAAGGGTCAAAAGACAGAATAGAATAAATAGGGGGCGGGATAAGATGAAAGGAAATATAGTTAGTTTTCCACAGCATGACTACTATGGAAGCGTTTTGCATGGCTATAACCTATATTGAATTGCTTGTCTTCACAATGAGGGTAGGTGGGGAGGGAGAAAGGGAAAAAATTGTTTTCACACACAACTGGGAAATAAGATATACAGGCAATGGGATATAGAAATCTGTCGTGCCCTACAGGAAAATTGAAGGGGAAGGGGACAGGAGAAGTGGGGGCAGAGATAGAAGGGAGGGCAGATTAGGGGAAGGGGTATTCAGAATGCATGCCATTTTGGGGTGGGAGGTGGGATGAGATGGGGAGAAAATCTGGAACTCAAAATATTGTGGAAGTGAATGTTGAAAACTAAAAATAAAGAAATAAAATTTAAAAAATAAAGGGGAAAAAAAAGAAAGGGTAAATGGACTTGTCCAAGGTTATACAGCTCATTAACAGCAGATATGGGACTAGAACCCAGGTCTCTTATGTCCCAGTTCATTATTCATTCTACTATACCACATTGCTTCTACTTATTCAAAAAAGAAAAAAAAACAGAAATAAAAAAAATTGATGTAAACCTTGAAAAACCAACCATCTATCTATATAATCAAAGGCCAATAGCAATATTTTGGTAATAAATTAACTGAAAAGCTTGAATTTTCTCAGGATTAAAAAGTCATTAAGTTTTCATACATTTTCGCAAAATTTTTATAAAATTTAGAGAAGCTCATTAAATCTTACCCCTGATCACCTTTTCCTGTTCTTGGATTTACTTTGATGAGATTATCAAGATCTTGGGATCTTTAAACATTTAAAAAACAAGTTCATGATAAGTAAAATTATGATAAATGCTTAACATTAACATTGGTATTATTAATAATTTACGTGAAGGGTAAGGTTGGAGGAAATTTATTACTAACATAATACTCTATTATATTTGGTAGTCTAGACCTAATTAAAGCAAACTGTCTAATATTAAAATTGATATACTTGTTTAAATTCCCATGTATTCCCAAAAGCTAAATTTTGTAAAATTCAGGCTTTAATTAAACAAATCAGTCGACTGATTTGTATAGTTGTGGCCAGCCAAAAAAGTCTCACTTGACCCCTCCAAATACTCCTTGTTAAGTCAAATTTGAACTTGAAGCACATTTTTCACTAGCAGATGGACCAAATTCTTTTTCATATCCTAAGAAAAGATTTCCATAAATCTTACCCCTGGATACTACTGTGGGTTGCAGGATTCACTTTGATTAGATTGTCCAGGTTTGAGCCCCTGTAAACAATGAAGAAAAGATCAGGTCAAACTCATATCAAGAAAATAACACATTTTCTAAAACTGAGAAATTCATAATGTTCATAGAAATAACCCCCAGAGGGCCAAATATTGTCAATGCATATATTCACATGTGTGAAGGAGTTCTTAATTTACCTGAAAGTCGGCCAGAAAAGCATCCAATTTCAGAATTTCAACTTGAATCACAGATACCATATTGAAACTCTGCTTTCCTCATGATATCTATTTTGTAATACCAAAATTCATTGCCACCTACCCTATGCCGAGGGGAACACATTGTTACCAAATCCAATGAGGAAGGGCAAACAGCAAGTGTCTTTAAGGCAACTTCAGAGAAACTTTATAACATGCAATGTTCCATGAAAACCTTGCTAATCAATCACAGAGCTCACTGTATAACTATATAACCAATTTCCTCTTTAATCTATTCAGCCTCTGCCTCTGTTTGTTTTATAACTTTGCACTAAGGCTACAAATGGTGGTTTGTGTTAGCAACAAACAATACAAGGATCAAAAGTAGTAATGGCTCTAGAAATGTGACAAATAATACCTTTAAATATGATATAATCACATCACTGAAAAAAACCATCATTGTCTCACTGTTCAGCCTTCAGTATGTGCCTACTTAGTGAAATTCTATGTTTTTTTTTATTACAACTACATATGTTTCCCACATACTGCAGTATCAGCAAGTCCTCCTCTGATGTACTGAGCCACCCAGCTGTGGAACATGAGTCCACATGTGGGCTTGCTTTTTATACCCTATTCTCTGCACACTATGATCCTGTGAAGACCAGACTGAAGACTATCTGAGGCTGTAACTACCAAACCTCAAACACTCAGATATTTGGAAACTTTCAGGTTTTTGAATGACATTATGTTTTCATCCAGATGTCTAAAATCATATAACTATATCCTGAAAGTAGAATCAACACTTTTGCACCTGATATATGGATAAATGGAGCTCTTTCTTCTCAGAGAAACCAGGGAGCAACCAATGGGGCAAGAAAGACATAATACCCGATCTTTTGCTAAATTAGTTCTGCTTTGCCTGGCATGATCCCAAGCTGGAGTGCTGTATGGAATATTGTTTGTTTGATTTTTTTTCTCAGAAGCCATAGGATTTGAATGTCACTACTTTCACAGAATTCAGTTCTGTTTTTTGAGCATGAATTTTAAAAAGATAAAGCAGGAAACTATAAATCTTACCCTGGAATATTTCTGTTTGCTGAGGGATTCTCTTTGATGTAACTGTCAAGCTCCTGACCCCTTCAAGTGAAAAATGAAGTTCTGATCAGAGGAAGTTAATGTCAAATACATACCTCACGGCATCAATAAATGAGTAGTGTGCAAACTTGAAGAGAACTCTGCTGCCCATGCTACATTTGAAATTTAATTCTCGGGGTGCAGATGGAGATATAGTTTTTGGACACATCTAATGTAGGAATTTGTTTTGACAATATACGTTTGTTACGATGTTTTTCTTTTTCTTTTTTTTTCTTTTTTCCCGGTGCAGATGTGAGAAAAGGAGGTGGGAAGTGGACGGTGGAGATAGGAGTGCATGAAAATGGATTTTTGTTCATTAAAAAAATTAAATTAAAAAGGCCTTACCAGACAAGTAATCTACGATTGGTCTTCAAAGCAAAAACATATATGGACAAAATAAACTACAGCTATCTTTCATTCAAAACCAAACCAAAACTAAACCTCTAATGAAATGCCTTCAAATGAAGGCAAGAGTAACAGTTCACACTTTGAAAAAAAAAACCTTAATAAAAATTGGAGAAAAGGTATGTGGGGTCCACTTATCGAGCCAAAATAAAACAGTGGGCTAAGCAATATTTAAATTATTGAAAAGATAGACTCCACCTAAATCACCTGAAGAGCAAATGTGTTTCCTTTGTTTACTAGAATGATTGTGGGACTAGAGATCTGTGGATCTGGACATGATATTCCACTGAAAACATCTCAGTTTGATGGTGGTCACACTACTAGCAATAGGAATAGGGATTGGGGTTATAACTTCACTGATATAGGAACCTTCTGGAGGAGGAAACTTCCTTTCCCAAAAGAGGCCAGCACCTGCTTGGCAGTATACAGTCTTATAGAGAGCTGCCTAGAGCATAGAGAGGTTAAGCGACTTGCCTAATGTTAATCAGAAAGTATGTGTCAGAAATGGGACTTGAACCTAGGTCTTCTAGGCTCCAAACACTGCCAGATATTAACCAAATACTGCCTTTCATTGCTTCTTCTTGTTGTTGTTGTTCAGTTGTGTCCAACTCTTCCTGACCCCATTTGGGGTTTTCTTGGCAAAGATACTGGCGTGGTTTCTCATTTCCTTGTCCAGCTCATTTTACATAAGAGGTAACAAGCAAACAGGTTAAGTGGCTTGCTCAAGGTCACACACAGCTGGTATGTGGTTGAGGCTGGTTTTGAACCCAGGAAGATGAGTATTCCTGCCTCCAGGCCCAGCACATAATCACAATGCCACCTAGCTGCCCCATACATATATTGTTTTAAAGTTTACAGAGTGTTTACAGAATTGTTTTAAAGTTTATAGAATGTTAAGGTTTACTACTCATTTGCACTTTGTAGTGTTTGTAAAATTCTTGGGGTTGTTCCAAAAGATCAAATGAAATTTTTGTGTGCATATGTATGTATGAAATTATATATATATATATATATATATATATATATATATATATATATATATATATAGTATGTATGTATTTGAAATTTGTATATATGTATGTATAGATGCGTGTACACATATCCCTATAAATACACACACACACACACACACACACATATATATATACATACACACATTTACACACACATACATAAATTTCATTTGATCTCTGGAACAACCCCAAGGATTTTATAAACGTTACAATATCCAAGTGAGGTCGTATATATATAACACATTTTGTAAACTTTAGAACACTATACAAATGTGAGCTACTCTTACTGTTATTGTCATTATGCCTACCTTACAGATAAGGGAGCTAAGCCTCTGGGGGTTTAAGTATTTGAGCAGCATCATGTAAAAATAAAATTTCAGAGCTGATACTCAATGCACAGCTCCAATTCTGACAGTCTCCAGAGTAAAGACTGACGATAGGTTGAATTCCACTACCCAGCATGAAAGAAAACCTTTGGATTAAACTGAGGTTTAAGAGGTAGAAGCCCTTGAATAAATGAATACATGAAACATTCAATTTGATTTAAAAAAAAAACCTAAGACCAAAAATCCTGTTTAACCTTTCAAAATAATAAGAAAAATAACAGCTCATCTTTGTGTAGCACTTTTCTGCTTACAATATTGTTGTATTGTGTTGTGTTGTGTTTTCCTCTCTGTGCAACCCTGTGGAGTGAGTAGCACAAGTATTTTATTGATTAGAGTATTGAATCTAAACTTAAAGAGAGTTAGGAAATTGGCCAAGATCATATAGCCTTTTAGTGGTGGAAAGCGGACATAGCAGAGTAGAATATAAAGTCCCTGAGAGTAGGAACTGTCTCATTTTTGTGTTTGTTTTGTTTTTTGTATTTCCAGTTCTTAGTACAGTGCCTTGAATAAAAATTTGATTTTTATTGTTGTTGAGTTTCCGCTGTATCAGACACTTTGTGACCCCATTTGGAGTTTTCTTGGCAAAGATATTGGAGTAGTTTGCTATTTCTGTCTCCAGCTTATTTTACGGATGAGGAAACTGAGGTGCACAGGGTTAAGTGATTTGCCCAAGGTCCCGTACCTGGTGTCTCAGGAAGATGAGTATTCCCGACTCCAGGCCTGGCACTTTACCCAATGTACCACCTAGCTGCCTATAAACACTTAATAATATTTGTGTTAAATAGAATTGAACCTCATATCTTCTGATTGCAAAGCGAGGCTTCTTTCCACTCCACTAATTTGTGTCTCTCAAACACCATACCAGATAGCTACAAGCTATACCAAAGCACAAAATGCACCATGCTATTTGAATTTATCAATCACATTTAGATTTCCAGTGTGTTTTCATTTTGAAACGCAAGTGCTCAATTTGAGCTTGAGCTTCCCTGATTCTATTTCAACCTTCCCAGATTAAACAATCAAATTCTAATGCATTTATATAGGCACAAGAAAGAGTAAACAGCTCCACATGTCCTACCTCTGGGTATTTTTGTTTCTTTCAGTGTTCACTTTGATGACACTATCAATATCTTGTTTTCTTTAAACAAAAAGAGAGGTTCCAGTTAGTGATGGTCAGCTGGAATATATTCTAAAATATGAACAATGCCTTAATTTAAGAAATAGTAAATATACACTTTCTCTAAAACAGTATATAAATTCTGGAATATTGAGTGTCAGGGAACATCATACCAGAACTATCTCCTAAGAAAAATGAGTAATATGATACCCCTTTTAACCTCAGGACAAATAATGACCATTACCTGTTAATTTATTATGTAATGATTTATTTTAACAATTTTTAAATTTCTTATTTAACAAAAACAACCTTATTCAAAGATATATCCCTTTTGTTGAGCCCAAAATGGGCATTGTAAAAATAACCATGCTTTGCTGTATGGAGATATAGCAAATCACTATTCAACGAAGTAGATATAATTAACTATTCCATTTTTAAATAATAAGGATGTTATTTTAAGATGATTGGTTTTATTATGCTCCTCATTCTCACTCAGTTCCATTCACCACAGAAATAGACCAAGGTCCTTATTATAATGACAAAGGAAAAGAAAGGAGAACTTACATTGCACCCCATTACCTTCTTGTCATCTGCCTGACCTACTGCTATACTCCCCAGATCATAAGACCTTCAAAGACCATGCTTCAAGTTAATTCCCTTGGGAGACTTAACTCTGTCATTTCTGGAATTCCTGCCCTGCCCTGTCCTGCACTATCTTGGTTGATAAGTTCATGTAGTTCATTATATCTAGCCAAACCCAACCATGCATCATATTCCACCTATAGGATATCTTCTTGCCATATGCCCTATCGTATGTACCTTCCTTTCTCTTTCCTTACCCTGCCCTCATACTTTCTAGCTCTAGGACCTTGATCAAATCTTCAATTTCTACTGGAAAAGATATGTCAACAACTCCCCTCTGGCTCCACTTATCATCCCTATGGCTTTCTAAACCAAAACACCCTTCTCTGGCCACCACTGCCATCTATCTCTCTATCTATCTCTCTATAAATACATACATACATGTGTATATATGTATATACACATACATGTATACACACATATACATTTGTTTGTGTGTAGATACATAGATACATAGATAGATAGAGTCTTCCCTCATTAGAATGTGAACTCTTTCAGGTTTTGTTTCTATTTCTAGCTTTATCATATAGTATTTGGCACACAGTACATGTTTTCATTTGTCATTGAAGGTAAGAGAATTAATTCATCTCATGTATCAGGGGGCCACAGAAACCTCATGCATAGAGGTATTATTTAGTTCCATAAAGAATATTATCTAGGATGAATAGAGGAAGCAGTAGAAGGTATGGATATTATAGATTATCCAATATAATAGCCACATTTATGCTATCTAGAAGAAGAAGAAAGCTTTACCCTAACTATGGTGGCCATTTCCATCCCTAAAAGAACATCAAAAGTCTAGCTTCTAGTCCTACAGAGAAGACCAAATCATCCCCTTAATCTGAGCTACACTATTCGCAGAAACCAGTTATTATATGCCACCTGATTTATAATAATAGCTAACATTTATATACTTCAAGGTTTACCAAGTGCTCTGCACATATTATCTCAACTGATAACTATGACTCCTAGAGTTACTCCACCTCACTTGGATAAAAGTAGGTTCCAGTTAGAGATAGTCAGCTAATATTATTAATCATGAGTACAAACAAGGCTTTTAAGTTTAGAAATGCCCCTAAAAAGCCAATTTCATTTTTCCTTTGACTATCCCATAGAGATGAGGAGCAAGTAGGTCTTACCCAGTGATATTTTCATTCTGATTGGGTTTCACTTTGACGAGATTATCCAGAGCTTGATCTCTTTTTGAAAAAAATGATTTAAATTAAGTAACCCAGTACTAAATAGGTGTTTGTCATTTTTGTTTTATTTTAGATGCTGTAAGGAATATCACCCTGGGACTCAGAATCACAGAATCTCCAAATTAGAGTATACTTCTGAAATCATCTAGAACCACCAGATCTGAATCCATGATATCCCCAACAAGGGATCAACCAGCCTTTCCCAGTTGTGAAACCTGTAGTCAGGGGGAACCCATTACCTCCCAGAGAAGTCTATGGCCCTCAATTGTTAAAGAGTTTTCATTACCAAGAACCTAAATTCTCCTCTTTTGCAACTTCCCCAACATTGTTCCTAGTTTTGTCTTCTGGGGCCAAGGAGAACAAGCCTGAATCCCTCTTGCAAGTGATAGCTCTTCACATACACGAATAAAGCCATCATATCCTCCTGAAGTCTTCTCTTCTTCAGGCTACACATTCCCAGTACCTTCAACTGATCCTCATTTGTGCTACTTCCTATATGAAGTTTTTTCTGACTCACTGCCTCCCATGTAGTTGTGACTCCTAAAAATTATTTTATGCTACTGTATGTATGTAAATGGGTGTGAACATATCTATGTTATATACATTTACACATATATGTGTATATTTATGTCTATATCTATTTAATTTAGTTATGCCAATGCCCAGGAAAGGGGAAGATTTAGGCTACCTTTTAAGATCTCAAAAGACCAAGAGAAGATTATAAACAGTAACAGCTATATTGTTTTAAGAACAATTTTCAGCGAATAAGTCATTTTGACTATTATAAATACTCAAATTAACAATAAAGGATGTATGAAGAAAGATGCTATCTGCATACAGAGAAAGTGCTGATAAATAGAAGTATGTATGGAATAATTTTTCATATATATGTATATGTATGTATGTATATCTATCTATACATCTGTCTTAGCTGGAAGGGGGGGTGGAGACAGGGAAGAAAAAAATGATAATTTTCTTATATATTTAAATGGAATATAGCAAGTTGTACATAATAGATTTGCAGTTTCATGTGCAACAATATTGTTATGGATATGTTTATTTTATTCCGTAAATTGAAAACAAAATACATTTTTAAAAATTAAAAAAATATTAAAAGGCCATGTATCAAAAGAAAAGAAAACACAAACAAGAGAAGGCCCCATTCTAGATACAGGCTTGCCTAGAAAACCATTAGCCCATGGCTGGAAAGCTAGTAGGTGATAGGACATCCCCCCTTCCCCCCCCATACACACACACACACACACACACACACACACAGACATTCTTTAGAACTCAGAGAGTTATCCTTACACTAAGCTGACAAAAAGGAAGATCCTGAAGGGTGGATCCAATTAAATGAGTTTGCTTAGCCATCAGGAAGCAGAGGGGAAAAAAGGAGGAAAAAAAGGAAAAAAAAGAAATTTACATGCTATTATATATTTAAAAGGAATAACAAGTTGTACATAATTTATTTGCAGTTCCATGTGTAATCATCTTTTTTATTATACTATGTTATGGAAATGCTTTTTTATTCCATAAATTAAAAATAAAAATAAAATAGAAAAAAGAAATTTAAAAAGAAGATAGAAAGGGCCAAGTTGTGAAGGGCTTTAAAAGCAAACAGAGAGGGCAGCTAGGTGGTGCAGTGGATAGAGCACTGGCCCTGTAGTCATTAGGACCTGAGTTCAAATCTGCTCAGACGCATAACACTCACTAGCTGTGTGACCCGGGGCAAGTCACTTAATCCCATCGCCCAACCAAAAATAAATAAATAAACAGAGGATTTTATATTTTAAACAATAGGGAGCCCCTGGAATTGTGTGTGTGTGAAACATGGTCAGACCTAGACTTCAGAAAAATTACTTTGGCAGCTGAATGAAAGATGGATTGGAGGGGGAAAGGCTTGATCAGGGAGACAAATAAGAATGCTACTGTAATAGCCCAGGTGAGAGATGATGAGGGCCTGTACTAGGATGGTGGCTATATGAGTAGAGAGGAGGGAACATATACAAGAGATGTTGTGGAGGTAGAAAGTCTTAGAAACAGGCTGTATATGTACAATAAGTGAAAGTGAAGAGTCTATGATGAAGATAATAATAACAACAATAATAATTGCAAGTATAATAAGTGCCAGGTACTTTGCTACACACTATCTCATTGAAGGCCCGGGTGATTGGGAGAATGGTGGTACTCTTGATATTAATAGGGAAGTATGGCGGAAGGGAGGGTTTTGGAGGAAAGAGAATGTGTTCTACATTTGACTTTTTGATTTTGATATGCCTTTGGACATCAAGTTAGAGATGTCCAAAAGACAATTGTGATGAAAGGCTGGCGCTCAGGAGAGAGTTCAGGGCTGGATGTAGAAATCTTCATAGAGTTGATAGTTGAACCTATGAAAGCTAATGATCCTGTAACAAAAAACTCGGTATCCATAAATTGACCATAGACTACCATAGATATTAAATTCGTGATCAAAAATAGTTAGGAATATGACATGGGAATCTGAAGTCTATTAAAAGATAAATCCTGACAGTATCACTTAGATCACATATAAAAATGGGAACAATTGCCCTGGGTTAAGGTATATCTCACCAGCTCTTACCCTTTTCCATTTTTATCTGTCTTGGCATTCACTTCAATGATGCTGTCAAAGTCCTGACTTCTTTAATAAATATATTTTTTTAAAAATCATGTTAGTAATGTCACATACAACAACCTCTTAGATCAATGTTAACTTCAAATATCCACCCAGCTCCTGAAGTAATACTAGATGCCCCTAGAATGAAAATGATCAGTGAAGACTTTTGACTTGATTATTGTAACCTGTGTTGATAATGATGTCAAGTTAAAGTCTTCCACTGTATAAGTCTCAGTCTGAACTAACACTCGGTTATATCCATTTTAAAAACAAAAATTTCCATTAAGCCTTACTCTAAATAAAACTACTAAAGCTTAGATTCTTTATTAAGTGTGAGCTATTAAAAAAAAGTTTCAAAAACCAGATCTTCTATACTATCTTTAAATAAAAGCAATAATGGTAATAATAATTTGTTGTTCAGTTGTTTTAGTCACGTTCAACTCTTTGTGACCCCATTTTGGGCTTTCTTGGCAAAGATACTGGAGTGGCTTGCCATTTTCTTCTCCAACTCATTTTACAGATGAGGAAACTGAGGAAACAAGGTTATTTGCTTTGGGTCATACCGCATTTGAACTCAGGTCTTCCTGTCTCCAGGCCTGACACTCTATCCACCATGCCACCTAATTGCCTCAATTGTTATTACATGGTCTTATTTAATGTACATTATGTGTACAATACCTGGCATGTCTGTCTAGCTTTGTGTATCAGAAGAAAGAATAATTGTGGCTAAGAAAAATAGTGCTATTGGGAATTTCTTGATTAGTAAAGTCCTTCTACCAATGTAAGTCAGCACCTTTCCCTGTTGCTTAAAGAATCTTAAAATTTGCCTGGGGTCCTTAGGTCAAATGATTTCCCCAGAGTCATACATTCAATATTTGGCAGGACTTGAACCCAAGTCTTCCTGGCTCTGAGGCTGATTTTCCCCCACTACATTTCCTCTTCCTTCCTTCCTTTCCTCCCTCCCTCCTTCCCTCCTTCCCTCCCTTCTTCCCTTCCTTCCTTTTTCTCCTCTCTCTCTCTCTGTCCACATAGGGAGTCATACCCTTACCTGAAGGTGTTCTACCCAAAGAAATATAAATTTTGGTTGCTGAAACCTAGCAAGATATCTTGGGGTCTGTGGGCTAGATTTCTTTTTTATGGACCACACCTTAAACCCAAATCACTCTGGCTCTCATTGATTGGCCAACAATGGCTCCCAGACCAAGCTTTACTTGGTTCTTGTTTGGATTCTGATGGCTCAGAGTGAGTGTAAATAGTGATTGTTTTTGTTTTGGCCAGAAACCCTGAGAGTCTTTCCCTCTCAGATTGATTTTATTTTTTTGATTAGGTAAAAGAGGCCATTTTTTGCCTCATTTTTACCTAGCCTCAATCACTGAATGGGCATTGCCTCAGACAAATTGAGACCTGGGAAAGACCTTAACTTAAAAAGGCCAAGGTCTCCCCTGCATCTGGGGCCACCTCCAGTCATCCTGATCTATATCTTGCCACTGGACCCAGATAGCTCTAAAGGAGAAAGTGAAGCCAGTGACTTTGCATAGCCCTCCTTCACTTAAATCCAGTTCACTTGCATGTCATGGCATCTTCTCCCTGTCATGTCATGATTCTCTTCCAGAACGAAGGACAAACAACAACAATAAAAATGATAACTCACATGAAGTACTAAGTCCCCTCCTACTTCTCTAGTCTTCTTATACTTTATTCCTCACCATGTATTCTTTGATCTAGTGACACTGGCCTCCTTGCTGTTCCATTTGGACATTTTTTTTCTGCTGCCCCCCATGCCCATTTCTACCCTCCTTATCTCTGCGTACTGGCTTCCCTGTCTTCCTTCAAGTCCCAGCTAAAACCCCATCTTCTACAGGAAGCTTTTCCCAAGCCATTTTAATTCTAGTAACTTCCTTCTCTTAATTATTTTGTATTTATCCAATAAATAGCTTATCTGTATGTATTTGTTTGCTTCTTGTTTCTCCTATTCGATTTTGAGCTACTTGACAGCAGGATTTTTTTTTTTGCTTCTTTTTGTATCTCCAGTGCTTAGCACAATGCCAGGTGCATAGTAGGTGTTTAATAAATATTTATTGACAGATATAGTACTTTCAAGTATAAGCACTTTTCCCACAACAATTCTGTGAGGTAGCTAGTTTTTTCATTTGAGGAAACCAAGACACAAAACGATGATATGAAATGAAAAAAGCAAAGATATTGACCTAGGAAATAATCCCAACAAATTAGGAGTCTTACTTTTTGTCATTACTGTCTGTTGTGTGATTCACTTTAATTAGGTTGTCAAGTCCTTGGTTTCTTTAAAGATATCAAGAAAAAAAATATGTCAAGTTAGTGTTGTTACGTCATTTAACTTTTGTCAGCAGCATTCAGGAGAGCCTCTTGACCCATTAAGTGATCAGATGTTTCCAGAGCTACAATAAGGCAGAGGTAATTGGGGCTTTGCTTGGGGTGTCAAAATTTACAGGAAGTACCTGT
Organism: Phascolarctos cinereus; assembly: GCF_003287225.1. NCBI lineage: Eukaryota > Metazoa > Chordata > Mammalia > Diprotodontia > Phascolarctidae > Phascolarctos > Phascolarctos cinereus. The sequence goes on along the minus strand of NW_027556180.1, from coordinate 122,873,874 downwards.
AACCCGTTAGCTGGTAGAAACCACTGAATTTAGTACCAAACAATATTAATTAGTATAAATAGGAAGGTACCAGATGATATGCTTACTTTCCCCAATATCTATACTCTAGGTGATCCCTGGCATGGCTGTACCCTAAAGGGGCCTATCTAGCAGAGGTTTCCTTGTGTACCAGTCACTGACCCCTGAGCTAATATTCCTGTCCAGCATTCTCTTTCTTCCCCAACTTTATGGTTTCTCCTTGATTCTCTCACTCCCCTCCCCCGCCATTGCTTCCCCTAAACCTCTTTTGCAGTGTTGTTCTGGTTGCCAGACTTATTGAATAACGCCTATGAGTGCTCCCAAAACCAAAAAATCCTATTGTCCTTTGAAATACTTAATTCATTGAATTGTCTTTGCTGTTCACTGTACAGAACTGGCAACAGTCTAAAAGCGCTGTGCTGAAAATCTCCTCCAGCAACTAATATCCAGCAATTTAAATGAATCAATTTAGAAGTGAATTCATCACCAAGCCTTACCCTTTGTCATCTTTGTCCTTGATGAGTTTGTCAAGGTTTTGGTTTCTAAATTTAAACATGAAAATAATTCAAATCAGTGATATCATGAGAAAAGAACTATGATTTTAAAACTGAATTTTTTCAAAAATTCAGAAAAAGACATTTCTTATGAATAGTTCAAGTGTAGCAATATTGAATAGCTAAGTAGAAACTGAAACTTTTATGTCCATCATGACTGAACTTTGATAAATGAAAAACCTCATATTTCTCTATTGCATATACACATAAATTTTTATACCAAATGACAGAATCTTCATATGCCTAATGCTTAAAAACAGTCAATATGAAAGATAATCCCACAAAATCACATTATTGATTGATTCTTACCCTTTGCCACTTTCATCAATCCTGGCCTTCACTTTAATCATATTGTCAAGATTTTCATTTCTTTAAATATAAAAAATAAAAGTGATTTCATTCATTCAACAAACATGTATCAGGTATTAACTACATAAGAGGAACTTTACTAATGAATAGCTATTACACTCAATTTGTTACTTTGTCCATTTCACATTTTATTCTTTTAACTTTATAATGTTTTTCATTGACACATGGGAACTGAACTAAGTGACTAATTCCTAATTCAAGTCCCACTAAATATCTAGTCAAGTGATATCAATATCACTTTTCTCATCTCTCCATACGACCAATTCTGTTACTTACATATCTCTCTTTTTGCGCACCTGTTCTATTCTCACCATATTCTTGCAATATCTTTCTTCTCTCAAAGACTTGGTATTATGTCATTCAAATTCTTGAAATCTGACCCCTCCCATGAACTTTGCTGAACTATAAGTAGAAGATAGGATAACCTACCCTATCTGAAAATGAAATTGCCTTAACAACCTATTTCTTTCCATTAGACACAGTTAATCTTTAACCTTGTTTGCACTTCTATTTAACATAATTACAATAGATCCTTTTAACATTTGTACAAATGCTCTTGTTCATGTATGTGTGGGTTTTTGTTTGTTTTCACATTGTCTCCATCCTCATTAAGGGCTTTAATTCCTAGAGATGGAGACAAGCTATGTCTGGCAAGGTCAATTTGAACACAAACAGTATTCCAATGTCCATAGGTTTTTAAAAATGACAGCAACAATTATGATGATAAAATTGTTTACTGACTGATAAAAATACAAGTAAATAGTCAATATGAAAAATGCAATAACCAAACTAATAGAAAACTCATCCATTCTTACCCTTTGCCATTTTTGTCACTTCTGGGGTTGACTTTAATGAGATTATCAAGCTCCTGGTTTCTTTAAACATGAAAAAAATTAATAAAAATCACTGTCCATTATATCAATTAACAGTCTAGGATATAAATTATGTCAGATTATGTAATAATCATTTACTGACCACTTTATTCAGGGTTTTGGTGGGGTTGGCAGGGGGTATAAAATGATACAAGACATGCAACTTTAGAGTTAGAAGGGACTCTAAATTTAAAAAAAAAATCTCTTCCAACTTCCACACTTAAAAATGAGAAAACAGAGACCTGGAAAGTTTGAGTGGCATGCCTCAGGTCTTACAAATATGTTAGAGACCCAGGAACAGGGCCTAGCTTTCCTAAGTTTCTGCCCAGAGCTAATTAGACTACAGCTTTAGAGCTGGAAGAGAACTCAGAGGTTATATACTCCAACTCCTTAATTGTTCAAATAAGAAACTTCAGGCCAAAGAGGTGAAACTTCATTTCACTTGAGAATTGGTGACTTGCCCAAGGGTTACATAGGTAAATAAATAATCTGGAATTTGAACCCAGGTTCTCAGACTCCAAATGTAGTGTTCTTCCTATTGCCTCTCTTTATTTGCCCTTAAGGAGCTTAGAGATATGGTTGGGGAAACAAAAAAATAACAGGTGATATGACAGGACCAATTACAAAGTCAGTCAATCAATAAATATTTGTTAAGTACCTACTGTGTGCTAGGCACTATGCTAAGTGCTGAGGATTCAAAAATCAGTTGCAATGTAAACAACCAGATCCAAATACACAATATAAGAAAAATAGTTCACTAAATAGGATGTAGAATAAAAGAGTGATCAACAATGCTGCGTATGTGTAGAGTGGGGGAAGGGATAGGGAAAGGGGGAGGGTTCCCCAACAGAAAAATGCCCTGCAGATCCTAACTATATTTAGTTCACTGGACTGACCCATTAGTGTTCATTATATATAACTAATATCTAGTTTGCATGGAGCTTGTATTTTAAGGAGATAAAATACTGACTTAGATAGCTGTAATATATATTATCACATAAGAGGGTTAAAAAAAAAAGAAGTGTCATATGAGATCTGAGGAGGAAAGTTTCTAAAGAAACATAATCACACCACAAATAAATGAATAAGTCTTTTAAATCTACAGTATCCTTTTAGTATTTCTATGCCAGGAAACAAAATTCCCCTTTAATTAAAGATTACAGGACTGAAAGAAACTGTCTGGATGATAATATATCTAAATTAAGAGATAAATCAAGTCTTACTTTTTATCAGTTTGTTCTGCCTTAGGATTTGTTCTGAAAATGCCATCCAAGCCTTGGTTCCTTTAAACATAAATATAAACACACACACACACACACACACACACACACACACACACACACATACATCAACCTATAGTCAATGGTAGCATAGTCACTTAATTTGGCAATAACATTAAATTCAAGAGATTGAAGATTAAAATCAGTTTGGAATAAATGGCCCAACTAACAATTTCTAAAGACCATGGTACAGCAATCCTTGAATGTATTGAGCTTCAGACTGAAGCTCAAGAAGGTTGTCACTTATTCCAGGTCCCACAGCTAATTAGTAGCAGAACTGGGACTAGAATCCAAACCTACTAATTAATTGCTAATCCCTAGCTCAATACTTTATTTTTCTGCTTTGCTTTTATTAAAACTGCCTTTTTGTTTTGGTTAACATTTTTAAAGTTTGCTTTGCACTTTTCTCATTCATTCATTCTAATTCTGTACGCTAAAAGTTATTTTAGCATATTCTTGCTAAATTCTTGAAAGTTAACATTGAACACAAATTAAATCATTCACTACTGCCTCATAACATTTAGGGTAAGAGATACAGAACCAGGAAATAATACACAAAATGGTTGCAATAATACAAATGACAATAAGACTAAAAGGCAACTGAACTCAGATTAATTGCAATAACCAATCTTCATACTATTGGATAGGTGAGGAAACATATTTAACTCATCTTAGAAGAGAGATAACTAGGTGTCAAAGGATAGATTTAGAGCTGAAAGGTCTTGTACATCATCCGGCTCAACTGCTTATCTTAGAGATGAAGAAAAGGTGTCCTTGAAGAGTGAAACCACTTGTCCAAGGTCATGCAGGTGACAAATATCAGAGTTGGTTGGGGGACCACAGGTATAGAATGTTATATATGCTATCCCAGCTGTTTTGTTGATCAATTTTGCTTAACTTCTTAACTTTGTTATAAGGGAAGATTCCATAGGTAGAGCATACGATGGGAAATTCCCATGGTATAAAAAAAATGGCTTAAACTGAAGTTCAATTAAAATTTAAAAAACAAAATAGGCAGATAATACTTATTGAAATAATAAATGTTCTGTTAGAGTCTGATCTACAGTGGCAACAGTGCCCATTTACCAAACCAAGCCAGACATATATGTTAATGGGAAAAGATATTTACAGTCTTCACCTTCAACTCCATAACAATAAACAAACACAATAAAAAAATCTATACTTAGTAATCCTAGATTTTTTTTAAAGCTACATATGCTTTTGATATTCCAAATCAATAGCTCTTTTAGATTTTCGCATACATGGCTGCTATTAAGGTATTTGTAGGTTGCTTTTCTTAGAGCCAGTGCATTTCCCATTATACTGACACACAAATCTCACATAAAGAGCCACAATGGATTCTGTTTAAAAAAAAAAACAAAAAAAACCCAAGCTCTTTTAAATCTTACCTATTCATGTTTTTGTTCATTTTGATGAGATTATCCAAGTCTTGACTTCTGGGAAAAAAAAGAAATCCACCATCAATGAAAATCTACCCAACAACAAACTAGGTCTAATTGTGAATTCAATTTACTGGAACTATTCAATCAATTTATAATCTATAAAGGGAAAATTCCAACAAAAACATAATGCTTTAGATTTTCCAGATGACCCTTCGAAAAGATAATTACAAATAAGTAAACAATGGCAATTTACTCTCTTGTCTAAATCTCTTTCTATGGATATGAAAGGTTCTCATAATAAGGTAACAACAATGAAGATTTATTTTACCTTCACTCATCACCTCTAAGGATTTTCTATGAAGGTAAAGTGAAACAGAGATAAAGTAAATTGATATTTTAGTTTCTTTAGCTGGGAAAGCATCTCAATATAGAACACTTTAGAGAACTAACTGTAAGAAGTCTCTGAAAGTAGTCGGGAAAATTCTGACCTGAGGAGGCTGAATAACTGTCTTCTTTCTTAAAATTGGCATTGATTCCAGAAAATTCAGCTGTGATTAACAGATTCAGTTCAAGGTGACTAAGTCTAATCAGAAACCAAGCTCATTTCAGGCAGGAAACAATGAGCTAATCTTAAAGGCACCTCCAAGAACTTAATTATTTTTTTAAAAAACATTTTTATTATTTGCCGATAAATTGATACTTGACAGATAGTAAACAAAACAGTCACTTCCACTGACAGCAGAACCAAAAAGGAGAGCTGTTCATGGAATTGCAGATCTCATATGCGAGTTTGGTTTTCTGTTTAAGGATATAAGTTCAATATGTAGCTTTCAAAGCTGTCCTGCTTGCCTGGACTTCTTTCTGATTTTCCTTCTTTTTTCTTCTTTAAAAAAAGAAAATTGCCTCAATGGCCCCCTTTTCTTTCCTTTTCTTATTTTGCTACTCTATCCTTCCTAAATCTCCCTTCCAAAGTGGAAGGCAGGGAGGGAGGGAGAGAGGAAGGAAAGAAGGGAGGAAGGGAGAAGAGATTAAGGGAGGAAAGAAGGAAGGAGGGAAGAAGGAAAGAAGAAAGGGAGATTTAAATAATTTAAACTATTGGGAATGGCCCCTGACTATTACAGCCGTATAACAAAACCCAACAGTAGGCTCTTATATTCGTCACTGCTCTTGTCTGCTGTTACCACATAAGGAACTAGGGGGATTATTATCTCTATACTTTGATCTTTTAAGCCCAAAGCTTTTCCCCTTACGTCTGTTTCATACTCTTTTTCTTCAGTAAGTCATCATTACATTTACAGCTACAGCACAAGAAACTTCTTTACCAAAACATAAGAAATCAAGAAATCTTGGAACAAGTTGCATTTTTTTTTTTACTAAATCTGATGTTTCATCCATGTAGTGGACTCTTTACTAACCCAGACTGGAAAATATTCTGCCATTTACAGTTTTAACAAGGTGCCTGGTACACTTAATAAATGCTTGTTGACTGGTTGTTTGATTTAGAGATTTTCCTGGGGCACTTCGTTTAAGTGACTTGTCCAGAATCACAGAGTTGGTATATTTCAGAGATAGGACTTGAATCCAGGTTATTCTGACTCCTGGGCCAGCCCTCTATCCATTATGTCACACTTCCTCTTTACAAGCTACATTAAGGCAGACAAATTAAACAGAAAACTACATCTATTTTCAGGAGGAATAGTATTTTCGACATTTGTTGATTGTTCTGAGGCTTTGTCCAGTGGTGTGCTGGAGCCAACTTGAGCTGGCTTGCAAAAACCAACGGTTAAATTTTCAATGAAAGCATTTACACCACAGAAATTAGCAAATACTACAAATCAGAGCTTGATTTATTGTTTGGTTGATTATCCAAACTTTAGAAAGTGGTGGAGAAAATGTTAATAATACAGAGTTGAAAGTATGTTGTGGGAACATTTGGTGGGGATTGGGTGGTGGGGGGGGGATAGGTTGTTAAACATTTACCAGCACTCTTGGCCTTCTCTACTGGTCTACTTCAAGCCCTTTGAACTCTGCTTCTGAGTAACCAATTCTCTTAGAAAATGAAGTCCTTTCTGATTGTTTCTCTAGAGATAAATCTTGAATTAAGGCTGAAGCTGCTTTCTCCCTGATACCAGGAGTGGATAGCTCTATACTGTGCAGGATCCCAAACCCAGAACCTTTTGAAGTGGTTTCTTTTCACTAGATGTCCATCCTAGGTTAAAAATCTACAAAAATGTTTTTCCTACCCCCATATTTTATTAACAACTCATCCTTTATGGCTCTTCATATCTCTTTTCCTCACCCATATCATCTGTCCTCTAACCTTGGTCCACAATTGATTCCCCAGAGCTCTATCAACACCAAGTTGTCTCTCACATTTTTCAGTTTGTTTTCTCCTTATCCATCCTAATCCCAGGTGATCATTTACTTAACAAAAAATGTATATTTATAAAGTAGCATGAACTTATCATAAAGCTTGCTTTCAGACCAAGTGACTGCCATTTTGATGCATATAAATGTAATGGGGGAAGTGGGTTTCATCATAGCTGCATCCCAGAGTTGACCTTGAATAGGGGGATTCCAGGGGCTCCTTGAGTCCCTTCACCTCTGTTTGCTGAATTGTTCTTGCACTAGAAAGGTGCCTGGTACAATAGTATAACAGTCTAAGCAGATCCTTTCATGCCTTTGACAATATGGTAATTTAGAAACCGCCACAGAATTGAATCCTTTAAAGTGTATTATTTGTTCAATGGTGGGATTGATGACTGAGAACAAACAAAAGAAGAGCCAAAGCTGCTGCCCCTGTCATAAATTTGATTACCACTGTATGCTTGTTCAGAACAAATGATATCCATTCCCCTGACACACTACTCCATTGTTATTTTTCCTTACTTTAAATTCTACTGACTAACATCTAAATTGTTGAATCTTTCTGTATCAGCTGGGGAAAGATGAAACATAGAAGCTCTATAAATCTTACTCCTTGTTCTTTATGATTATGCTGCTATAGATCTGGACAAGACTGCCAAGATCTCTCTCTGTCTGTCTGTCTCCATCTCTGTCTCTGTCACTTTGTCTCTGTCTCTCTCTGTGTGTCTGTGTGTCTGTCTGTCTCTGTCTCTGTCTCTGTCTCTCTCTGTCTCTCTCTCTGTCTCTCTGTCTCTCTCTCTCTCTCTCTCCCTCTCTCTCTCTCTCTCTCTCTCTCTCTCTCTCTCTCTCTCTCTCTACCTATCTCTATCTCTTTCTCTCTCTCTGTCTCAAAATGAAATTGAGCAACTAGGTAGTGTGATGGATAAAGTGCCAGGCCTAGAGTCAAGAAGATTCATCTTCCTGAGTTCAAATCTGGCCTCAGACACTTACTAGCTATGTGACCCTGTCCAAGTCACTTAACCCTGTTTTCTCATCTGTAAAATGAATGGAAATGGTAAACCACTCCAATATCTTTGCCAAGAAAAACCCAAATGAGGTCACAAAAAGTGGCACATAGCTGAAACAACTGAACAACACAGATCATGATGAAGCCCTTAGTGGTTAATTAAGCATAATGATAATTTCACTCTGAGTAAAGAGATAGAAGAGAATGAAGAAAGAGCAGTAGCAAAGTGGCTGGAATTATCACCTAAATGGTAAGTTGGGGCCAGATCATAGAATCATAGACTTAGAGACCAGAAAGGCCACCCCCCTCATTCTACAGATGAGGAAACTGAAACAGAGAAGTTAGGTGATTTGCCCCGGGTTATACAGCTAATAAGTGTCTGAGACGGGATTTGAACCCAAACATTCCTTATACCAAATCCAGTGCCCTATCTCATTGGAGGTCTTGAAAACCTGGCCGATAAGATTGAACTCTTTTTTCCATAGGCAATGGAAGCCTTGGAAAGAGTCTAAGGAGAGTAATGACATGGTTAAAACTTTGCTTTAGGAAGAGTAATGTGGTAGGTATGCAGAGTGGATTGCAGCAGGACAGTCAAGAGACAGTGAGAGCTTTGGATAGTGGACTGAAACTGGAATAAACATTGAAAAAGAAGTTTGTCTTCTGGCTCTTCTTTTGCTAGATTCCATGCAGACCACTCATCACCCTTCTATTAAGACAAAATTATCTGGGAAAAATATAATATAATTGAGTAGTTTACACCTTTTAAAAAACTATTTACACTTTAGTTTACATTCAAAAAGTGGGTTTTGGGAGTCACCCAAGTCTCATGAATAAGCCATTCATATATTGTGTCTCAGCTGGTCATTTCATTTATTTTATTTTAGTTCTACGTTAGTGGCCAATCTTGTTTGGATCTCTGTATAATCCCTGTACTGTGTTTGGAACTTGGTTCAGAGACAACATGCTGAAGTCGAGTCTGAAGATGGAAATTTCTGCTTGGATTTGAAGTTGTGGGGTTGGCTTTAAAAAAAAATTAAAATAAAATTGTTGAAGGCATGGGAGTGTCTGAAGTAACAAAAGAAGATTGTTTAGAGAAAGTAAAACAAGTACAATTAGCATCTATTTAAGGTCAAATGCCAATTTCATCTACTATGGAGATATTTGTATTGGGAGATAAATGCTTTCCCTCAGAATAATTTACAATGAGAGGCACTGGGATTTTGATAATAATAGAAACTCCTAATGTAACACATTAAACATGCTTTCACTAAGCATTGAGGGAAAATAAAAAACTAATGGATTCCGAGGATCTTACCCTTTGTCATTTTTACCAGCATCCGCTTTGGTGATGTCATCCAGATCTTGTTTTCTTTAAATAATGTAAAACCAGAATACATCAGCAATAATAGGTAGCCACCATATGACTGAATTAAAACCATTCATTTGTTTCCAACAAGTTAAAATGGCTTTATTCAGGAATGATTCAGCTGAATGGAATAAACAATTACTTATATTGCAAACAATTTCAATTGTCTGGATCTTAGTTTCAATTCTCTGGGTCTTTGTATGACAAGAGAGTTACATGAAATGGTCTCAAAGGTGCATTCCTGGTCTAACATTCCATGACCACATCAAGTCTATACTTTCAATGAAGGTCAGCTCTGATGCTTCTCTGTGGCCCAGCAGCAACCTTTTGCTTCTTAAAAACTCCACCAAAGGTAAGTTTTGACAAGTGATATCATAATGGAACAACTTTATATGAAGTAGAGAGAAGCTATGAGGTTGCCAACTGAAATGAGAGCATTTAGAGTTCCTATCAAGAGACTTGAATTTTGCTAACCTTGTATATTTATTTTAAGTCAGTGAGGTGCTTTTGGCCACAGCAATTCACAGAATCATGTATGGGTTGCAATCTGCACCACAGGAAGGAATTCCCAAATCAATGAGATCATAGTTCCATTTGAATATTTAAGTATTTATGGACACATGAAGAGGTTGCAATTTGTATCATTTGAAGGAACATCATTGATAACATCGTAGCTCTTTTGAAATATCAAGTTATGAATTCTATGCCAGACCTCCTTTAGTAGTAATTTATAGCTAGGTTTTAGAACTACCATCTTGTGCTCACTGAAATTACATTAAACTATTTCCAAAAATTACATTAAAAAAACATAGTATTAAAACATATTTCATGTCCAAGTAAATATAGAATTGTGGACATAGGATTTTATACCAGAGCTAAACTACACTTAATTATATATGCAAACAATGTATTGTTTGCCTTTCTGGGCCTCCAAATGGAAAAGGAAGAACCTATATCAATCATCATTCAATAAAGTTCTACCAGAAAAGCATTGAGAAAAGTTTTGTTTCAGCCAAAATAGGTTTATATTTCAAGTACAGTCACAAAATTAAGCATGAAATGGGAATCAGCAAAGTTAAAATGTAGAAACCAGAGTTTCTTTTAACAATTTATGATCAAAGATTATCTTTGGTCTTTTTCTATGTATTTGCCTGGCCTTCTTATATTTTCTACCGATTCTCAAGAAACCATCTTCAACAGTTATTTTTCCTCCAGAGGCTGTGTCTTAATTACAAAGGAAACATTTCCTTTACATGTTCTTTCACTTAAATTATCTTGCTGTGATTAAAGCAATTTCAAATATGCGAGTTGTTCTAATTTCATTTTAAGGACACTGGTGAAGGAATGGATAGCTTAAAATAGGCAATGAAGTTAGAACAAGCCATATGAAATGTAATTCCTTCCATATGGAAGTAAATTCACTGATCCGTGGATATGGTAGGTTAGCCCCTACAGAAGAGATTGGACAAATTCCCAGGATGCCAGGCTACCAAGTGGGGTTTCTAGGGGCAGCAGAGTAGCTAACAGAATATGCTTTGGTGGGAAATTAGTGGATGCTTTCACTAGACATCACAGTCTGGTTTGAATGAAGCAGAGTAACATTTAGTACTTAGCATGGTGTCCCTATTAGCTTACCTATTGTCCTGTCTTGCCTGTGGAGGTGATGGAACTGGAGAATAAGGCCTTGGGAGTGTTAGGGGAAGAGCAGTTGGTTCCCTTTAAAACAAAAATAATCATTTCATTATGCAAAAATGATAATTTTCTAAGGCCATAAACTATACACCTTAATCTTAAGTAGAAATATAACCTGTAACCTAATCCAGCGCTGATCACCAGCACATATGAACATCACTCCATTACAACGTGTAAAAGGAAACAGGGAAGAATCCATAATGGACAAAGCTTGGAAGACATGAGATATTAAGATTATGGAAGGTGAAAAAAAATGCAGTTTTGACTTTTTTTTCTTAGCTGCTTTCAACTCCAACTTGAGGTACAACACATCCTTTAAACAGATTAACACTTCATGAGAATTCTTTGCTAAAGCTTTGGCATACCAGCCTAGTAGCCCATGAGCATGATAAGTAGCACTCAGGTATCAATATATAATCCTCTTGGGTAATTAAGTCAGCTCCTCCAGACTGCTAGGAAAACAGTGGCAAGTGTTTTCAATTCACTGGCTCTCAAGGAAGGATGAGCTAGTGCTCCAAACTAAATCCCTGCCTAAACACTATCAACACAGGAGGCAAATAAATATTGCCAGGTGGAACCTTTGGATACAGCATTAGAATAGTATTAAGAGTAGCATGGTGCAGTGGGTAAGAGTTCTAGCCTTAGAATAAGGACAACACGAGTTTGAAGTCTACCTTGGATATATATTAACTGCGTGACCTTGGGCCAGTAATCAAATTTCCCTGTGCTGTCAGTTTCTTCCTCTGAAAATGTTGAAAATAAATAGTACCTACCTCACAAGGTTGTTGTGAGGATCAAAAGTCTGCATAAAGTTCTATGAATTAGCTATTACTATTATCTGAACCAGCATTGTAACTCCAGAAGATGGTCATGGGCATATTTTATCTCTGATTGGAGCCAGAATCATATTAAAGGCCTAAGAATATGACATGGAGGGGCACAGGTAGTAGTCTAGAGACTAGAAGCTTTTAAATTTGTACACCTAAGGTTGGCTTTACCTATCAATGACTTATATAGTAGTCAAGTACTTAGGTGATTTGAGGAACACTTAGGCTTTCTTGCCTCTATGTATCACCATTCCCAGCAGGCATGGGAAGAATGCCTGAAATTCCACCATTAAAGATTTGTGTCCTTGGGTTAAAGCTTGGCTTTCTTTTAAAAAATGTAAGTGCTTCTGAGAGGGGTGTTTACTTAAAAAGCCATTTTCAATCTTTAACATTTTGATGTGTTCAACAAGTCCCTATGTGCCTGGCACATAGGAGGTGCTTAATAAAGTCAAATTTACTGACTGAATTAATTTGCCAGTGAAACTTCAGGGTTTATCAGCTAACTGATAAGGTGTAGAAGGTGACTAGGGAGTAGGAAGGGTAATTTGTTATTGCACGAACGCCTAAGGGAGGAAGATGAGCGACTAAGATGGCAAGAAGAATTCACAAAGGGGAGATAGTAAGGTGACCTACTTTGCCTATTTCACAGTTTAGTGCAAAGTGTAAGATGATTTATTACAAATCTTCGTCTGCTAAACTTTCAACATTTTAAACAGGCTACATTCTCTACCAGGTGATCAAAATGCTGATGGTAAATGTAGGAAGAGAGAAAATCCCAGAAGAAAAGATAATAATTGGAGGGACTTAGTCCTGGGATGTGTCCAAGAATGACCAGGATAGAAACAATGGTTGTTCAGAGTTGAGAAGGAGGAAAAAGAAGGTTTGACAGGGAAGTAAAATTTTATTCGGCCCTAGGATGCATTTTCACCCCTGCTGGGACAGAGGCCAGTCAATGCCAGGTTTATTTCAACCCACCTCAAAGGGGCCTTCATTTCCATCTATGTGCTGACAAGCACAGATGACAAAACTGAGGAAGTCCAGAGCCAACTGCGAGGGCTCATTCATGCCCTGCCAAGAGCGCAACATGCTGCCAAGCACGGGCGATTTAAATGCAAAAGCAAAGGAGGAAGCTGGTGCTCTGAATGTTTTCGAGAGACAGGAAGAGAGAGGTACTAGGGTAGAATGTTCCTTGCAGACAAATGCTTTGAGAATCCTCCTTTCTTTGTGAACATCGACTTCCCCACCAAGACAGACCCAGGGAGTTCTCTAGAATTATAGCTTCTTGACTAGAGTTGTGCAGAAAACAAAATTTTAAAAACCGATCTAACTGAGCTTTTTACAACGTTCAGGAACAAAAGGCTGTGCTTGATTTTCAGATAAGACAGAAATAAACTCAAAAATCATGACTATTTTGATGAAAATGCTTCCTATTCATTTATCTTAAGCTGCTGAATGATCCTGCCTTTCCTTGTTGATTTCTTTGACCATGACATCAAGACATGCATGGCTATATAAAATAGCTAATTTGATAAAGGAAGTCCTTTTGTTATTTACTACAGCAGAGGGCTTAATTAAACCAGACAGGACTAGATCTCACCTAATGAATTACTCTTTTAGTGTTCAGTTCTTTATCATGTTGTTGTTCAGTTGATTCTTCGTGACCCAGTTAGTGCTTTATCCACTGCACCTCCTAGCTGCTCATATCTTATCATATTTATCTCCAATTTTTAACCAAAAAGAGATATTTTTCCCCATCAGACCAATATGCTTTCAAAGATTTGCCTATCAATACACAAGGTACCTAGTAACATTTGTTTGGTCAATAGACATTTTCAAGGTATTTTTAAAAATATGTATTTATTTATAACAAAAAAAGTCTATATTGATCATAGCACCTATTATCTGAGCATTATGCCAAGTATTATGGGATATACAAAAGAAAAAAAAAACATAGTCTTGGCTTTCAAGGAGTTTGTAACAAGGTTGGAGAGACAAAACATTACAATGTACAAAAAATAATTATAAACTATAATCAGGCCCAGTTAGCTAAGTGCCAAGGTTGTATAAATGCTATAGAAGTCAAAGGAATGATTGATATGCGTTGACCACTCTCTTCCAGATACCCTTCCTTTTCTGAGTTTTTCCGGCAGTATTGTCTCTTGGTTTTTTTCCTACCTATCTATATGCTCCTCATTCTCCTTTGATAGTTATTCATTTATGTCAGGGCAGCTAGGTGATGCAGTGGATAGAACACTGGGCCTGGAGTCAAGTCCTAAGTTCAAATCCTGCCTCAGACACTTAGCTGTATGACTCTGGGTAAGTTACTTAACCTTATTTGCCTCAGTTTCCTCATCTGTAAAATGAGTTGGAGGAGGAAATGGCAAACCACTCCAGTATCTTTGCCAAGAAAACCCCAAATGGAGTCATGAAGCATTAGACATGGTTGAAACAACTGAATAACACAATGATCTATTGTTATTACTATTACTGCTTTTCCTTCAATTCTTTGCCTGGCATCTGGGATGAGGAATAGGGGGAGGAAATCAGCATAGTTAAGAGGGTGTGCACACACACACACACACACACACACACACACACACACACACACACAATTGTCAACTCCAGATGTGAAGTGGAAGGTGTAGGGTGGATCTCTATTGACCTCATCTGCTAGGTGAAAAGCCTCTGTCCCTGGAATAAGGGAAAGAAGAGATTGTTTTTAAAGAAAGGTGTAATAAAGATTACCCTTTCTCAGTTTTCTGTTAATGACTAATTTAACCTTTTATAGTAGAATTTTTGGCCAACCAACAATGTTATCTCATAATAATGATTTGATTCTCATGGAAATAGTACTCCCTATAATGATGTTTCACCAGCACGGCGGTTTTGCAGAACCAGTTAATACACTAAATAGAATATGCCTTTATAGCAAATACTAAGGACTCCCAAACTCCATGTTGGATTACTTGGGTCTTTTCAGACTGGAAAATTGGTCATTGGCTGCTGAATTATTTTAAGGCTTTTTGACAAGTTGGCAAGAAAAGTCATCTGTTATTCAACAATCTCGTAACCCCTTTTGGAAACCTATCAGGCAGGATCACTTGCCATTAGAGGCAGGGTTTCTTTTTTTTTATAACAAAACTATATTAAGAGTTTTCTCAATGTGCAGATCAACTGTTATTTTGCCTTGTTCATGCAAAAATCAGTGAAATTCAGCTCTTTCCATCTGTCTCAGTTCCTCTCAGAAAGGCCAATAAACTAAAGTTCAAAATATCGGAAGCCAACATTGCTCATTATTGTTAAATAATGGAGGGCAAAAGCCTGTATCCTCAAACATATAAGCTCCATACATCTGTATGTAAGAAGACAGCTTTTGTGTACAAAAATGAAGGAAGGAGCTGTTGAGGTATTGCAAGACTTTTCAGTCCAAGGAAACAAGAAAGCATCAGATTTTTAAAAAAATCAGAACGTGGTAGAGTTGAACAAAAATAGTGCTGATAGTTAATAGATCTGGGTTTTAGACTTAGTTATTTAACAAATTTGCTGTCTTATTTCTTTTATATTCTTGGTTTTCTCATCTAAAAATGAAGTAGTTCATTTTTCCCTAGTTACTTTCCAACTCTTAAATTTAGTAATTCTGTTTGTAAGCTGGGAACTGCATTTATTATGCCTACAGGACTAAAAAGAGATGTTCTCAATACCAACATGTGTTAGCATATTAATTTGATGATTCTGAGTCATCTTCCATGCATAAAATTATTTTTAAAATGTAAAACCAAAATGCACATGTATTTGTAAACACTAAAATAATTATTGCAAAAGTTAATGAATAATCTATGAATACAGTAAAATATGAATACAAAACTCACTATTACAGTATCCAGTTTTACTAACAGATTTTATCTCAGGACCTTTTTATTCATAAAACATTATAAGTTAATGCAAAACAGATTTCAGTTGAACAAGTAAATAATAAAATTTTCACTCATTACACTACTAGATTTATAAGTGGATGGTACCCAAAGGGTTAACAATGTTAAAGTTATATGGAAAGGGTTAGTTGGTTTTGTGGTGGTGGGGTTTTAAGCATCATTTATAGCTTACAGTCAAAAAATAGCTGCAGAGCAAGGTTGTCATGGCAACTCACAAATCAATCAAGCATTTTTCTTTTAATTGTCCACCAATCAGCTAACTGTAAAGGAAAGGAGAAGGAGGAGGAGGAAAATATGTGAAACAAGTGAAGGAAAAGAAGTAAGATGATGTGTAGAAAGAATTTAATTAAGAAATTATTGTAATTTTGTTGTCAGATACTTGGGATGTTAGGGTGAAAATGGTTATTAAAAGCATTTTTTTCTTTGCATTTTGACCATCGTTCTAGAAACCAATGTGTGGTCACTGATTGACCAGAGTAGATCATTTTTGAGTATGTGCTGGTAAATAAGTACTTTATATTCATTTCTTAGTAAATTTCTGAAAACATCTTTGGTTATCAGTCACCCATCCACAGTCATAAGCCTGAGTTATATGGTTTATTTTGATTTAACTGGATGGAGGATGAAGAGAAAAGGTTGCATCACATTTTTGGTGCTAAGGGCTTTTGAGGGGAGGCATAGGAGAGTGAGACAAGGTCAATTTGAAGAAAAATTGGCAATTATAGATTTATAAAGTTCCCTCAGGGAACCTCTCCAAGGTTGCACCCCTGATTTTCCCCTCAGACTTTCTCTATAATGTCTCATAAATCTCTCCACCCTGGAAGCTCACTACATCTCTGTATTTCACAATTTGGAAGTACTTCTCTCTCTTGTCCTTCATTGGCTGGCTCCTCTCCAGGCTACAATCCTGATCCACCTTCTGGACTTCCTCCAAAATAGTCACCATGCCAAGTATCTTCATTTCCTCATTTTTATGTATTGCCTAGAGTGTAAGGTCCTTGAGGACAGGGACTGTCTTTCTTTCTTTCTGCTTATAGTTGTATTTCTGGCACTTAATACAGTGGCTGGCACATAGCACTCAATAAAAGCTTGTTGACTTGACTTGGGATACTGAGGCCTTTCTCTGAGAGATTTCCCTTGGGGGCATTAGGAGATTAGGAGATTTGCCCAGGGCCATACACTTCCTCGTGTCAGAGGCAGGACTCCAACCCGGGTCTTCTTGTCTCCAGGGTCATCTCCTTTTCTATTTTGCCATGCTGCCTTTCTTTATGCTGTGTTCTGATATAAACAATGACTACGTTATTAACTTTCCAAAAAGAAAGTAACTATATTTCATTCGTTTTTCTGAACTTCTTAAGAAACTGGATCCCTCATCTAAAAGGAACATCTTGAAGACCAAGTAAAAGGACTTCTAGGAGGTAAGAGTTACCCTTTTTGCCACGTGTGCTGCAGGTTTGATCCCATTTTCTCCTGGACTCTATGCACTTGTGGGAAAATACAGTGGAGACTTTTTTTGGGGGGGCATTTTATTCCAACTGTTCTTCCTGTATCAGTAAATAATTCTTCCTAAAAATAACTTTAAAAAAACTTTCTATGCAATTGAGACACATTTTACACTTTCTTAGTTCAAGACTAGTAAGTGTTATTCACCTTCCAAAATGACTCTAAGTTTGAAAATAGATGAACAACCAGAAAAACAAAGGTGTATACTAGTGATTATTGACAACTAATTTTCTCTGGAGGAAGGCAGAACTTCCTGATAAATATCATAAAGGCAGTAGATATGAGGGGAGGAAACAGTGGGAGTTGGAGGAGGAGAAAATGAAGGGGACATTTCCTAATTGCAAATTTCAACAGTATCCAATAATTTTCATTATTCACCAAATTTTATATTTTTCTCTTATTCTATATTTCTTTCTCATATATACCCCAGGCACATTCTTGTCTGCTGTTTTGCTATTGCATCCACCAGCCTGGAAAAGGCAGAGCAGAGACTAGAGACCATGTCCTTTGGGCTCTAGAATTCTCATACTGGGCTGCACTGTCCTGCTTGGTAAATATGTCCTGCTGTATGTAGCTGGCCCCAGATGTACTTCATTTTATACTCTGGCTACTCCTCTTCCCATTCACTGCTTTCCAGTTCTGGAACCATAATCAGATCAATACTGCTGTTACTAATAGAAAAGGTTCACATATCAATCTACTCCTTTGTGGCTTCCCACACCATCCCTGTGATTTTTCAAATGAAAACATTTCTCCCTTGCTCTCATTTTCTTATATGTCATCTTCCTCTATTAGAATGAGAATATGGAGAGGCCCCCTATTGTATCTATATTGATTACATTCCTTTGCACATAGGAAGTTCAGGGGATACAATAATTAATAACTGCTTTTTCATTCATTGATTCATGTATTATGCCAGGTGATTTGATTCCTTGCCTCATTTATAGTTCTATGTATTAATAACGAAATATCTATGTTGTACATTGTAATGTGTCTATGACTTAGTAAGATAAGACTTAGAGAATTGACAGAGGCTCAGAATAGAGAGTGACTTGAACACATTTACACTAATGACTATCAAAAGTCTGATATGAACCCAAATCCTCCTGCCTCTAGCTCTAGCATTCTTTTTTTTTTGACTAGGCAATGGGGTTAAGTGACTTGCCCAGGGTCACACAGCTAGTAAGTAGTCATGTGTCTGAGGCTGGATTTGAACTCAGGTCCTCCTGAATCCAGGGCTGGTGCTCTATCCACTGCACCACCTAGCTGCCCCTAGCTTTAACATTCTTATCCACTGCTCAAATAAGAATGAGGATTTTCCTGAAAGAATATCTAAACCTATCATACCTTCTTAGATGTTTGTTTATTAGGAGAACTCATTGTAATAAAGAGTTTTAGCATTCATAGCATTAGGCTAGAAATAGGCAATCTCCATGGTGCCACTGACCATAGTGTTAGATGAAACTTCAGCAAAGAAAGGAAGATTGAGGCAAAGTAGGCATTTAGAAAATGCTGCATTAACAATCATGGATCATATCTTAAATACACAACCCAGAGAATAATTATAAATAGAAAGACTGAAGACAGGGTATATAGTTTCCTCAGGAAAATTAATTGCCGAATAAATGATAGAGATAATAATCACTGTACCTTCAGGAGATGAAGAGACTATAATTTGCTGGGAAAGCTATGTGGGGAAAAAGTGAAATTTGAGCCACAGCTTTGGATGGGTAGGATTTGAATAGATGGGAAAGAAAAAGAGAGCATAGTCAAGGAGGGAAAAAGAATATCAGTCACCCAAGTAGATTAGTTTGACCAGGTTAGAAGTAGGTATGTGTTGAAGCCATCTAATAACAATTCTTGAAAGCTAATTGTTAAATTTTCCACATAAGCATTTATATCTCAGAAATATCAGACACTAAAAGTCAGGGATTGATTTATTGTTTTGTTGGTTTCCAGGCTTAAGAAAGTGATGGAGAAAATGTTAATAATGCAAATTAAACTTAAAAGTATGTCATACAATTTCCCCCCTCCCCGAGCCAATTATTAAACATTTACAAGTGCACCACTAGTTAGAAGGCTATATATACCATGTAAAGCTAGGATGGTCATTTGAGATCTCAAATGCCTGAGTACAGAGTTTGAATCATGAGATAATCCTTAAAGGCTTTGAAGATTGTTGAATAGGAGAGTAATACAATGCATGATGTGATTTTTAGGAAGATCAATCTGTCAATAAGTTTGTAAAGTGGATTTGATTGGACAGAGTATGATTGTCAATAAGTAGGCCATTGCAGTAGTGTAAGGCAGAAGATGATAAAGGTCTTACCTAGACCATTGACAGAAATATAAAAGAAGGGACAATTGGACAGACAGGAAATAAAGGTAGCAGGTATAGACTGCTTAAAGAGTTAATACAAAATGAAATGAAATGAAAGAGTTAATATGAAAAGGAGAAAGGAAATGGAGTCATAGTGAGAAAGAGCAGGGGGCCGCATGAAGGTACTAGGTTTGGGTTTTTGTGTTTTAAAGATAATGGAGCCCTGAACACATGTGAAATTGGAGAAAACAAAAATGTTAAATCAGTCAGAAAGTTAATTTTAAAAATCTGTCCAGGTTTGCTAAAAAGCCATTTCTTAACCTTCAACATAATAAGAAGCACAAAAAATAAGACAGAAAAGTTGTAGTTTCTCAATTTCTCAAAGGAAAAGCACTTTAAAAATCAAGAGTTTTATTGTTGTATTAATATTATTCTCTCCTTTTCAGCAGGTAAGTCTGTAGTAGTGTTGCCTCTCCTGACGAAGAAATGTTCTGTAGTACACATTAAATGTATCATCTATGGCTCTAAAAAAGGAATGAATGTTTAAACTGATCAATCTGCTCTTATAGCAACCTTTTGTCCTTAGCTCTAGTGCTATGGGTGTCAGCTGATGTGCAGAAGAAAGATTACAATTCATCTCCTTTCCCTGGTTGAATCACGACCAATAAACTATAAATTGCCAGGGCAAACAGCCAAATGATGTCTGTTTTCTGCAGGCACATCTCAACTAGCTCAACTGAATTAGGAACATGAGAAGTGAGCTTGTGAATAGCCCTTTAGTTCCATATGCTGTCAGGTTACAAAATGAGTTGCTTAATAATGATTTGCTTTAATAGATTAATAATGAATAGAGGAATAAAAAAAGAAGTGATTTTGGAAGCATGGTTAACACTGTGAATAATAATTGTTGGCTATTTCTATCAGGTTAAGATTTGGTGGATACAGAAAAACTCAGGATTAAAAAAAGTTGAACCTCAAAATTCCTAGGCTGTCTTCCCTTATTTTTTTTCTCACCAAAACCTCAGACAAAACATGTCCAAAATGGAAATCATTCTTCCCTGCCCAGCTCCAACCTGCTCATCCCTCATTTCTGTTGAGGATACCATCACTCCCAGTCATCTAGGTTTGCAACCTCTGCATCGTCCGTGACTCTTCCTTCCTTTGTCCTCCCCATGTACAACCATTTGCCAATTCTTGTCAATTCTAAAACATCTCTCGTTCATACACTTCTCTATATTCACATAGCCACCATAAAGGGGTGGGGAGGAGCTGTCCTCATCTCTCTTCATTTGAATCCTGCTTGTTCTTTGTAATTTTGTTACATTTTAAAAAAATTTTTTTGGGGGTGGAGCCAAGATGACAGAGTAAAAACAGGGACTCTCCCTCAAACTCCTCCAAATACCTGTAAAAACAACTCTAAACAAATTCTACAGCAGCAGAACCCACAAAAAGACAGAGTGAAACAAATTTCCAGCCCAAGACAACCTAGAAGGTCACCAGGAAATGCCTATTGCACCAGGCTGGGAGAGGAGTACAGTCTCAGCAGCAAAGACTAGGCCCCAGCAAATCCAGAGCAGGCCTCAGGGGACTGAATCACAGGCAGCTATGGCAGTTGCCAGACTTCTCAACCCACAAATGCCAAAGACAAGTTAGAATGTCAGTAGGAAAGGTCTGTCAGACCTGGGTGAGAGAGGAGTGAATTCCAGCCCTGGCCCCAGCACAATTCCTGGATGGCAGCAGTGGTAGCTTTTGAGCTCTCAGCCCCCAGATTGTAAGGGGATGGGATCAAATAATTGATCAGAAGGAGATTACAGGGGTCTCTTTGCTGGCATTGAGGCAGGATTCTGTTGCTTTTCCCACACTTGGATCTGGGTCACAGCCCTGGGTGGCAGTCCTGGGATGAGAAGGAGCACTGGCATAGCAGAACTTGAGGCAGAAGTGAAGAGGGGAACTCTTCTCATAGTTCCAGGGTATAAAAGGGTACTTGTGGTCACACACAGACAAGAACACAGGCCAGGACAGGAGTAAACACCTCTCCTTAGATCATACTACCTTGGAAGAAATGAAGACTTTAGTCCCTAGAACTATCTCTGAAAACAGCTGCACAAAACCCCTGATGCTTGGAACATTTCGTTCTTCACACTGGAAGCAGAGCCCTACCTTAACAAAGAATAAAAAAGTCAAGTAATTGTCAGGGAAAATGAACAAACAGCAGAAAAAACTCAAACTATAGAAACATACTTTGGTAACAAGGAAGATCAAAACATATGCTCAGAAGAAGACGACAAAGTCAAAGCTCCTACATCCAAAGCCTCCAAGAAAAATATGAATTGGTGTCAAGTCATGGAAGAGTTAAAAAAGGATTTTGAAAATCAAGTAAGAGAAATAGAGGAAAAATTGAGAAGAGAAATGGGAGTGATGCAAGAAAATCATAAAAAAAGTGTCAACAGCTTGCTAAAGGAGACTCAAAAAAAAATGCTGAAGAAAATAACTCTTTAAAAAAATAGACTAACCCAAATGGCAAAAGAGATCCAAAAAGCCAATGAGGAGCAGAATGCCTTAAAAAGAAGAATTGGCCAAATGAAAAAGGAGTCCAAATGCTCACTGAAAAAAATAATTCCTTAAAAATTAGAATGGAGCAACTGGAAGCTAATGACTCTATAAGAAATCAAGAAATTATAAAACAAAACCAAAAGAATGAAAAAAATAGAAGACAATTTGAAATATCTCATTGGAAATACTGATTTACCCAGGAGAGATAATTTAAAAATTATTGCACTACCTGAAAGCCATGATAAAAAAAAAAGAGCCTAGACATCATCTTTCAAGAAATTATGAAGAAAAACCACCCTGATATTTTAGAACCAGAGGGTAAAATAGAAATGGAAAGAATCCACCAATCACCTCCCAAAAGAGATCCCAAAAGGAAAACTCCCAGGAATATAATAGCCAAATTACAGAGTTCCCAGGTCAAGGAGAAAATATTGCAAGCAGCCAGAAAGAAACAATTCAAGTATTGTGGAAATATAATCAGGATAACACAAGATTTAGCAGCTTCTACATCAAGGGATCAGAGGGCTCGGAATATGATATTCTGAAGGTCAAAGGAGCTAGGACTAAAACCAAGAATCACCTACCCAGTAAAACTGAATGTAATCAATGAGGGGAAAAAATTGATATTCAATGACATAGAGGAATTTAAATGGCATTCTTGAAAAAGAAAATGAGAGCTAAATAGAAAAATTGATTCTCAAACACAAGACTCAAGAGAAGCATGAAAAAGTAATCAGGAAAGAGAAATCATAAGAGACTTACTAAAGTTGAACTGTTTACATTCCTACATAGAAAGATGATATTTGTAATTCATGAGACCTTTCTCATTATTAGGGTAGTTGGAGGGATTATATGTAGACAGAGAGCACAGGGTGTGTTGAATATGAAGTGATGATATAATAAAATTAAGAGGTAAGAAAGGAACATACTGGGAGAAGGAGAAAGGAAGAGGTAGAATGGGGTAAATTATCTCATGTAAAAGAGACAAGAGGGAGCAGCTAAGTGGTGCAGTGGATAGAGCACTGGCCCTGAAATCAGGAGGGCCTGGGTTCAAATATGGCCTCAGACCAAAAACTTGACACTTACTTGCTATGTGACCCTGGGCAAGTCACTTAACCCCAATTGCCTTTAAAAAAAAAAGAGGCAAGAAAAAGCTTTTATAATGGGGAGGGAGGTGAGAGGAAATGAGTGAACCTTACTCTCATCAGATTTGGGATAAGGAGGGAATAACATGCATACTCAATTGGGTATATACATCTATCTTACCCTACAGCAAAATAGAAGGGAAGGGGAAAGGGGGGGGTGATAGAAGGGAGGGCAGATTGGGGGAGGGGGTAATCAGAAGCAAACACTTTTGAGAAGGGACAGGGTCAAAGGAGAGAATAGAACAAGCAGGGAGGGGGATAGAATGGAGGGAAATACAGTTAGTCTTACAAATGACAATTATGGAAATGTTTTTGATGACTGCACATGTATGGCCTATATTGAATTGCTTGCCTTCTTAATGAGGGTGGGTGGGAATGGAGGAAGGGAGAGAATTTGGAACTCAAAGTTTTAAAAAACAGTGTTAAAAATTGTTTTTTACATTCAACTGGGAAATAAGATACACAGGCAATGGGGTATAGAAATCTGTTTCACCCTATGGAAAATAGAAGAGGAAGGGGATAAGAGAAGGGGGGAGTGATAGAAGGGAGGGCAGATCAGGAGGAGTAAATGCATGTCATCTTGGGGTGGAGAGAGGTTAGAGATGGGGAGAAAATTTGGACCTCAAAATCTTGTGGAAGTGAATGTTGAAAACTAAAAATAATTAATTTTAAAAATTTTTGGTGTGTAGTTCTTTCCATTTATAGACTATTGTCTATTTATAACATGATGTAGACAACTGAAATGATAATAGCAGATATTAACTTATTTAAGAATTATGCCAGGTAGATCAAGCTGGGAATTACTAACCCATTAAACAATCAGATGTTTAAATCAGAATATTGTTTGTTTGTACTCATTACCACTCCCACCCACCTCCTCCTAAAAGTTAGCACTAACAAAGAGCTCAACAGGGCAAGCAGCTCTGAGAATTAGGGGGAGGGTTTATCCCATCTCTGTGTAGTTAAACAATTAATATAGGAATTCTCATTGAGACTATTCAACATCCCAAATGCCTGCTGTTACTGACTCTAAGAACATTTCAACAGGGAAGGGTATATGAAATGAGGGGGAAACGATATCTGTGTCGTTAAGGACAACAGTGACTAATGCCAAGTACATTTGACTGCACATAGAAGAAAAGCAAGATAGAGAAGCATAGAAAGATTTACATTTAATGACACAAAGTGAATTAAGCAGAGCTAGGAAAACATTATATACAATAAATACAATGATGTAAATGGAAAGAACCACAAAACAATTTTAAAATACTGAAAAATTATAAAGAAAAGCTTGGCCTTGAAGAAGACATGTGAAAAAATATCTACCAACTCCTTTACAAGGAGAGGAGAAGAGTGATGTGCTAATTTTTTTTCTTGTTCTTCCTGTTTTTCTCTTAAAAAAAAAATCTTTGTTACAAGAGATGGCCACATGAAGAGTTACGTGGGAGATAATCTAGGTAATCTTAAAACATATCAACAAAATATTATTGAAAAAAAAGAAATAGATTGACCTTTCCAAAGACAATATTAGACATTGCACCCTCAATTGCTCAGAAATTATTCTCTCAACTTTCCCCTTTCTCCCAAATGTCATTCACTTATTCATCAAATGCTTACTGAGTATCTATTGTGTGCAAGGCACTATGCCAGTCGTGAAAAAAAAGATGACCAGAAGACAGTCCTTATTCTGCTAATAGAGGAAATGATCTACACACATCTATAACATAAGCTAAACATGTAATAAATGGCAAAAAAGACAAATTAACAAGGTGCTGTAGGAGGTAGTAGAGTAATCTCATCACGTTGTGGGGGGAGTGGTGGTGATTCAGTGAAGAATCACCTGAATTGCTGTTCAAGTGATGTCTTGAAGAATGAGTAGTTTCTCAGCACATGGAGAAAGAGGAAAAGAACATTTTAAAGGAATGGAAGAGCAAGAGCAGAAGAAAGGAGACAAAACAGTATTAGTTGTATTTAGACAATAAAGAATGATCCAATTTGACAAGACAATAAGGTATGTATAATGAGTAGGAGAAGACTGAAAGCCTGGAAGGAAGATTGGGCCCAGATTCTGAAGGCTCTTGAAAGACAGGCTAAGCAGATAGTGCCAGTTTTTGACCAGCATTATAACATGAAAGGCTTTTGAGTAAGAATGACCTTGGAGGTGGGGGGTAGAGACATAATAGAACCAATTAGAAAATTATTGCAGTAGCCTAGGAGTGAGATAATTAAAGTCTAAACTAATATGGTGGTAATAAAAATAAAAGGAGGAAAGTAGAACCGACATAAAAATACCTAGGTATGTGAGGTGATGGAAGAGTCAAACAAAAAGCCTTTGTTCACATCTGAAATGCTCTCCTCTCCACACCTATATTGTTGAAATTTTGACTCACCTTTCAAGAAGGTCCCGCTTAGTTGCAGCCTGAACTGATTGTCCCCAAACAGAAGTAAGCTTGTCTTGCTAAAAAACTTTCATAGCTTCTATTCATAGATAAGTAATGCACTTTTGATATTTGATTGTATGTAAGTTCTGTGTGGGTGTGTGTGCATGTGTGTGTGTTTCTTTCCAGTCAGATTGAAAACTTCTTAAAGAAAGGGACTTCTTTATATTTGTATCACCCCTATTGTCCAGTACAGTGTTTTGACAATAGCAATTTAACAAACAGTCTTGAGGATTAAGGATTTAACAAATGTTCATTGAACACATATTGAAGTGATTGTCATAGAAATCCCATAATAAAATTGCCCTCTACATGGTATTTATTTTAAATTGTTATATAGAATCATATTGCCCGTGCTGTTTTACCTATTGTATGACAGGAACAATTGCTTACCAGAAACTTTTGATGAATCTGTCTGGTGTTGAACTCCACTTTCTCCCTTTACCACATGCTTCCCAGTGTTTTTCCAGGTCAGTGGATGGCTGGGATGATCATATGTCACAGCTAACTTCGAAGAGTGATATACTAGACAAGTTAGGGCTTTGTATTTATCTTCAATATTTTCCAAAGTCCCTTCCTGGATCACTGCTTTATTGTGGCAGACCAGCTCGCATAGTTCAATGAAACTGAGCATGCAGGGTTACCCAAGATGGACAGGTCATAGTGGAGAGTTCTGAGAAAAGGTGATCCACTAGAGAAGGAAATGGCAAACCACTCCAGTATCTTTGCAAGAAAACACCATGAACAGTATTTAAAAGAAATGACATTGGAAGATGAACCCCTCAGGTCAAAAGGTATCCAACACATTACTAGGGAAGAGTAGAGGACAACTACAAGTAGCTTCAGAAAGAATGAAGCAGCTGGACCAAAGCTGAAAGGAAGCTCAGCTGCAGTGAGTCTGATGACAAAAGGAAAAACTGATGCTATAAAGATCAAAATTGCATAGGAACCTAGAATGTATGATCTATGAGCCAAGGTAAACTAAATACGGTCAAAATAAAAAATTAAACATCAACATCTTGGTGTCAGTGAACTTAAATAGATGGCAATGGGTGAAAATAATTCAGGTGATCATTACATATACTGCTATAGGCAAGAATCCCTTAGAAGATATGGAGTAACCCTCACAGTCAATGGTGAGAACAGCAGTACTAGGATATAATCTCAAAAAGGATGGAATGTTATCTGTTTGAATAGAAGGCAAACTGCTCAACATCACAAATCTATGATCCAACTACTGTTGCCAAAGAGGCCAAAGTTGATCAGTTCTTTGAAGACCTACAACATCTCCTAGAAATAACACCAAAAAAAAAGATGTTTCATTCATCGTAAGGGATTGGAATACTAAAGTTGGACATCAAAAGATAATTGGAATAACAGGCAAATTTGGCCTTGGAGTACGAACTGAAGCAGGGCAGAAATTAATAGTGTTGTCAAGATGACACTCTGGTCATAACAAACACTCTTTTTCAACAACCCAAAAGGCAACTCTACACATGGACATCACCAGATCATGAATATTGAAATCAGATTGATTATACGCTTTGCAGTCAAAGATGGAGAAACTTATTCAGTTAAAACAAGACCTGGAGTGGACTCTGGCTCAGATCATGAGCTTCTTATTATAAAATTCAGACTTAAATTGAATAAAGTAGGGAAAACCATCAGACCACATAGGTATGACCTAAATAA
Organism: Phascolarctos cinereus; assembly: GCF_003287225.1. Taxonomy (NCBI): domain Eukaryota; kingdom Metazoa; phylum Chordata; class Mammalia; order Diprotodontia; family Phascolarctidae; genus Phascolarctos; species Phascolarctos cinereus. The sequence goes on along the minus strand of NW_027556180.1, from coordinate 122,846,537 downwards.
CAACCTTTATGAAGCTAGGATTACAATCAAGAATCACTGACCCAGAAAAACTGAATATAACACTTTAGGAGAAAAAAAAATAGATATTCAATGAAATAGAGGACTTTCAAGCATTCCTGATGAAAAGACCAGAGCTGAATGGGAATGTGACTTTCAAATACAAGAATCAAGAGAAGCATAATAAAGTAAACAGGAAAGAAAAAACATAAGGGATTCAATAAAGTTAAACTGTTTACATTCCTACATGGGAAGATGATACTAGTAACTCCTAAAAATGTTATCATTATTAAGGCAGTTAGAAGGAGTATAGATAGACAGAGAGCACAGTTATTAGTTGACTGTAATGGGCAATATAAAAAAAATTAAGGGGTTAAAAAAAGGGATGTAGTGGGAAAAGGTGGGAGAAGTAGAATGGGATAAATTATCTCACATAAAAGAGGTGCAAAAGAGCTTTCACAATAGAGGGGAAGATGGGGAGAGGGTGGCAAGCAATGCTTGACCCTTGTTCTCATTGAATTGGCTCCAAATGGGAAAAATACACACATTCCGTTGGGTATAGAAATCTATCTTACCTTACAGAGAAAGTAGGAGGGGAGGAGGATAAGAGAATGGAACAGGCTGATACAAGGAAGGGTGGTTTGGGGGAGGCAGTGGTGAGAAGAGATAGATAAATTGGGGGAATAGTAGAATAGAGGGAAATACATAATTAGTCGTAACTGTGAGTGGAATGAACTCGCTCTTAAAATGGAAGCAGATAGCAGAATGGATTACATGATTTAGACATAAAGGGTGATGTCATAAACAAATTAAGGGAGCATGAAATAGTTTACCTTTCTGATCTACAGATAAGCAGAGAAAACATGACCAAACAAAAAAGAAAGAGTATTATGGGATTATAAAATGGATAATTTTGATTACATTAAATTAAAAAGATTTTGCACAAACAAAACCAATGTAGCCAAGATAAAAAGGAAGGCAGAAAACTGGGGGGGGGGGGATTTACAACAAGTTTCTCTGATAAAGGCCTCATTTCTCAAATATATAGAGAACTGAGTCAAATTTATGAGAATATGAGTCATTTCCCTATTGATAAATGGTCAAAGGATATGAACAGAAAGTTTTTAGATGAAGAAATCAAACCTAACTACAATCATTTGAAAAATGCTCTAAATCATTTTGATTGGAGAAATATGAATTAAAACAATTCTGAGGTACCACCTCACACATATCAGATTGGTTAATATGACAGAAAAGGAAAATAACAAATGTTAGAGGGGATGTGGGAAAATTGAGACCCTAATACACTATTGGTAGGGTTGTGAACTGATCCAGGCATTCTGGAGAGGCCTAAAGGCCTACAAAACTGTGCATGCCCTTTAACCCAGCAAGTACAACCATTAGGTCTGTATTCTGAAGAAATCTTTTAAAAAGGAAAATTACCTACATGTGTAAAAATATTCGTTGCAGATCTCTTTTTTTTTGCAGCAAGGAATTGAAAATTGAGAGGATTCCCATCACTTAGTGAATGGCTGGATAAATTGTGGACTACTATTGTGCTATTAAAAAAAAATGAGCAGGATGCTTTCAGAAAGCCTGGCAGGACTTATATGAACTGATGCAAAATGAAGTGAACAAAACCAGGAGAACATTGTACACACTAACAGTAATATTGGACAATGATCAACAGTAAATGACTTAGCTATTCTCAGTAATACAATGATTTAAGATAATTCTGAAGGACTGATGAAGAAAAATGCTATCCACTTCCAAAGAAAGAACCATTGGTGTCTAAATGCAGATTGAAGCATACTTGTTTTCCCCAAACTTTCTTTATTTTCCTTTTTGTCTAATTTCTTTCACAACATGACTGATATGAAAATGTTTTACATGACTCCATATGTATAACCCATATCAAACTGCTTACCTTCTCAATGAGGGGTGAGGGAAGGGAGGGAAAGAATTTGGAACTCAATTTAAAAAAAAATGAATGAAAATTGTTTTTACATGTAATTGGAAAAAAGAAAAGAAAAAAGAAAATTAGAGATATCAAAATAATGTTTCATGAAAAAAATGAGCATGATTAAAAAAACAAAATGAGAGGGACTTAAGAGAAGTAGAAGAGATTAAGAAATGGCAAGAAAACACAGAAGAACTATACAAGAAATATCTTAACATTGCTGATAACCATGACGTGGGGTTGCTGATCTAGAGCCAATCATCTTGGAGAATGAAGACAAGTAGGCTTGTGGGAGGTGACAGAATTCCATCTGAGCTATTTAAAAGATGAAAAAATGATGTTGTTAAAAGTGTTGCACTCAATATGCCAATAAATTTGGAAAACTCAACAGTGGCCATTGGATTGGAAAAGATCAGTTTACATCTCAACCCTAAAGAAGGGCAATGCCAAAGAATATTCAAATTATCAAACCTATCAAGTTGTGCTCATCTCACATACCAGCAATATTATGCTTAATATTCTGCAAGTTAGGTTTCAGCAATATGTGAACAGAGAATTACTAAAATAGGCTGATTTTCAAAGAGGCAGAGGAAATAGAGACCAAATTGCCAACATTTACTGGATCATGGAAAATACAAGGGAGTTCCAGAAAAAAAAATTTACTTCTTCATTGACTACACTAGAGTCTTTGACTATGTGGATTACAACAAAATCTGTCAAGTCCTCAAAGAGATGGGAGTACCAGATCATTTTATTTACCTCTTAAGGAACCAGTGTGCAGGTCAAGAAGCAACAATTAGAACCAAACATGGAACAAGTGATTGGTTTAAGATTGGGAAAGGAGTATGACAAGACTGTACATTGTTACCTTATTTAACTTATAGCAGAGTACATCATATGGAATGCCAATGTGGATGAATCAAAAGCCAGAATTAAGGTTGCCAAGAGAAATATCTATAATCTCGATATGCAGATAATACTCTGATGGCAGAAAGTGAAGAAGAATTAAGAAGCCTGTTGATGAGGGTGAAAAAGGAGTGTGTAAAAGCTGGCATCAAAAATACTAAGATCTTGGCAACTGATCCCATCACTTCTTGGCAATTAGAGGGAGAAGAAATGGAAGCAGTGTCAGATTTTATATTCTTGGGTGCAAAGATCACTGCAGATGGCAATTGCAGTCATGGAATTAAAAGATTCTTGTTCCTTGGAAGGAAAGCTATGGCAAATCTGCATTACATACTAAAAAGCAGAGATGTTATCTTGCTGATAAATGTATAATCAAAGCTATGGTTTTTCCAGGAGGCTGAGTGACAAACTTCAAAATTACGATGCTAAAGAAGACTTACGGGGACAGAGCCAAGATGGCAAAGTGAAAGCAGTGACTTGCTTGAGCTCTCCCCCAAGCCCCTCCAAATACCTGTAAAAAAATGGCTCTAAACAAATTCTAAAGCACAGAACCCACAAAAAGACAGAGTGAAACAAATTTCCAGCCCAAGACAACCTGGATGGTTGATCAGAAAGGTATATCAGGCAGGGTGGGGAGAGGAGTGCAGTTTGGCATGGGCGCACTGGCTGCAGTGAAACTGGAGCAAGCCTCAGAGGACTGAATCGTGAGCAGCTGTGGCAGTTTCCAGACTTCTCAACCCACGAACGCCAAAGACAACTTAGAAGGGCAGTAGTAAAAGTCTGCTTCTGTGATGAGAGAAGCTCAGGGTCTCAGCCCCATTCCCCAAGGAGCTCATCCCTAAGGTGGTGGCTACCTCCTGAGCTCCCAGCCCACAGACTGAGGGGTAATCTGGTGGCTGATCAGAGGAGGATTGCAGGGATCTCTTTGCCAATGCTGAGGCAGGAGTCTCTTGCTTTGCCCCTGCTTGGATCTGGCTCACAGTCCTGGGTGGCGGCCCTGGGGCAAGGAGGAGCGCTAGCCATGGAGCTCGTAGTGGTGGTAAAGAGAAAATCCTCCTTACAGTTCCAAGGCAGAAAAGAGTGCCTGTGCTTACTCATAGACTAGAGCACAGGCCAGCGAAAGAGTAAACACCTCGCCCCTTATCATACCAACTTGAAAGAACTGAAAATTTACAGGTCCCTAGAAGTATTTCTGAAAACAGCTGCACAAAACCCCCAAAGCTTGGAACAGTACATTCTCCACACTGGAAGCAGACTCCTACCTTAACAAAGGGTTTAAAACTCAAGTAATTGGCTGGGATCATGAGCAAAAAAAGGCACAAAAAAGTCAGACCATGGAATCTTTCTTTGGTGACAAAGAAGATCAAAACATACAAGCAGAAGAAAACAAAATCAAAGCTCCTAGATCCAAAGGCTCCAAGAAAAATATGAATCAGTCCCAGGCCTTGGAAGAGCTCAAAAGGGATTTTTAGAAGCAAGTAAGAGAAGTAGAGGAAAAACTAGGAAGAGAAATGAGAGTGATGCAAGAAAATCATGAAAAACAAGTCAACAGCTTGCTAAAGGAGAACCCCCAAAAAATACTGAAGAAAATAACACCTTAAAAGACAGCCTAACCCAAATGGCAAAAGAGGTCCAAAAAGCCAATGAGGAGAAGAATGGCCTAAAAAGCAAAATTGGCCAAATGGAAAAGGAAGTCCGAAAGCAGATTGGGAAAGAGGTAATCAGAAGCAAATACTTCTGAGGAGGGACAGGGTCAAAATAAAGAATAGAATAAATGGGGGGGCAGGATATGATTAACTGAAATAGGGTTAGTTTTTCACGTGTCTACGGGAAGTGTTTTGCATAACTGCACATGTATGGTCTGTATTGAGTTGCTTGCCTTTTCGATGAGCGTGGGTGGGGAGGGAGTAAGGGAGAAAATTTGGAACCTGAAGTTTTAAAAACACATATTTAAAAAAAAATGTTTTCACATGCAACTGGGAAATAAGAAATACAGGAAATGGGGTAAGAAATCTATCCTGCCCTACAGGAAAATAGAAGGGGAAGGGGATAAGAGAAGGGGGGGGAGAGATAGAAGGGAAGGCAGACTAGGGGAAGGGGTATTCAGAATCCATGCCATCTTGGGGTGGGGGGAGGGGTGAGATGGGGCAAAAATTTGGAATTCAAAATCTTGTGGAAGTAAATGTTGAAAACTAAAAATAAATAAATTTATATTTAAAAAAAACTGCAAAGAAAATAAACAAGACTCATGAGAGTTCCTTGGACAGCGAGGAGTTCAAATCAATCAGTTAATACTTAAAGAAATTAATTCAGGCTATTCACTAAAAGGCCAAATACTGAAGTTGAAGCTTAAATACTTTAGCCACATAATGAAAACATTGGATTCATTGGAAGAGACCCTAATGTTGAGAAAGATTGAAGGCAAAAGGATAAGGGGATGAATTGGATAGATAGTGTCATGGAAACAAAGAATGTGAACTTGAACAGGCTTTGAGAGACAATGAAGGATAGAAGGACTTGGCATGCTATGGTCCATGGGATCACAAAGAGGACATGATTGAACAACTAAATACCAACGATATTCCAAAGCATCTCAAATAACAGTTTAAAAAACATAGGACCAATTCTCCTATAAAATTACCCAGCAAATTAGGTCCTTACCTTCTGTTTCCTGCTGCATTCTGGGTGGCATTATACCCTGGGGGTGGTGGTGGAAACCAGGATTGTCTGTTAAGAAATAACACATGTTAGAAACAGAATGTTCAGAAGATCTAATCCCAAAACCATGTCTTTTTAGGATCAACTTACAACATTTAGCAGCCAAAAAGATTACTTTTTTATAAATACCAATTTATAAATAGAATGGAAAATACCCGTGATACATTAATGATACATTCATGCTCTCTATATTGAAATCAATTTTCTGGTTTCTTTTGAACACTAAATAAGACATTGTGGTGATGATAGCGTCGAAAAAATAATGACTGAAAATATAAAGAATCAGACTCAGAGACCTAGTGTCACCTTTAGTGCAGAAATCTTTTTGCCAATAAAAAAAAATAAACCTCATTTAATTACCCTTTGAATTGACAGGAGCATCTAAGAGGTCCAGCAAAAAGATTAAAGGGTAAAGCAATAAAGAGTGTCCAAAGGATGATAGACAGGAAAATGAGGGGTCTGGAAAATATGCTATATGGAGAATTATTGCAAGGACTAAGGATGTTTAATCTGGTGGAAGAGGAAGATTGGGGCAACCATAATAGCTATTTTCAAATATATGATAGTCTGTCACATGGTACAAGATGTATTTTTTATCACAACAAAGGAGAGAAGTAGGATAAATGGGTGAAAAGTTATAGTGACTCAAATTCCAACTCAATATTTTGACATATGAAATACCCAAACCATTCATTAATGCTTCACATTGTGGTAAATTTCTAGCCAATGGTAGTGTTAAAGTAAAAGCTAGATCACCAGGTATGAAGGGCATTGTAGAAGAGACTCCTGCTTTGGTGGCAGATTAGACTAACTGACCTCTAAGGCCCCTTGTAACTCTAGACTTGAGGGGCCAAAGAATGGAGGTTGTCAAGTTATGGTGCTGGGCTGACTGAAGTGGTTTTTTTCCCCCAAATCTCCCCAAGAAATGCAATAGTCACAAGCATAAGAGCTAGGCATGAGTCAGCATTGTGTTTTTCATTAATATCATTTGGTTTCTGTCCCTCAAACACTGTACTATTGATTTTATAGCATGGAATTCCTCAATCTCTTCTTCTTTCCTGGCATTACAGGTTTATTTACTGTTCTATACCTATTGGATGGGTCTTAACAAAGGTTGCAAAGGCATGTGGATAGAGAGCTGGCATTGTAGTCAAGAAGATGTGTGTTCAAGTCTTACCTCTGATACTTATTGGCCATTTGACCTAATCAAGTCAATTAACCTCTCAGTGCTTCTTAAACTGTGGGTCACAAGCCCATATGGGGTTGCAAAAATTTGGCAGCAGTAAAAGGTTTCTGAAAGTAAATTTGGCTTGTCTGGAATGGGTGTTTAAAGCTTGTCTTTGTATCTTCTCCCCTCCCTTCTTCATTCCCAGTTTCTCTATTTTTATAGTTTTCCATGTCTCCCAAATGCCCACCCATGCCCTGGTAATGACACACCCATTGCTGCCCTCCTCATTTCCTGCCCAATGGGAGGAAGTATGGTTTCATGTGAGAGGTACTATGCTATGAAGAAAAACCTGAGTTCTAGATTAGGCTCTGTCTCTAGCTATGTAAAATTGAGTGTTTCATTGAACCTTCTGGGTTTCAGTTTCCTCATCTATAAAATCAGCGTATTAGATTTAGACTAAATCTCTAAGCAGCATGGCATAGGAGGATAAACATTGGCAAAAATTAATTCAAAATCAAACACATAATTAATCTGAGGTGTTTCTGGCAGCACTTGCCTGTATTGCATTGAACAACTTCACTGCAGCCTTGGTTCTGAACACAAAGCATGTGCACTTTGCACTGAGCATGTCATCATGCCAAAGAACACTGCCAAAATGAGAAAAGGGGTTGTGACTAGAAAAAGTTTAAGAGGCCGTGCTATAGGCAACTCTCTAAGCCTATCAATTACAGAGATGGTTCAAATCTGCATTACTAGAGGGAATTCATCACTGGAAACTTTTTATGAAAATGAAATGAGTTCCAGCTCCTATCCCTATCTTACCAAAAAAGCAGGACCTAATCAGAGTAGAAGATGGTAATGATCATAGGAATACTGAATATTTTACCTAGGAGTCCTGTCTATATAGTTGTTATCAAAACCTTTGATTGCACGATTATAACTAGCCAGTCTATACATGTTAAAGATAGTAACCACTTAGGCAGCATGATTTAAGGGGTCTTAGGAAAGATGTACTTGCACCAAAGTTTCTGCCCTACTATGATGACATAATGATCTATGTTTCCATTATCACTGTTATTTTGAAGTGTGGGGCATTGTCTCTAGAAGATTTCTATTAAGATTTATGGTGTAATGCAAAGAGCAATGCATAAGGAGAGAAAAGATATAGATTCTTATTTCTGGCATAGCTACTGATTTGCTATATCAAAGACTTAATTGATCTTGGAGCTAGAAGGCATCATAAGATCATAGAGCTAGAGTTAGCAGGTACCTCAGAGGCCATCTAGTTCAACCTCATTCCCAATTGAACAGATGGTGAAACTGAGACCCAGGGAGGGTAAGTGACTTGCATTACACAATCCCTCAAAACTGACCCTGTGCCTTTTCATTAGTTGTCTCTTCACAGGCCTGAAATGCACTTTCTCCTTGCATCCATCTCACGAAGTCTTTCTCATCCTTTAAGATGTATCTTAGACACTATTTTCTGACTGAAGCCTTTCTTGATCCCCCCCAGTTACCAGTGTCCTCCCTCCCAAACCACCTTATGTTTGACCACTTTGTGTGTATATGTGCGCCTATATTAACTCTATATTTATGCTGTATATATTTTTATATATACTTATTCTCTCTGTTAGAATATAAGTACAATGCTAGAAAAAATTTTTTTTCATTCTTTGGTACTTACATCCCTTGTTCCTAGCACTTAATAGACAATAAAGATATGTTGATTGATTAATTATTGATTGCCTAAGATCATTCATATAGTAATCATAAAAGGCAAGATTTGAACCCAAGAAATTCTAATCTGGAGCCACTGTTTATCCCCCTATACCATGCTCCTCAGAGATCTAGTCTAAACCCAACACACTGATTTTACAGATGAGGAAATTCAAGCCCAGAAGAGTCAATGAAACATTTAGTTTCACATAGCTAGAGACAGAGCCTAATCTAGAACTCGGGTTTTTTCTTCATAGTGTCGTACTCCTCACATGATTCCATACTTCCTCCCATTGGGCAGGAAATTAGGAGGGCAGCAATGGATGGGTCATCACCAGGGCATGGGTGGGCATTTGGGAGACATGGAAGATTATAAAAATAGAGGAATTGGGAATGAAGAAGGGAGGGGAGAAGACTCAAAGACAAACTTTAAACGTCCATCCCAGAGAAGCCCAATTTACACAACCAGGTAGAGGAGTACTTTGATATAGAAGTACAACTAAATTACCAGAAAAATATTTTCCCAATGATAAACAAACACTGAATACCTCTTTTTCTTTACAGGAGTTGTGATAGGAGTAGCAGCAACAGTGGTGCCTGTCGTGGTGCTGTTTTTCAAAGAAGCTCCCGGTGGTCTATATTTAAAAAGAAAAGGTTTGCAGGTTTGGTTCTGGTTGTTGTTGTTGTTTTGAGAGAAGGTCATGGTTGATTATAATAGTTGGGTTGGTGAGGAGGCCAAGATAAAGTAAGACATGCTGATTTCTAGTCTTTAAACCTACCCTCTCTTTCAACCCCCAGCATCTATTAACACCAGCTACTGCACTTGGCCTCTTTGCCTACCTTCCTTGAGAAACACTGATTTTACATTAAACATGATTGAAAATCACCACAAGAGTAGGTTGTGGAGTGGGAGGGGGAGGGAGAGAAAGATATTGGATAGTGATAGGAAGACTCCTAAGTGAGCATCGACAACAAAAAAATTAATGCACAAAAACAATAAGAGGTGAACAAGGAGATAGGCACAAATAATCTTAATAGCTTGTTAATTTTTACATATTAATAAATAAAATTTCTTTAAAAGTAAAATTCCTAACAAAAGTTTACATTTTTATACAATCTTCATGTTCTTTAAACATCAAAACTATTGTTTTAAAGGAAAGAAGGAAAATAAATTAATATTGATGATTAAAATTTGGCCTGACAAGATCTCAACATACCTTCCATTCATACATTCTGGCCAATACCCATTTTATCTAAATGCTATAGTGGGCACCCCTTACAGAGAACATGATTATGGAGTCCCATTTCTATTAATAAAAGAATTGCCGGGAAATGAAGACAAGTAAGAAATAGGTAGTAGTGGTGGTGGCCAGGAACATCATGAAAATGAAAAGCATTAACAGTCAACGACCAGTAGAAAAGAATAAGGAAGAAGGGGTAAGGGATCATAAGCTCATAGGCTCATAGATGTAGAGGTAGAAGGGATCTCATAGACCATTTAATCTAAGCCCTTCATCTTATAGATGAAGAAACTGAGGAGTTTAAGTAACACACCCAAGGTGATACAGGTAATTAGGTATTAGAGGTAGGATTTGATGGGAGGATAAAGGAAGGAAAGGAGAGAAAGGAGAAAAGGAAAAAATTAGGAAGGCGAGTGAAAGGAAAGAGAGGAGAGGAAGGCAGAGAAGGAAAGAGGAAGAGAGGAGAAGAGAGGAGGTAGGAGAAGAAGAGAGGGAAGGGGAGGACAGGGGAAGAAGAGAGGAGAGAGAGGGAGAAAGAAGGAGAGAGAGAGGGAGAAAGAGGGAAAGAGGAGAGAGAAGGTGAGGGAGAGAGGAGAGAGAAGAAAGGAGAGCAGAGAGAAGAGAAGGAGAGCAAGGGGAGAGAGGAGAGAGAGAGAGAGAGAGAGAGAGAGAGAGAGAGAGAGAGAGAGAGAGAGAGAGAGAGAGAGAGAGAGGGAAGGAGTGGGGGAGAGGGAGAGAGGAAGGGAGAGAACAAATAGAAAGAGAACCCAGATTTCATGTTTATTAAAAAAAATGTATTTATAAAAATGATAGTGTGAGTCTGAAGTTAACGTAGAAGGTAAGGGTAGGCAATACCTTAAATATACATACAAAGAAACAAAGATATTGTACTCTAAAATATAGTTTCAGTAGAAATGTACATACGGCTTTGTTGCTTCTGATGTTCTGAATGTGGACAAGCCTCTGATGGGGGAAAAACATCAAAGTTTGAGAAATAAACAAGTGGCAACAAAGAATAATTAATATCATCTGTGTTACAATCATCCATATTTTGATTGTTCAGTTTAATGACAGGTTAGAAATTCTTTGAGTGGAGGAAAGAGGAAAGCACAAGTATTTAGATAAATACCAAGAGATGGCCTCCCCATCTCGGCTGTATCTTGTGAGAATCTCCAAAGAAGTCTTTTTTTTCTCTCCCCAAAAAAAGCTGCTTCTGTTTTTACCAAATGTCTTTATTTGCTGTGCAGCTGTGTTCAATCATTTTCCTTGGTAATGAGAATGTAAAATCTGCATTTATATGATTTTTTGTTAATATTCTTGCTGCCAGAATGTTTTTTAAAGTAATATACATGTGGTAAATGTAATGAGTTCCAGAGCTGGACTCACTTGATTTCCAAAGACCCCACTAAATTTTCCTTTTTCTTTGGTTATGGATCTGATATAAAGGCCATTCACACTTGAACCTTCATATATTTTCTTACTACCAGAAACATGAATTATTAGAGACCTTATGGAATACATTTAATAAGAATGGAGTTTTACACAAAAGACAGGTAAGGGTGAGAAGAGTTATGTACTTGAACCTTTCCCCAAAGTTAGTAAATACTTGTACCTATTAGTTAGTCGGTTATCCAAGGTATTGGCCTTATAAGTTTTAGCAGCATCATTTCTGTCTGAAATCCTTTATGAAGAAACATGAGACAAAAGTCTTGATAAGCATTCAGTTTTCAGTGCCCCTTTCAAATTCTCTTTTAAGCTAGAATCATTTAAAAACATCATTCTTCCCCAATGAGAATCATTTAAAAAAATTTAGTCTCTGTCCCTTTCCCTTTATGCTCCACCCCCATCCAACCAGATGCAGGCCTTGTTCATTTTATTTCTGATGATTCACTCACATCCCTCTCTGCTGTCATAGTCATGGACCTAACTCAGGCCTTCATTTTCTCTAGACTTGTATAATAACTTGATACTGTGCTCTATAGGAACCGAACAAAACTATGAACCTAATGCCTTTCCTCTTCCCAAGGAGTGTGAGGTGGTCTGAGGGAAGCATCCGCAGTTAGTTGGTTAGTTAGTAACTTAAATACCATTTGCCTTTTCAGAATTATCTCTCCCTATTTCCCTTCATGTACTCTATGGTCCAGCCTATCTAAACTATTCACTGTTTAATGAACACCTTCAATGCTTTCCTGCCTTTACCAATGCCATCCTTTATGTCTGGGCACAATCACCCTCCTCCTCTTCTATTTACCTGTTGAAATCCTTATGTTTTCTGAAGCCTGATTTATGATGTCACCAGACCACATACTGGAGTCAGTATGAAAGCATGGTAAGTGTCCTGAATGCCACATCTGACCAGTGAAAAAGGTCCTGGTATAAGTATAGTGCTAGCAGGGAGAATGGGTGGAGAAGTAGTTTTTTGGAAGTGGTATTCTCTCCTCCTTTGTTCTCCTCTCATGCCCCACCTTTCTGACCACATACTTGCCCAATATACCCTGCATATTGTATGAATACATATTTCAGTGAAAGGCAATTCTAAACTCAAATGTTACCCAGGACCAAAATAGGATTAAAAGGAACTAGGCCCAGAAAAATAAAATTATTTAAGGAACCAGTATCTGATAGACCACAATCTGCAATATATCCCCAATAAAGCAGGTCCTTCTTCTGCTCCCAAAGTAAGGTCTTCTGGTCCTTGAAGAACATACTTAGTTGCTCTATAATAAACATTTGTGCAGTCAATTAACTTGTGTAAGTAGAAAAGAAACAAATGTTTGGAAGGCCAAGCTAAAACAGGAATAAATGTGACAACACAGGATACCTCTAATACATTCCTATAGTGAGAAAATAACAGAGGATGATGACATCTATGTATTTTGTAGCTTGAAAAAACGTTGTGGTTTGTCCTTAATTCGTGAAGAGGACCATGACATGACTTGCAATTGACGTTGATTTGAATGAGGAATGTTTGCGCAAAGTCACCAGTCTCACTTTCTCTTCCAGAGCCATCTGAGTCCAGTGGCCAGATATTCATCAGCAGGACTGGAGATGGCCCAGGATGCAGTGGGAAACATGGGCACTTTTAAGCTAAGGTCTTTTCAAGTCCTCACTTTGAGTGAGACGATGCCCATTCAGTGAATAGGCTTCTTTAAGAAGTGAGTCAAAGGATGGCCCCTTTAATAAAAACAAAAAATGAAAAAAAAACAAAAAAAAAACCCCACAACCTGTGAGTAGTGCCAGCTGCCTGAATGGGGACCCAGCTGGCCAGTTCCAGGTGGGCAACTCAGGTTCTCCTCCCCTCTTCTGCCCTCTCCTTAGTATGTTCTGTCCAAAGGAGGGTAAATTTTGATGGACAAAAGCTACCTAGTTAACTTGGGATTTACTGAGTAGATTGCTTTCTCAAAGACTAAGCTTTAAACTAAATTCACTCTGGACCTCATGCATTGGACAACAATAGGTTCCTGCCCAAGCACCACTTAATGGTTATTTTTTGGGGCCCTCCTGGCTTGGTGCAAATGTAAATATTAACTGTTTCTCTTTTGGACAGCAACCCTGAGGGTCTTCCCCTTCCAGTTTGATTTTTTTTTATAAAAGTTGGAAAAAATTCATAAAAATAAACAGTATAGGTAGGTGTGTCTTTTTCCTCCCTCATTCACTCTATCTCTTTCTTCTTGTTTGGAGAGTGGTGGCATTCTGGTGATTCCCTTCCCTTCCCTCCCATCCCCTAGAGAGGAAAATTGCAAAACTCAGAATAGATATGCTCTGATTTTCTAAATTCAGGATTTCAGGTTGATTCAGTAGAGCTCATGCTCTTTGAGTTTATTATGGAAGTGACTATCTATTATAATAACTGACATTTATTTAGTAATTTAAAGTCTGCAAAACACTAATACACTTTTAAATTTAAACTTCAAAATAACTCTGTGAGGAAGGTGTTGTAGGCATTAATTTCCCCATTTTACAGATCAGGAAACTGAGGAAGTTGTCTCTTTTTCTCAGAGATCTCATTATTTCTAAGGACTTAAAATCTAAAAAAGATTCATTCCCTTGCTCCATTTGCCTAAATACAAATATCAATGCATTCCAGTTAGACTGGTCCAGTGGAAAACAATTCAGAATTAAATAAGATTTGCTAAGCTCTTCATATCATATCCTTTGACTCAGCAATACCACTACTGGTAATATACCCTAAGGAGGTCAAACACAGAAAGACAAGTCACATATATAACCAAAATATATAGATGCTCTTTTTATGGTAGCACTAAACTGGAAAGATAGTAGATGTCCATAGATTAGGGGATAGCTAAACAAATTGTAGTATATTAATATAATGCAATATTGTTGAGCAAAAGAGAACAACCATGAAGTATTCTGAAAAACCTGATAAAGAGCAAAGAATGCACAACCAGAAGAACAATATACAAAATGACTACAATAATATCAAGGGAAACTATACTAGAAACAAGGTAACTGAACTAGGATTAAAAGCAATGACCAATATTGGCTCAAATGGATAGATTTCACATCTCTCTCCTTTTGGTGGTGAGATGAGAGACTCCAGACATAGAATATTTTTTCTGTTGTTCAGTCATGTCTGACTCTTGGTGACCCTATTTGGAGTTTTCTCAGTAAAGTTACTAGAGTGGTTTGCCATTTCCTTCTGAAGCTCATTTTACAGATAAGGAAACTGAGGTAAGCAGGGTTAAATGCTTTGCCCAGGGTCATACAGTTATAAGTATCTGAGGCAGAATTTGAACTCAGGTCTTGCTGACTCCCTGCCATATACTCCATCCAATGCACCACTTAGCTGCCCTACAGAATGCCGCACAAACTATTAGACTTAGTAGTTGGGCCAATTAATTTTTAATTTTATTTTGTTACAGTGAAAGATTTTCTTAGTTTCTACATATGGCAAGGGGAAGGGAGGGGAGTGAGGGTAAGGGTGCATATTGGAAAATGTCTATGCTATGGTATAAAAACCAAAAGCTACCTGTATCCCTATTGGACTATGGGCAAGCCACTTAACATATGTGTGCCTCAGTTTCTCATCTGTCAAATGAGAGGGTTAGACTAGATGGCCTCTGAACTCCCTTATAAATCTATGATCCTATGATCTCAATAAAATTTTCCAAAAGCAAAGAAAAAATGTTCAACATGACCCTGATCAAGGTCACATTGTTCTGTTCTATCTCTTCAAGATACTTTCCCTACAAATTGCAGCCTTTTCTTCTGCCCCTAATATTCACTATGTGTATATATACGCCTTCTTCTTTTCATGAACTTAAGCCCTCCTCTTTTCCTTTCCGTGCTTGTCTTTTCTCTCTCTCCAAGAGTAGCATGTGTGCCTTACTTTTTGAAGTTGATGAAGTTAACTTACTCATACAAGGTAGTTATCCCATTAAGCTAATTCCAATTTCTATTGACAATGATTTATAGATTTGTCCTCAGCTAAGCTTTCTCCCAAAAGGAATCAAAACATATTTTCACACTATGTATTAATACATTTACTTCCCTGCTTCCAAAGGATGACCTGTTATTATGTAAATTAGGGGGTATGATTTGCCAAGCTAAAATATTACAAGTTCATGGGACACTTGGAAAATGATTAAAAGAAGCTCATGTTCACAAGAGCAACTTGGACAGTTCTGGTAGAAAATCTAATTTTTAAAAAGATGAGTCTTATTAACACATGTCATTGCCTTCATGAAGCCTTCTCTCATCTTCCCAACCAGAAGTAATCCCTTTCTCCTCTGAATAATAATAACACTCTCAGTGCCATATGACATCATTTATTTTTTCCTTTATTATAATTGTATCCCTCTCTTATCTTTATCCTGTGATATTGGAAATTCCTTGAAGTCATAGATGATGACATTTATTTTTTGTACCCTCAGCACCTATCAAAGAGGTTTTATACATGGTAAGCACTTGATAAGTGCGTGAGTGAGTAAAATTATTGTTAAGACCAGAAGTGGGGAACCTGCACTTTCAAGACCACATGTGGCCCTCCAGGTCCTCAAGTGTGGCCCCTTGACTGAATCCACACTTCACAGATTTGTTCTTCTGTTTAGATTTTTTGAAAGTTTGGATTCAGTCAAAGGGCCACAGTTGAGGACCTGGAGGGCCACATGTGGCCTCGAGGGCTCAGGTTCCCCACCCCTGGTTCAGACCATTCAGTCAGTTAATTAGCATTTATCTAGTGCCTAATATGCACCAAGCACCAGGCTTAGCACTAGAGAGTCAAAAAAAGACAAAAGACAGCCCTTCACAAGTATGATGGAGATCACAATATAATGGGAAAGACAACATGAAAGCAACTGTGTACAAATAATATATAGAGAACGAACTGGAGATAATAGAGGGAAAGTGTTAGCATTAAGGGTGAACAAGTAAAATGTCTTGTAGAAGATGGATTTTTAGTTGGAGCTAAGCCAGCTCAGTTAGCTATCAGGATGATTAGAAATTTCCCTAGCAACAAAAAGGATAAGGACTCCATTTAAAAGTATCCTTTCAGATTCTCCATAAACTCAATCACCATCCCCTATGAAGACATTTTGTCATAAAAGCTGATGTTATCACAGATTTAGAGTAGGAAGGGAAGTCAGGAATCATCTTCTCTGATTAACTTACTTAGTAAAGATCTGTTTGCTTATATTCATGCACCTTATAAGGCAAGATAAACAAATGACCCATGAAATAATTTTTCTTGTTTTTAGATAAATGATAAAGGCAACTTCTCCAACTCCTTTATTCAACTCTCCAAGGAGAATCACTGCCCAGTTAACTGCAGCTAGAATGTTGGATCAAATCTAATAAAATGAAACTTAATGAGGATAAATGAAAAGCCCTAAACTTGGATTTTGAAAATTCTTTTCATAACTACAAGATGAGAAAGGCACGGTGAGGCATTAATACGCAAAAGATTTTTGTAGGTTTTAATGTGCTACAAGCTCATGAGTCAACAGTATGATATTGTATAGCCCCAAAAGGCTAATGTGATTTTAGACTATTAAGGGATGCATAATGTACAGGAGCAGGAAAATGCGAGTCACGCTGTATTCTGCCCTGACCATACTCCATAACATCTTGTGTTCAGTTTTAGACACCAAATTTTAGGAAAAACATTAAGTCAAATGGAGACTACCCAGAGGAGAATGACTGGGATGTTAAAGTGACTAAAGAAAATGTGATATGAGAATTGAATAAAGAGACTGGATATGCTTTGTTGTTGTTGTTGTTGTTCGGTCATTTTCAGGTTTATTTGACTCTTCAACCCCATTTGGGGTTTTCTTGGCAAAGATACCAGAGTGGTTTGCCATTTCTTTCTCCAGCTCATTTTACAGATGAGAAAACTGAGGCAAACAGGGTTAAGTGACTTGCCCAGGATCACACAGCTAGTAAATGTCTGAGGTTGGATTTGAATTCAGGAAGATGACTCCAGATCCAGCACTCTATCCCTCAGCTGCCTCCAGATATGTTTATCCTATGGATAAGAAGCCTGGGAGGGAGATATAGCTGTCTTCAAGAATTTAAAAGGATTCCCAAAAGGGCTTGGACTTTTTCTGTTTGGCCTGGAGGAATAATTGGTGAAAGTGGCAGAGATGCAGATGTTGACTTAATGTTAAAAAAAAAATTCCTAACAAAGCTACCCAAAAATTGAAAGGGCTTCCTTAGAAGTAGTGGGATCGTGCTCACAATAGCTCTTCTGTCATTTAAGGTCACTAGAGGTCATCTGTCATTTAAGTTGAGAAGGATTCTTGTTGTTCTATAGATTGAACAGGCTGGTGCCTGGGGTTGCTAGCAAATCTGAGATACTGTGATTCTGCCATTCTGCGATACTCACTGGGTATAGTCAGTCATAAAGTTCCAAGTCAATCAATTAATTAACCAGTATTTACTAAGCACTATCTAATGCCAAGCACTGAGCTGGTACTAGGGATACAATAAAAAATGAGGTAGTTCCTGCCTTCAAGGAACTCACATGTTTATTAGGGAATACTGTAGGATCTACTCACACTCTGTCTACCATAATTCATTTAAAAATGTCTGAGTTGTAGTGTCTATGAACCTCTCATAATATGAATATAGGAATAGAAATAGGCCCTATCCTTGATGAAGCCATGATGGTGATGGCTTCTTATGATTCATCATTTCTTTCTTTTCTACAGGCTCATTATCCATTCGGGCAACGCAGCTCCTTCCTTTCATCTTCCTTTCCCTTCTCTTCCTTTCTTTTCCTTTCCCTTCTCCTTTTCCTACCCCTTCCCCTTCCCCTTCTTCCTCTCCCTCTGTCCACATAGGATATCATACCCTTACCTGCCCAATGGAATGCAAATCACTGAAACCTCTAAGGTATCTTGGATTTAGGGGCTAGATTTCTTTCTTAAGAGTCATGCCTTAAACCCAAATCACTCTGGCTCTCATAGGTTAGCCAAGATTAGGTCCCAGACCAAGTCCACAGGGTCATTGTTTGGGCCCTGATTATTCAGAATGAATGTAAATAGCAATTGTTTTGGCCAGAAACCCTAAGGATCTTCCCCTCTCAGATTGCTTTTTTTTTTTTTTGACTAGGTAAAAGAGTCCACTCTTTGCCTTATCTCTTACCTAGCCTAAGTCACTGAATGGTCCTTGCCTCAGACAAACTGAGACCTGGGAAAGACCTTAGTTTAAATAGGCCAAGGTCTCCCACTGCATCTGGGGCCATCTCCAGTCATCCTGATCTATATCTTGCCACTGGACCCAGATGACTCTGGAGAGAAAGTAAAGCGGGTGACTTCCCATAACCCTTCCTCACTTAAATCCAATTCACTTGCAAGTCATGGCATGACCTTCCTGATGTCATGGTCCTCGCAAAGGACAAATAGCAATAGTAACAACAAGATGATTAACCATCCCTTTAATAATACATTATGGAATTTTGCCAGTAATGCAAATTCACTGCCCTATATCTTCCAGACTTCTCCTTTTCAAAAAATTAGAACACTTGCCTTTCTCTGGTGCTGAGACACTTTTTCTACTTTTTATGAACTTTATTTTATTTTTAAAAGTTTTATTTATGCCTTTTGCTTTTAAATCCTATTCAATTCTAAATATAGATTACTTGCTCCTCTACCCAGATCATCCATGATCTTTCAAAGATCATTGATCAAAGCTCAACAAAACTTATCTACCAGTTCTTATATTCCCCTGGCACATGATTTGTCTAGGCCTGATAACCTGAATTCACCAAAGGAATCTAGGTGCTCTCATATATCCCTGCTCATCTTATGTTTTAAATCTCTGTCAGACATCTTTTTTTTCCCAGCTCAAAAGTGACATCCAGAGTAAAAAACAAAACAAACAAATACATGAAAAAAAGAAGCAAAAGAAACTTGAGTTCTCCATTTTTTGTCATCTGTTATTGTTGTCCAGTGCTGCCGCCACCCTTCTCCCAGAAACAGTTCTCCTTCCTTGATACTGCCCAAGACAGCTAAAAAGCAATGATAATCTTTTTATTATTCTTATCATCCCTAAATGGCTTTTCCTCATTCTGACACTATTCTTATAGGACTACTTGTATTCATCTTCCATTCACTGCTCTTGCTTCCACCTTTTATATATGTCCTCTTAAAAAAATTAAGTTGGCCAATGAATTTCTTGAGCAGCTGTTTGAAACTTTTTAAACAACTCCTTTTTCTCACCATACTTAGCTTATTTGGGGACAGAGGACAGAGAACTCAATCTGCAGTTAGATCCCAGTTCAAATCTGGCCTTGGACTCTTGTGTGATCCTGGGCAAGTCACTTAACTTCTATTTGCCTCAGTTTCCTTATCTGTAAAATGGGGATAACAATAGCCTACTTCACAGTAACCTACTTCACAGGGTTGTTGTGAGAATCAAATGAGATAATAATTGTGAAACACTTAGCATAATGCTTGACATATAGCATAGTAAGTGCTATATAAATGCTCATCATTATGATTATTGTTAAGAACTATTCTTCCTCAAGCATTTAAACACTAATAGGGCAGAACCAGCTTTTCATGGAATTTGAACCAATACAGTCTGGAATAGGAGTTACAATGAACAATCACAAGTAACCTGTACACAGGCTTTTGACCTTTGTTTGTCCTAAGACTCCCCAAAGAGGCCAAAGAAGGAGTAAAAAGAACTACTTGTACTTTCTCTACCAAACGCTAGGGGTCTCTGTACGCTATGTTACAGTTACTGAAACAATAGGTCCCAATTTTTAAAATGAATATCTCTTACCCTTCCTACAGATTGGAATGAATCTTTTGTATTATTAAATGTAGTGGCTCCACAAAATAGATGGGCAGAAAGTGCTGTTTGTCCCATAATCAAGATGGAAACATTAAAGTTGTTAGGAGAGAGGTGAAACTCTCTCTCCACATAGGTGGAGAAGAAAGAGTAGATGAAAGGAGAGATAGAGAAAGGAGTACAGGGATTTCTCAAATATACAATTTATGCATTATAACTGAACTAATCACTCCTGACTCACTGTAGTTTTCTCTAGCTATACTCAGGCTACATATTGTCCCTCCAAATTGCATATAAATTTGTTAGCATGAAATAAGAGGTAACATTCAGTCTCATGGATAAATCACGAGCTTTTTCAAGCAGAATGTCACATGTTCAGTGTACCTTAACTATTGGAAATAAAGCTTTGGGAAATAAAATAAGATCAATAAATGTAACAACAGCTTATGTGCAATCCATAGTCATCACTAGTATTTATATAGTACTTTAAGCATTGCAATCAATCAATCAATAATCATTTATTAAGCACCTATTCTATGCCAGGAACTGTGCTAAGGACTGGAAATACAGAAAGAAACAAAAGATAGTCCCTGCCCTCAAGAAGCTTAGATCCTAATAGGAGAAACAACATGCAAACAAATATATACAAAGCAAACTATATGCAAGATAAGTAGGAAATTATCAACAGAAAGACTAGAAGTAAGAGGGGTTGAAAAAGCCTTTCTGTTGGAGTTAGGATCTCAGTTGGTACTTAAAGGAAACCAGGGAGGTCAGTGGTCAGAAAGGAGGAAGGAAAGCATTCCAGGCATGGGAGACAGATAGAGAGAATGCCCAGAGTCTTTTTCATGGAACACCCAAAAGCCCAATGTCATTAGATTGAAGAGTATGTATCAGGAAGTAAGGTGTAAGAAGACTGAAAAAGTATAAAAAGGGCTTTGAATGCCAGAGGATTTTAAAATATATTTGCTCCTAGAGGCAATAGAAAGCCCCTAGAGTTTATTGGGGTGGAGCAGGGAGATGACATGATTGGATCTGTGATTTAGGAAAATCACTTTCTTCAGATAGATTATCTCATTTGATATTCACAACAACCATTTATTATAAGCACTATTTTATCCCCATGTAAGAGATTAGGAAACTGAGACAGAGAGGTTAAGTTATTCCACAGGATCCCATAGCTAGAAAGTGTCTGAGGCAAAATTTAAACTTAGGTCTTCTTGACTACAAGTCTAAAATCAGAATGTATTATATTCTAAATATATTATATTATATTATATTATATTATATTATATTATATTATATTATATTATATTATATTATATTATATTATATTATATTATATTATATTATATTCTGTATATGGTTAAAAGCAACTTACCTGTCTAAAGTATCATCAGATCTGTACCGAGTAATTGAGACTTTCTTCTCGTCCCTTTCATTTTCACTCCTATTGCCAAAAGAGTACATCAAAAAATTAATAAAATAGCAAAAATTATTCAAAAACTGTCATGCATTGCAGGGGGAAAACTGCTATGTTAAGGTAGATAAAAGATATGCATATTAACATAATTAGATTTGGGGAAAACTGCTGTGAGAGACACAAGCCTACCTGGATGCTTACTCAAACATCCATTAAGTTGTAAACCACTTTGTCCTCATCCTTTTCATTGTCATATGCAGACCTCAAGGACATTCAGATTTTTCTTTAATAATTTTAGCCTTTGGCTCCTCTTCTTTTCTTTCAGGTCCTCCCTTGCTATCATCCTCCTTTTTCAGGAATTCAAATATACACGCTGATTTACATTTTGACAGTCCTCCTAACATTTAACTCTTTAGTGTCTATCTCGGCTCCACAGACTTCCATTTCAGCTACCCATCAACAAATAACAATATTAGCTCATGTTTATATAATGCTTAAGGGTTTACAAAGTATTTTACATAAATTATCTAATTTCATCGTCACCATAACCCTATGAGATAGGAGTATTATTAACCCATTTTACAGATGAAGAAACTGAGGCTCAGAGTAGTTGACTTAACCGTAGACACAAAGCTAGGGAAGTAACTGAGTAGGCATTTGATACCAGCTTCTCTGATGCAGAATTTGAGAGCAGGAAGGAATCTAAAGGTAAAAGGAAACTTTGCTATAAAATATTTGACAAACGTCCATTCATCTTCTGCACGGTGGGGTCTACTTCCTCTCAAGTCAGGCCACTGAACTTCTGGACAGCTCCAAATGTTGGGTGTTTTTTTTCCCCTGACATTAAACCTAATTTTCCTTTTTTGAAAATTCTGCCCATTGCTCCTGATTCTGCCCTCTAGGGCCAATCAGAATAAATTTAATCCCTCCTTCATGATAGCCTTTCAAATACTTGAAGACAGCTATCATGTCCCCCAACTCAAATCTTCTCCAAACTAAACATGCCCAGAGCCTTCAACCAAATTTATGACTTGCATTCAAGGTCTTCCACCATTTTGGTTGTTCTTTTCTGGAGAATCTCTGACTTATCTAAAAAAGTTTTCTATCCATTGTGCCATCTTATCATCCTTTAGAATTGCTCTACCTTCAAAAGTCTGAACTAGTGATACATTGGTAAATGTTTAATAACCAGCTCTCCTCCTCCAAAAAATACTTTTATGTTTAATCTACATTATTAATATTTTCTCCATCATTTTCTTTAAGTCTAGATAATCAACAAAGCAATAAATCAAGCTCTGATTTGTAGCATTTGCTGATTTCTGAGATGGAAATGCTCACACTGAAAATTTAGCCATTTTTTTTGCACATGAAACTGCATGAATCTATTATGTATAACTTGCTATGCCTTTTAAATATGTAATAAGGTTCTCATGTAAATTTTTTGTTTTCCTTTTTTCTCTTCCCTCCTCTCTTAGAGATATACACAAATCTGTGTGTATAAATCTGTGTGTGTATATATAATCATTCTACACGTACTTCTATTTATCAGTTCTTTTAAACTGACTCTAGCACACCCATGAGCTGAATCCTATCTCCTATTTTTCTATCTCTCCCACTTTTTAACAAATAAAGTCTTTTCCAAATTTTTTTCACTCTCCTCTATGATCTATTATAGTCTAGACAGAATAGGAGGAGAGGTTGTTGGGGTGGTGGGAATGAAGATAGGATTTTGAGGAGAGTGAAAAGGATATTGAAAGAAATCAAGTACAAACTCCTTATTTTAAAAATGAGGAAACTGATCTCCTGAGAGGTTAAGTGATTTGCCTGAGCTTACAATCATGAAGTTATAGAACCAGGTTCAACCTCTAAGTCCAAATCCAGGGCTTTTCCTACTACATCCTACTGTCTCCCTAGGCATGAGTACTTTCAACTTCACTCTCCGTGCCTTAGGACTTCTCTATGTTTATCCATTCCTTTCTCCTTCTCTCCTATAAAAAGAAAATATGACTCTTTCCAAAAGTTAACCTCTCCACATGCACCCTTGATTCCAACTACTTTTGAGGTCTCAATTCATCAAGCATTCCCTTTTTTCCCCCAACATCCTTACATTCTCCCTTTATTCTAGCTTCTCCTCTTCATATAAAAGTATACTCAAGTCTTCCTCATAAAGAAAAAAAAATTGACCTTTCTTTTATTTGTTATCATCCCTTCAAGCTACCACTTCATCTCTTTCATCCTCTTTATTACTAAACTTTCAAAATGTTGTAAAAAAAAGTTCTAAGATGTGTGCTGATACATCCTAACCATCTGTTTACTCACCAACCCTTTGTAACCAGGTTTCAGCCCTTGCTGTTCTAATGATATTGTTTCCTCAAAGGTCACCAATTTCCTCCTACTTGCCAAATTAATTAGGCTCTTTAGTCTTCATCTTAATATTTCTGTGGTTTCTGACACTGTTTATTATATCCTTCTGCATACTCATTCTTTCTTTGGTTTCCATTTCACTGCAGTCTCATGAATCTCCTACTTCTCTGACCACTTCTCTCTTTCATTGGTTCATCTTCTTTCCCCAACTCTCTTAGATGATGGAATTCCTTCAGAGCTCTGTCCTTGGCCTTCTTCTCTTTTCTCTCTATGCTCTCTTTCTTGGCAATCTGATCCACTTCCATTACTTTAACCATTCTCTCTTTGAAGACAACTCTCAAACCTGTATCTCTAGTCCTAAAGTCTGTCCTGAGTCATAGACCTATGTTTCTAGCTCTTCACCAAATATCTCAGTCAGAATGTCCATAATCACCTCAAATGCAACATATCCAAAGCATAACTCATCATTCACCCTCTTCCCCCAAACCTGTTCCTCCTCTTGACTTCCCCATTCCTAGGAATAACACCATTATTTTCATAGTTACCTAGGCTTGAAAGCTTTGAGTCACTTTTTGACTTTTCCCTCTCAGGAATCCCTCAGTTCAAACATTTGCCAGGTCTTATCAATTTTACCTCTTCAATATTTCCTTCATTTATACCCTCTTTTCTAAGAGCAATAATTCCCACATAATAGTAGCTTGAGGTATACCAAGTGATTTCTTCACAACAGTCCTGGCAGTTAGGTAGCATAAGTTTCATTATCCCCATGGTAACCAGGGACTGACACTTGAACAGACCCCATCAGCTTGATTGACTGATATAATTCTCCATGTAGACAGGCTGACAGCTTGCTTCCTTAAAAGAGACATTGTGATGTAGGATGGAAGTGTCTTGGAGAGACTGTGGGACATTCATGGACATTCTATAACTGGTTCTAGCTGGGTAACCATGTGCTGAAGAGGTGGTTCGTTGATTGGCTATGGAGACGTTCCAGAAGGCCTATCAACTTTAGTTATTTCCTCTGCCTGATTCAATGACTCTGCTCAAGACATCCAGTGAGAGGTCATAACTGTAGGAAGAGATATCATAGTGCTTTCTCCCCTCTGAGGCCATATGGTCCTATGAAAGGACTTTGATCCTTGGCCTCTGTGTTTGCTCTCTGCTATTCTAGATGAAGGAAGTATAACCTCTATAATCTTGTGAATTGCAAAAGGTCCAAAGCAGGAGTGGGGAACCTGTGGCCTTGCGCCTCATGTGGCCTTCTAGGTCCTTGGGTGCAGCATTTTGACTGAGTCCAAATTTTATAGAAAAAATCCTTTTATCAAAGGGATTTGTCCTGTGAAGTTTGGATTCAGTCAAAAGGCTACACTTGAGGATCTAGAAGGCCATATGTGGCCTCGATGCTGCAAGTTCCCCACTCCTGGACTCCAAAGGGTACCTTGGCATCCCAGTATACAGGGTATGGGTGTGCAGCCAACACAGCATCAATGTCCTCAGGAGCAAGGAGCAAACTTTGGGAGCGACCAGCTTTTGGGAACAATCTTCTGGATTCAGGTCATCATTAGTGGAGATAAGAACTCTAGGCTTGAAATTGGTGGTACTAATGCTATGTAGGAACTGAGCTAAGTCTTCAACCTACTCTTCCCCCTGGAGAGAAGGTATAGGGGAGAGTATTCCCCCAGATATTGGAAGAAATATTTGTGTTTTATTCTTGCTAGGTATTCAAGGTAAACACAACTTTTCAAAAGCTAATTGATGTTAAGTGGTTATATGGAACTAAGGCACTAGTCATTGGCACCTAACAATAGAGGGATCTCTGCTGGCAAGGACTTGAGCTAATGATAATAGAGAAAAGAGTCCAAATCCCTCAGGGTACTCTTGAACCCTCAAGAGGAAATATAGCCAGCCTGGCTCTGGAAGCAGGAGTCATAGTAAACTCACTGCCATTTTACAGGTGACAAAACTCGGTTCAGAAAGTTTAAATAATTTTTCTGAAAGGACTCCATAAATGGCAGAGCCTGAATTGAAACCCAGTTCTTATGATTCTCAATACAATGTACATTCCACTATACAATGCTGATTTTCATTCTACTGTCACTGCAATTGCCCTAATTCAGGCATGTATTATCTCTCACCTGGCTTAATTCATTAGATTCTCAACTGGTTTCCCTGCCTCCAATCTCTCTCCACCCATAAATCATCCTACTTACTACTCCAGGTTAATAATCTTCCTAAATTATATTGTAATCTTTTCATTCCACTGCTTAAAGTCTTTCAACGTTTTCCATTGACTAATGAATTAAGTCTAAATATACTCCATTACCCAATTAACTCACCTATCCAACCTTACTTAGTGCGTACTGCTTCTCTCTTTATATTCTACAATTCAGCCAAGTTGGACTATTAACCATTCTCTGAACTCAACTCACATATTCCCATCTCTTATCTCTTTTCCTTTACTGTTTTTTATTCATGAAAATTTCTTTCTCCCGATGGCTGCCTCTTAACATCCTACTCATCCTTTAAGGCCCAGCTCAAATGTCATTTAGTTCCTGAATCCTCTGATTTCCATATCTAGATGCATCTCCCTCTCAACTCTCTGGGCACTTTTGTCTTTTTTTTAACCTCTTTAATGTTTTTCCCCCATATTTTACTTATTATCACAGATATTTTTGCATATATCTTACCTTCCATACTAGATCTTCAACTCTTTCAAGGCAAGAATTATGTGTTAGCACCTAGCAAGGGGCCCTGCATATATTAGGTGCTTAATAAATGTTTACCATTTGATGAATTAGAATGAATTAAATGAATGAATTTAAATGAATTAAATATAACTGAATAGAATTTTAAGAAAAGAAATAATACTCCCTAAAATAAAGATCCATATTTTTATACCAATATTTTCCCAGAGTTGTTGTATAGCTGCAAGTCATGGAACACTATGGTATCCAAAGAACTGAAACTGAAGATCACTTCAGGGGCAGTGTCAAGATGCATGGTAGATTAGGGTAGGTTGTAACATATCACAAACAAGAAATTTTAAAGGAAAGGATTTAAAGAATGTCATAAAATAAATGGTCAGGCAAAAAAGAAGAGTAACTGGTCATACGGCATGAGCAAGAGATTACCATCTGACAGCCCACATTCCCTTGATATCCTTATAATGTCAGGAAGAGGTTAGGAAGATGCCCAGCATTTTGAGTGAGCCTCTTTTGCTGCACTTTTGAGAGGACAAGAACAACAGTGGTATAGGGTAGGAATACACAGATAGATTTCTGTCTGCATTGTTGGAGGGAATACCCTCATCAGTGGGATAACAAGTCCATTTGAGTATTTTAGAACAGGAAAAAATTACAGCCAACCTAATTATCCATGCTAATAGAGCAATCCTTTCTGTACCCAATTATCCCAACCACAATGTGACATGTGCACATTGGGAATCAGAATATGCAAATCATATAACATAATATGCAAATTGTACAACAGCTAATATATATGTTGTTGTCAGTGTTGTTAATTACTGTGCAATAAAATCTTTTTTCCTGGTACTCAACTATCCTGTGCAGGCAGACATTTAGCTACCGCACAATCTAGTGTTGGGAACAAAATAACTACTTCTTCATACTATATTTGATGCACCTGAAAAATCTAAATGGCAAATAATAGGTGATTGACTATTAATTCATTGTATATTACTGGTAGTTCTTAGTGGGTAATGGAAAGAGGCATGGCAGATATTAGCAGGCTGAAACATTTTACCATCAACTCCTTTGTGCAAGAGAGGTGCGTAAAAGATATCATCCAAGAAATGTATGACCAGAAAGATGGGTCATCCTGTAGTGAGAATGAGAGATAATAAAAAGATAGTCCAAGTGTTGCCTACCAAGCGGTAAAAGTATTAGAAGTCAGTCCTCCACCATGTCAGAAACATGAATCCTCTATAGAAGATTTAAAGGATATGACAGAAAAGTGCACTTTTATTCATTCAATAAGCATTTATTATGCACCCACTGTTTGCAAATATGAGAGAGAGATAGATAGATAGAGAGCTGTATCTGAAGCCAGGAAGTCCATAATTCAAATCCTGCCTGCCTCTGACATGTATTTTGACTCTGGGCAAGTCACTTAACCTCTCAGTTCTCTGGACAACTCTTTAACACTACAAGTTGAAGAAAAGGTTATGACTTGCATTGGTAAAGGAATCACATAGGAATCCTCTATTCTAATGAAATCACAGGCCCCTAACCTTTTGACTAGCCACTGTGCTGTGGGCTAAGGCCCCGAAGACAAAAACAAGATAGTCCCTGACCTCAGGAAGCTTATATTCTACTAGGAGGATGGGAAGGCATGAAGGCTTTGCTATTTGCACTTGCAAAGGGCGCACCCATGCAGATGAGATCACAGATCCATTTAATAAATGAATAATCAAGAGCACAGGAAAAGAAAGCCATTTAGAAAATTATTTCAGAATGCAATCAGTTTATTTTTCAGATCACCTTTTGAAGAAGCTACTAAAAGATATTAGCTGAAAATGAGATATGCACACAAGGTGTTCTAGACCTAAATGAAAAACTTTAACTTAATGTTGCTGATTATGTGCCACCTATCCAAGAGTTTTGAAATAATTGAGGAGCAGCTAGGTGGCTCAGTGGATAGAGCATTGGCCCTTGATTCAGGAGGACCTGAGTTCAAATCTGGCCTCAGACATATAACACTTACTAGCTGTGTGGCCCTGGGCAATTCTCTTAACCCCACGGCCTAGCAAAATAATAATAATAATAACAATAATAATAATAATAATAATAATAATAATAATAATAATAATAATAATAATAACAATTGAAAGCAAAATTGGGGGACTGATAATCAAAATGTGTAACCTGCCATGGTCACACTGATCATTGCACAGACCTACTTGGGGAAAAAGTGTAAAGAGAAATCTGGCACTGAGAATTCTTTGTGGGGATGAGTAAGCATATAGACAAAGGAGAATATTGTATTCACCCTAGTTTAATAACATTAAAAAGCTGAGGAATAGCTGGTTAGGCAGTAAAGTGATGAAGTGGAGAAAGTACAGGACCTGGCATCAGTAAGACCTAAGTTTGAATCCAGTCATAAACACTTAATAGCTGTGTGCCTTTGGGCACTCCATGACCTAACCTTTCTCAGTTTCCTCTCTTAGCCTCAGTTTCCTCATCTGTAAAATGGGGATAATAATAGTGCCTACCTTTTAGGGTTGTTGTGAAGAGCAAATGAGTTAATATGTGTAGAACACTTTGAAGACCTTAAAGCACTATATAAATGCTAGCTGTTGTTGTTGTTGTTGCTACTGTATGTAGAGGAAAGTAACCAAAATAATAAAGGGCCTTGCATAAATGACTTATGAGGACTGATCAAAGGAAATGGACTTGTTTAGTCTAGAGAAAAGAATCAGGGTGGACATGATAGCCGTATCGAATTATTTGAAAGGTGGTCATGTCAAAGTGGAATTGGACTTCTGTTTGGCTATCAAGGCCAGAACCAAGAACAAGGTGGATACAAAGTGCTACAAAGAAAATTTAGGCTTGATTTCAGGAAAGAAAAAAAAAAACTTTCTAAAGATTGGAACTGTCCAAAAGTCAAATGGTTTGCCTTGAGGAGGGATAGGTTCCTCTTCTTTGGAGGTCTTCAAGTAGAAGTTGGCTTACCACTTATCTCCGTTATATTATAGTAGAGATTCTCATAAGGTCGACTAGATGGTCTTTGAGTTCTCTTCCAACTCTCAAATTATGTGATTCTATGAGAGAAGTTTTGATTTTTAAAAATCCCATACAAAAGATTGTTTTAAAAAGCTAAGTTGTCATAGAATAGGATGGAATATTTTTTCATAGAGATTGAATAAATCCAGTAAACAAGGGTTAAATGATCATGGTAGGGAGAGGCAGGAGGGCAAGGAGTAAAAATATTAATCTTACAGTCTCCCAGTCTTATTATATGATGTTTTATAAATGATCTAGAAGAGGAAGTACACAATAAATTCTCCAGCTTTGAAGATGCGGCTGGACTATTTTGGATAGGGAAATGTCAAGTTAAAACTAAGCTGCTAGAAAATCTCTAAAGCATGCCTGAGTGGGAAGAAAAGTGACAATTAACATTTCATGTGGGTGAGTGTAAAGTGATCTTAACTATGTTTAGAGGATCACAGTTCCTGGGCTGTTAATTACCACTCAGGAATCTAGGTTAGACATAATGGTCACTGAAAGCCCTTTCTAACTCTCAAATTCTGTGATTCCATGAGAGAGGTTTTGATCTAGGAATCATAATAAACTAATCACAGAAGCCCAAAAGTGGCAAGGGAACAAAAAGCAAAGAAAATATGGCAGCAATATTTCAAGGTTCTCTGATTTCATTGATGTGAAATGAACCATGGCACCAGTTTGCAAACCACCCCTCCCACTCCTCTCCCAATCCTTGATTTTAATGGTTAGTTTCACAACCTTTTGGACAAAAATCAATTCACTATCTATTGGCCAACTTCTGTTAAAGAGCTTCCCAACATTATCAAGTTTGCTTTTTGGAGAACAATTACTCCATCCTTTGTCAGGCCCATCTCAACAGTCTTTCTAGCTTGGTAATACTTTCCAGAGTTTATACAACACTGGCACAATCCTCCTCATCAATTCTTAGTCTTCATCCTTCTTCATTGCTGCATTCAACATGTATCTTATCATATCATAAAGTTTGCAAATATAATGAAAATTGACTTGTTTTCAAATCCTAGAAGAGCAGAAACTGGGATAGTTACTGATGTTTGAAGAGGTGGTTTCAGGTCACATATTTAAAAAATGCTAGTTTAGAGAAAAGGTAACACCATTTGGAGAGGTGTTCCAAGGGAAAACAAAAACCAGCTCAAATTAAATCAAAAAACAGGATTTAGAAAATTTCCCAGGCTATGTTTGAAGCACCTCCTTAACCTTTTGGGACTGATATCCTGAAAAGAAAACATCTACTCCTACTCAACATATCTTTTTGGCACTGTCAGAGAAAGAATAATGGGCTAGTTGCTGTCAGAGCCTGCTCAGAATACAACTACAGCAGGTTAAGCAGGAAGAAAAAGGAATAAGGTATGATCTTCCACCCCAGGGTATATATGGTAAAGAACCAGCAAAGCTTCATCTCTGACAGCTGGGATTCCATAGATGCCCTCTGCCTAAACTTGACCCTTTTCAATCTGATTTGCTTTCCTAGAATTAGAAACTTGTGTATTTCTTGGTCATTTGTCTTGGATTTGCCCTTTATAACTTCCCTGTCCCTGTTGGTCTCCCCTTCAGCTCCTGCCCACCTGCATTCAGACTATCCCAATACCTAGTTAGTTCTCCAAGCTAGAGTTTCCTTATCTCTCACTGCAATTAAGAACCTGCTTAGCCTTCTCCCAGGCCCCTATTTTTTTTTTCTAAACCATACTTTATGACTCCAACTACCTCACCTACCTCAGGGTAGAAAACCTAATATTTTCACAGCCTCACCATTGATAGAATAGCTAGAGAATTTCTCTGATGAAACAAACTTCATTATTATATTCTTCTGATGGACATGTTCTGATGATTATGTTCTTCTAATATACTTTGGGACTTTCATTCAGAAAAACAGGATCTGAATCCCAGGACTGACATTATTCCCTGGGTGAAACTTAGTAGCTCTTGTCCAAATCACTAGACTTCTCTGAAACATAGTTTCTTCATGTATAAATTGGGAATCATACTTTCACTACCCATTTCACAGAATTATTGGGATGAAAACTCTGACAGTATAAGCTAATATTTATATACTATAGTAACCACTTTTATAAATTCTATATTGGATTCTTGTTAGCATTTGAAGTTTCTGAGTTGCTACTGATTTTACCTATTGTTTAACATTTACCAGTCATGTTTATTTGCTTGGAAGTTCCATATAATTGGAAATACTTGTATGAAAACCTATAACAGTTTCTAGAGCAGAGAAAAGGTTGGACCATTCCAGACAGTAAGAAAACCTAAGATCTTAAATTATATGTCAGAGAACTAGAAACAATTTTAGAGGCTATCAAGTTCAACCCCCTTAATTTACAGATAAAGGAACTAATATTAAGAAAGGTTAAATGACTTCTCAAAGTTATAGAGCTAGTAAGTGGCAGGACTGAAATCGAACCCAGGTTCTCAGACACCAAATCCAAGAATGGTTCCTTCCATATTCCAGGAATCCTTTCTCTGAGAATAAAGGACCTCTCTATAGGAGAGATTTAAAAAAAAACAAGAATAATTCATAATTACATAGCTTTTTGGCCTTTTAGAATCATATTTCCAAATGTGTTCCTTCACACTCACCAAATAATCCATCCCAAACTGGTGGTCCGGCAATACATCATGTTATGTTTTCATTACCCATGCTTTTTTTTTCAAAGTGCGCTGGGTAATTATAAGTGGAAAGACTATTGCAGTACCTCCCCTCCCTCTTTCCAAATTCATAATTATGCTGCAGAACTCTCCTAAAGTCTCGTGCCCAAAGAATTAAGGAATTCCTTACATTTGCCACCGATAATCTGTGGTTAGACGAGCAATTCTAACTAAGACAGTACCTTTCCCTTGGCTTCCCATTATTTGAAATTTCTGCTATTCATATACCTTGACTGAGATACCCACCTGTCCAAGGCCTCATGAGAAGCATGTCGATTTAGCACCACTCTGCCATAGTTTTGATCTCTGTGGATTAAAAAAAAAATAGTTCATAGAAATAGTTACTACAGTATTTGGTAAATATAAAACAAAGGAGAAGGGAAAAAAAGACATCACAATTCTCTTGCAAAGGTTTCTTCATTTCACTGCAGGCAAAAGAAAACAAGCTTCTATTTATTTTAACCAGTCACCACCTGACTGCTCATGAGGATATGAAAATAGTCTGTCAGTACAAAGGGCAATTTTTCTAATGTGCCTCATGACATTTCCATGAAGTTCAACAACTGCGTCAATTTTTCATTAAGGGGTGGGAACATGGGACCACCTACTTTTCAATGTATTTCAAATAGTTTTTTAAAGCAGAAAGGTGGATGCATAAGCCTATCCCAATCTAAGCAGGCAGTTGAACTTATATGAAGATTAATATGCGCTTATTTGAAAAACCTGGTAGATTTCATTTCAGATATCCAGACATCTTAATTTGAAATGATAGAATAGTGGGTTTGTAGATCTAGAAAGAAACTTAAAGGCTATCAAATCAAATCTCTTTAGTTTGCATTTGAAGAAACTGAGGCCCGGAGAGGGTAAGCAATGTGCCTACCATTCTTTTCCA
The DNA here is from genome assembly GCF_003287225.1 of Phascolarctos cinereus. Lineage (NCBI taxonomy): Eukaryota > Metazoa > Chordata > Mammalia > Diprotodontia > Phascolarctidae > Phascolarctos > Phascolarctos cinereus. The sequence continues at coordinate 122,813,481 of NW_027556180.1, read as the reverse complement.
CAGTAGAAAAAAAAAAGCTTAGGGAAAATAAACAACAGTAAATGTAATAATTCAAAAGAGAAAGGGTGTTTTAGGCCTCTGAAACTACAGTTTCTCTAGTTAGAATAGACCCTCATATTTGCTATCTAAAAGCCATGTCTGCTTTACTTTGTATAATGACTTGAAAAGGAAACTAAGAAGCTTAGGCAATTTTAGGAAATGTCAAAACATGTAGTATGGTCTATGGACGTGAGCCAAGGCAGGAAGTATGTGGAGCTGCATCATATCAACCCAACCTGAAATACCACATTTTTTCTTAGCTTTGCTCCCTTCAAATTCCTCAGTACTGTGAAAATACATTTAATGAACGTAGAAAAAAGAATCATATTTATCAATTTTTAAAAAATTCTGAGCAGTGAGATTGAAATAATTGAAAAGGCTACTCTTGCTAGCTACTCTGGAGGTTCTGTGCCTTTGCCCACTTGGACTCACACCTGTGCGCTGTTGATACCTAACTCACTTTTCATGCTTTGCCATGCCATGAAGTTGAGAGGGAATGGCAGGAAGAAGGGGAGGCTCTCCACCTGTAGGAGAAGAATCACAAGCAGACCAGAAGCTGACCATCTAGAGTAAAAGAAAGGTGTTGCCAAAACCAATTTCCCCCTTGACCTGCAGCAGCCCACATCTGTCTATGGTCCTGTATCTTGTTAAGGAAGTATACTTGGTACAAAACCACCATCCATTCTCTCCTGCTGCTGCCTTGGAATAAATTAGGTCCTCAGTATCATTTGCATATGGGTGTATAAATTCCACTATGTCAGAACATTAAAAATGTCATATTGTATCAGATCAATGGTCCATACAACCTCACATTTTTATTTTGCTGTACCATCCTAGGCTATGTTCAGTTGGATGTTGTTGCCCCCCTACCATGATATCAACCTTAGAACATTAGAAATATTCCACACATGCCCCCTAACTTCTTTTAACCAAAGAGAAAAGCATTATGATGTAGTTCAAGGAGTGCTGGGTTTAGAGTCAAGAACCTCATTTGAGATCTTGGCTCTGTCACTTACAATCTAGATTAGTCATTGAATTTCTCTGGGACTTAACTCCTCATCTGTAAAATGAGGGGTGGGACTAGATGATCTCTAAAGTCCCTTCTAAAAGTCATTGACGCTATGATTCTAAGATTTAATGATAAATATTGAGGTACGATTGTATTGATAAATACATGAATCTGTATCTCCGCAATGCATGTGGCATATACAGTAAATTTTGGGCTAGTATGTGGCCCATGTTCATTAGTGTCCCATATAGGAAAACAATGGTGCCACAACAAAAGAACTACATCCTCCCAAGTACATAATTAGTAAAACTGAAAATTCACAAAATTCATGGAAAGGTTGAAGAGAAAGAAGCTTGGTTTCATTCTTATAACTGTAAACTGCTTGAGGGCAAGGATTATTTCATTTTTGGCTTACTAATCCCAGCACCTGGCATGGTACCTAACACATAGTAGGCAGTAACCAAATGCTCATTGATTAGTTGGTTGGTTGGTTGATTTTTTTTTCAATAGAACCTGTAATTTCACTGATATGACAGACTCTTGATGAGGAAATTCTTTTTACCAATGGAGATAATCACCACTTTGAAACAGTAGTAAAGAGTTGTCTGGTACATCAAGACTTTAGTGACTTTGCCAAAGGCTACATAACCTATAAGAATAAAGATCATATTTGAACCCAAATTTTCCCAACTCTGAGGTCAGTTCCCTATCCTCTACACTAAGGGTCTCCAAACTTTTTTGGTGTCATACCTCTGTTAGTAAAAATTCTTTTAGTATGAACCTCCTTCAACATATCATTTACTAATTTCTACATAATATGTATGAACTATTGTACTAGTAATTGTATATGTGATAAAACTTACACAAAAGAAATTTTAAAGGATAAAATTAGATGAAATAATATTTGATCCCAGAGAGCTAGTAGAGTCTATTTAGTAGGGAAGTGACAGAGCCACGACTATGCTTTAGGAAAATCCCTTTGGCAGCTGTATGTAGGATGAATTGGAGAAGGGAAATATTACTTGAGGCAGGGAGATTAACCAGAAAGCTATTTTAATAGTCCAAACATAATGACAGAATGAACTAGGATAAGTGCTGTGTGAATAAAACAGGAAATATGTTGTGGAGGTAGAAATGATAAGACTTGGCAATTGCTTTGACCTGTGCAATGATGGGAAATAAGAAGTTGAGCATAATAAAGTTATGACCTTGTGTGACTGGAAGGATGGTAGGGCCCTTAGTAGAAGTAGGGAAGTTCAAGGAGGGAAAGCAGGTAATGAGTTCTATTTTGTACATGTTTAGTCTGAGTCAACAAGTCCAATAATCAGAGATAAGGGACTCAGGAGAAAAATTATAGACTTCTGAAAAGAGATCTAGAAGTGATCTACAAGATGATGGTTAAATCCCATGGAGGTTAATGATGTCACTAAGTAAAAAAGCATATAGAAAGAAGAGAGACTAAAGCAAGGGTTGTAGATACAGATCATGATGGAGTAAAGGAGAATGAGAAGGGATAGTTCAACACGGAGGAGGAGAACCAAGAGAAAGGATCATCATGACAACCTGGAGAGGAGAGAAAACATATTTAAGAGGAGAGAGGGATCAGCAATGTCAAATACTTCCAAGAGGTCAACAAGGATGAGGATTGGGAAAAGGCCATCAGAACTGTCAATGAAGAGATTAGCAACTTTAAAGAGATCAGTTCCGGGTGAGTGAGGAGTCAAGAATATCAAAGAGGTTGAGAACCTGGGAGGTTAGAAGGTTGGATATACCATAAATAGAAAAAGGAAAGGTAGCTTTTGGGGAAAAAATAATATAATCTCATTTTATCCACACCTGTTCATTCTGTGCTATTCACTCTTTCCCAATGAAAAATGAAAAGTGTTGGGGGAGAGGGGAGTTTACTCACTAGCTACTGCCTTGGAGGGAAGAATTATTACTCAGGAGCACCTGAAGCAGCCATGAGATAATGGGGAGTTATAGAGTGCAGGGGTTAAGGATGCTAGAAAAAGGCAAAAAGAAGGGAATAAGCATTTATATATTATTTACTATGGGACAAGCATTGTGCTATGTGCTTTTTATAAATATTATCCCATTTGATCCTCACAACAACCCTGGGAGGTAGGTGCTATTATTTCATAATTTTATAGTTAAGGAAACTGAGGCAAACAGAAGTTTGAGTGACTTGCCCAGGATCACACAGCTAATAAGTGTCCAAGACCAGATTTAGACTCAGGTCTTCTTGATTCCAGGTTCAGAACTCTATCTATTTCATTCCCTAGCTATTTAAACTGCTTCACTTACTCACTTATTTGGTGAAGAAGGTATGGAATTTTACCTGCATAGCTACTCTGTGGCTACCAGGGTCAAGTTAGATTAAAATTCCCCTAAAGGGCTCACTTTTTGCATATAGCCAAGAAAGGCCCAGAGTACAGTAGACCTGCTATAATGGCTTGAATGTTCTAGCAGCTTCATGAAATATACAACCACACTTTTAGGAAGTCTGCTTATAGACCCTCCTATAATTCCTTGATTTCCTTCATAAATCAAAGATTGAGGGTTCTAAAAGGACATAGTCCTAGGATATTCCTAGTCACTGGAAGACTGTGCAATTACTCTGGGATGGAGTACATAATAGCTAAATTCCCCTGTCATTCAAATTGAATATGTAACATGTTAGGTAAATTATTATGTTATTATTCTAGGTAAGTAAATATAGAACAGTGGGCATTTCCTTAGATTGACAGGATTGTAGTTTGTTTGCTCCCTGTCAAGTCAAGTCAAATCAAACAAGTATTTATTTAGTTCCTACTATGTGCCAAGCACTGAATTAGTTTAAATAACATGCTATTTGTTTGGAATCTGGAAAATAAAGGTTTTTTAATTTCAATTTAGTGCATAAAACATAAATGCTTTGTCTGATAGACAAAAACAGAATCGCACTATTTCTGATTAATTATTCATATACAGCTAAGGATTCCCCACCCTCAAAATGATTTGCTTTCTAAATCTGATTCAGTTGATATACCTGAGTATGAATATACAGACATACACACATATATATACACAAATAATAATACCAAAACCATACCAAAACATAGAATATGTAACAAAATCAATGAAAAGGAAATTATTCATCTTTCTCAATTCATACGGGCGGTGCAATGCAATAAAAAGAACACTGAAATTGTAGTTCAAAGATGATCTCATATCCTAACTTACTACTTATATGATCTTGGACAAGTTTCTTAATGTATATGTGTCTGAAATTTTCCCATCTGTAAAAAGAAGATTTGTTGTTGTTCAGTCCTTTTAGTCATATCTGACTTTTCATGATCCTATTTGGGGTTTTCTTGGCTATGATATTAGAGTGGTTTGCCATTTCCTTTTCCAGCTCATTTTACAGATGAGGAAAAAAATGAGATTAGGTTATTTGCCAGGTGTCTTCCAGCTATTAAGTGTCTGAGGCTGGATTTGAACTCAGGAAGATGGATCTTCTTGCCTTGGCACTGCATCCACTGTGCCACCTAACTGCCCTTAAAATGTAAGTATTGGACTAGATGATCTGTAAGGCTTTACATCCTATAATTCTTCCCCCATCCCCATCCTTTCCCTGTTTCCTCCCCCTTACTTTTCTTCTTCTGGGCGCTTCTTTATCCAGCTGCTATCCTGTAAGAAAGTCCTTCGCTTGTTCACATCGTGAAAACCTTGTTGTCTCAGTGCAGTCCTCAGAGGAGTACTCTTTGCATCTAATCATTAAAACATAAAAATTTGCTTTATGTGACAACAGATAGAAATTGAGTTCCAGGATTTACAACATGGAAACATTTGCGATGGTGCATCGGATTGCCCAGTGTTAAATATTAAGACTGGCAAGCTCAAGAATGTTCCAACCTTAATGTGCTGACATGAAAGAACAAATTCCACACCTCTGTCATCAAAGATAACAGAAAAATGTTGCATAAATACCAATTAAAATTATAGATGCCAATCATCAGGCATGGTCCTAATGCCAGGAATACAGAGCTGTGAACCTGGCACAAACACCAACACTTTATTGACTCTGCTTTTCTCCCCCAGGTGGCTTTTAAAAACCCACAGAAGGAGTTTTGACCCAGAAGGGCCCTAGCAATGATCTAGTCTGTCTCTTTTGTTTTATAGATTAGTAAATTATAGGTTTAGTAATTGCCTATTGTATTAGTTTAGATGCTAGCACTGTACGTGTTGTGCATATTCTGATTTTATTAAAGGAAAAAGTTGAACTGGGAAAAAAAAAACTTAGCCCAAGAAAGGTTAAGGCACTTACTTAAGGTCATAGAGCTAATTAGTGGCAGACTGAGACTAGATCAAGGAATGCATTGGTAAATGTTTGTCAACTGCCTCTCCAAAAGTTACTCTCCAAAATAAAAAAAAAAACAGACATGACACACTTTTAAAGTTTAGTCTGATTTTTAACATTTTCTCTAACACTCTCTTAGTCTACTAGGGACCCACAAAACAATAAATCAATCCTGGCTGATTTCAGAAGTGTAAATGTTCACACTTAAAATTTAACCATGGACTCTCACAAGCCAGTTAGAGCTAGTTCAAACATAGCCTCAGGCTCCTGTTCCAATCAACTATTCGGAGAATCTAGAGGCAGGTAGGTGTCACAATGGACCTGGAGTCAGGAAGACCTGAGTTCAAATTTGGCCTCTAACACTTATAATCCTGAAAAAATCACTTAACCTCTATCTGCCTCAGCTTCCTCAACTGTAAAATGAGGATAAAAAATAGCACCTACCTCCTAGGGTTGTTTTGAGGATCAAATAAGATAATAATTATAAAGTGCTTAGCATAGTGCCTAGTGCTACATAAACATTTATTTCTTTTCCCATATACAGTTTCCATAGGTATTTCCTTAGTAGGAAAGTTCCTGCTCCTTGAAGGCAGTATTTCATTTTTGCTTTTGTATCTCCAGTGCCTAACCCAGTGTCTAGCACACAGTAGGAATTTTTAAAATCCTTTTTGAATTTACTTTAACTAAATTAGTAAGATATAATATCTTACATTATGGAAAATATGTTTTTGCCTCTCATCACATTTTCCTGCTCCATGTATTAAATAAAAGTCATTACTTGGGAGGAAGTACATGCAGGATTTATTTTTAAAATCCTTTACATAGTACCTGGCAAAAGACTTAATAAAAAGTTAAGCATTTCTATAGTACTTTAAGGATTGTAAAGTTATCTCATTTTATCCTAACAATAACTCCATAAATTAAGTGTTATTACTATTCCTATTTTGCAGATGAGGAAACTGAGGTTTTACCATAAAGCTACTATGTGTCTGAGGCAGGATTTGAATTTAAGTCTTTCTGATTCCAAGTCCAGCATTCTATCCACTTCATTGCTTCATTTAAGAAATTTTTGTTATTTTGAGATACCTGAAATCCTCAGCCTTCATAGTAGCCTAGAGTTCACCACAATTTAAATCTTTTATTGTTTGGTGTCTATTAAAATGTAGGTGTATGGTCTAAAAATAGGAGCACCATTCCTTCTACTGCATTGCTTTTTGTTTGTTTATTTCCTAATGAATGAAATTAGATTATACTTAGGCATGATTTCTATATAACTGCTATGATCGGAATGATAGTGTCATTATTTTGTTGTTCGGTTTTTTCAGTCATGTCTGATTCTTTGTGATCCCATTTGAGGTTTTCTTAGCAAAGATACTGGAGTGGTTTGCCATTTCCTTCTCCAGCTCATTTTACAGATGAGGGAACTGAAGCGAACAAAGTTAAGTAATTTACCTAGTGTCACATAGCTAGTAAGTGTCTGAGACTGGATTTGAACTCAGGAGGATGTGTTTTTCTGTTCCCAGGCCTGGCACTCTATCCACCATGCCACCTAGCTACCCAAGTATCATTATATCATATTCAGACTATATCTAGAGTCTTTTATTTACTTCTCGTTACCACATTGCATGACTGATACAAACTGGAGCAAGAGAACACAAAACTACATCATCCAAGGATCAAAAGAAAGAACAAGAGATAAAATATTCTTCCTCAATAGCTCTTGTGTGTAGGAATTGTTTTATGTTTTGTATTTGTGTTCACAGCCCTAGTACAGTGCCTGGCTCATAGAAGGCACTTGATATACGCTCACTAATGGATAAATATGCTAGTTATGAAAGATAATCATCTATATTACCATTTCCAGGAGATGATTTTCTCAAGGCAATATTTGACATGTTGTCATCCAGTCAGGATCTGAAATAAAGTGGTAAAAAAACAAAGAAACATTAAGTTTATGAATTTAATTTGGGGCTGTTTTAGCACTTCCCTCAAACCCTTGTGTTTATTTCCTTGAAAATATTTTGAGTCAAACACAAACTGTACTCTACTGGAAAGTAGTTTATGAGTACATTTAGCTTCAAAGAGTGTAAGAATCAAGAGGTACCTTGCGGTATACCTAGACTAACACTTTTACTTTACAGATGAGAAAAAGTTCAGAGGGAGGAAAAGCCTGGTATTTCTTTCTCCTTTGCCTCTAGAATGAAGTTCAAAATCTTTAGCTTGGTCTTTACCACTATTTACAATCTGGCCCCAACTAGTCATATTTCTTTCCATTACTCTCCTTGGTTTGTCAGTCATTTTTTCAGTCATGTCCAATTCTTTGTGATGCCATTTTGGGGTTTGTTTTGGGCAAAGATACTGGAGTGGTTTGCTGTTTCCTTCTCTAGGTCATTTTACAGATGAGGAAACTGAGGCAAACAGGGTTAAGTGACTTGCCCAGGGTCACACAGTTAACGAGTGTCTGAGGCAGAATTTGAAGTCAGGAAAATGAGTCTTCATGACTCCAGGCTCAATATTCTATCCATTGCTCCACCTAGCTGCTCCATACTCCCCTAAACACTCTCTATTCTAGGTGAACTGGCATACGAGTTCTTCCCCAAATTCACTTTGCTAGCACTTCCTCTATAATATTCACATTCCGCACCTGGAAAGCATATATGCATCCTTAAATTCTTCTTCTAGACTCAGCTCCAATGGCACCTCTGCCGTAAGAGGTGATCTGGACAGATCAGACCTCTGATCTGCCCAGAGGAAAGTTTTCTTTTCCTCCTCAAATATTTCTAGGTCTGAATCTTGTGTTTGCCCTTAACATTCTCTATCTTACATTGAAATGTCATCTCCTTGAGGGCAAGAACTCTATGTATACACCCTTCATTCAACTGTATAAAAAATTGCATCAATGAGGAGTTGTATATTGTCTGTTTTTAAGTCTTAATTTGTACCTTGTACCCAAATTACTGAGAAGAAAAACTAAAGAGGCCTTCTTGGACACTAGTAGAGATCATCAAGTATTTTCTCTTATCTAAAAGAGGACAAGAAGGAGAGGCAGTATGGTGTAATGGATAGCGATATGTCCTTGCAGACAGGAAGACCTGGGTTCAAATAACACTTCTGAATTAACAATCTAGTCCAACTCCTTTCTGAAGCCTGAATAACATCACGATGGCTGTTTGATGCTTGGCAGGTCACATAATTTCTCAGTGCTCTAGGCAACTTTCTAAGACTGTAAGTTGCAAAGTAGGTAGCCTTCATTGGTAAAGTGAGTTTCCTCACCAGCTAGTTCCCTCTACAAGTGAAATTAAGTCCCGGGGCTTATTCTATTACATGAATGGACATTGTTGTTGCTACTGTTCAGTTGTGCCCCCATTTGGGGTTTTCTTGGCAAAGATACTGGAGTGATTTGTCATTTCCTTCTCCAGATCATTTTACAGATGAGGCAAACAGGGCTAAGTGATTTGCCCAGGGTCACACAGCTAGTGTGTGTCTGAGGCTGGATTTGAACTCAATTAATGAATATATGCAATCTTAATTTTTATATAGTCAATCTATAAGAAAACTGTTAAAGTTAATCCTTTTACCTAAGAATATTGACAGATAGTCTGCCTTTCTTTACATTTGATGAGAGATAATTGCCACCTAATCAAGAAAGTACATAAATGTCTGCACTCTCTGAGGGAACGTTCCCATTGACCCTTGTATGTTCTCCCAGGGTATGCTCTGTGCAACTAATAAGGAGATGCCTATCAAACTGAAAGTTAAATCCAGAGAGAAAAGCTAGTTCTCAAGGAAGTGGTGCAGTTATCAAACACATGCTATCTCTATTAGATGAGACAGAACCAAGAGTTCTCCCTTAGAAAGTAAGTAGACTGGAAAGAATGATTTTCAATATAAGAAGGGAAGTTAGTCTGTCAGGCTTTAGTATAATCAAAACAAAACAAGATGATGAAGATGACTGACATGTGCTAGGATTGACATCCACCTCTGAAATCAAGCCCCAAGAAGCCAAAGCAATTGTAGGAAGTGACCAATAGCAAAAGAGTCCAACAGAACTGTCCCCAGCTTATGGTGACTAAAGGTTCTATGGAGGCTACCATAGTTACTATGCTGCTTTTTCTACACCAGTCCCTGTTTCCCCAACTCATATCCATGCAGCACTAACAGACTTTCAAAGTATTTTCCTCACAGCAACCCTGAAAAATGTAGTAACTGGGTAAGGTGATTAGTAAACCTGGGTTTCAGTTTCCTCATCTGTAAAATGAACAGGTTCAAGGAGATGGCTTCTGAGATATTTTCTAGCTTTAGCTCTATTATCCTATGATTGGAATTCCCATTTTGTAGATGAGAAAACCAAGGCTCAGAGAGATGAAAATGGAAGGGATATCATAAGTGTGCTGGAGCCTGCTGGAGAAAGCCAGATGTTAAATTTTCAGTGTGAGTATTTTACATCTCAGAAAGCAGCAAATGCTACAAATCAGAATTTGAGTTATTGTTTTGCTGATTATCTAGATTTAAGAAAATGAGGGAGAAAATGTTAATTGTGGAGAATAAACTTATTTTTAAAGAGTCAGTTGCTAACCATCTACCAGCATACTCCTGGATATGCAACATGTTGAACAATAGAATAAGTATCCAAAAATACCTCAACGGACTTGGATAATGAGCCATATTTACTAAGATAAAATTCAGTAGAGATAAATAACTAATTCATAGAATAATAGAATTAGGAGGGTTCTTACCAGCTCTCTAGTCCAAAACCTTTCTGAAGCATGAATAACATCTTTAATGACCTAAGTGGTCATAAATACTCATTGTGTACATTCTCAGGGATAAGGAGCTAACTACCTAACAAGATTCTATATTCCATATTTGGGAAGAACTCTAACAACTAGGAAGTGCTTCCTTACTCTTAGCAGAAATGTGTTTTCCTGCAACTTCCATCCACTCATCCTTCTTCTACCATTTAGGGACAAGCACAGTACAGTTATCCCTTCCACATCCGACTTTCCCCATTGCAGTTTCGATATATTGCAGGTCAGCATAAGAAATTAAATGGGAATTTTTGGGGAATTTTGTGGAAGCCATGGACATCACAGAAAAAGTTTAGAAACTCAGAAATGAATAAAATATATGTATAGCATTGTATATGTATTGTATCAACATATTTTATCTTTTAATACCATAATAATTCGAATTTCTTCTTTGGTACAAAGAGAGGGCCAAAAGATTTTACATGGATTTTCCAGATCACAGAGGCGCTGGTGCCCCTAACCCCTGTGATGTGGAAGGAATAACTATAATCAAATTTCTTTTCTATCTTCTTCCTTCATTGGTTTGAAGTGATTGAGTGATGCTTAGGTCATGTCTTCTCCAGGTTAAATAGCCTCAATTCCTTCAACTGGCCCTGTTGTGATATGGTTATAACCTTCCTTACCCCTCTGATTGCTCACTAGCTTGTTAATGTACCCTCCTAAGATGCGGAAATGAATGAAATATTCCAGATGTAGTCTGACCAAGGAAAAGCACAAGGGCAACAGAACCATTTTTATTCAGGACCTTCTATTTCTACTATTGTAGCTAGATCATCTCATTTTTGTTATCATACACACTATCATCATATACTGAATCCACAATCTAAAAAAACAAAACCCTAGGTCTTTTCTACGTAACCTGCTACCTGATTATTTCTCTCTCATTCCATACAGGTCTACAGTTGGGTTAAAAATTTTCACTTTGTGATACAGAATGCAGATTCTGTGGCTAGATAGTAGTTCAGATGAAAAAGTCTGGACTGCAAGGTCAATATGAGCCAGCAGTATGATATGATAACCAAATAATCTAACATGATCTAAGGTTCTCTTGATAGAAAGATAGCATAAGAAGGGGAAAAAAATGATAGATCATCCATCTGTTGTCTGCCTGGTCAGGCCATATCATAGCATTTTTAATATCTTAAATTTTTTAATGTTCAATTTTTATTTTTAAGAAGGACATTAAGTAGATAGTGTTTAAAGAAGAGTGGCCAGTGTGGTCCAGAGACCAAAGACCATCTTACTTGAAGACTGATTTAAAGAACTGAAGATGTTTAGCCTGAATATAGCCACCTTCAAAGTATGTGAAGGGCTGCCAAAGGGAAGAAGGAAATGTATCTCCCTATAACTTTCATCCATTCATCCTACTTTTAAGTCACAGAGGTCAGAGCATAGAGTAATAATTAGAAGTTGAAGAGACACAGATTACTTTTGATATAAGGAAAAACTTCTTGACAAGTAGAATTATCATAGGATCATAGATTGAGAGTTGGAAGAGACCTGCAGATTATTAAATATACCTATCTCAATCTAGAGATGAGGAAATTGAGGCCCAGAAAAGTTAAGTGGATTTCCCAGGACAACACAGCTAGTAAGTGTTTGAGGTGGGATTAGAACTCAGATCTTTCTGACCTCCTACTCCACTATTCTCTAATGAGCTGATTGCTTCCCCATAGCTAGGATGGGGAACTAAGGATGTTGTACTAGACATGAGGACCTCTGAGATCACTTTCCAAACTGAGTCATTTTGAAATTTCTTGTACAGAGTTGCAGGGCTAGTATTAAAGCTAAGAACCTTGGTCTTTTGACTTGAGGGCCAGCGCTTTTCTCACTACACTAGGATTGGCTATGCCTTCCCTGTAAATCCACAATTTCCCTCCTTGTTCCACTGCATAGATTCCTTTATTTGCAATTTAATCTCTCCTTCATTATAATCTCTTTGTATTCTGTCAGTGTTTCATGGTGTTTTTTTTTTTAATTTTCCTAAGTGTGCCCCATTTCCCTCCTCAGGCTTGTTTGCTTCAGACTCCAGTGGAAGTCAGCCAGACAAAACATGGGCAACTGAAGAGTGATAACAAGTGATTAGTGACCTGCTTTTAAAGGGCCAGAAGGCATGAAAACCTTAAATCTGCAAAACTATTGTAATTTTAGACATCTACCTCCTAGGGAAGAGGGCAAGAGTCTTTCACCACAGAAGCCAATATGCTTAACTGCATAGAGTATTTTTATTCTTGGGGAACAATCCATAAAAAAATATACATTAAATAATAAAACATCTACCTAAGGCTGAATATGCACTCCCTCTCTCAGACCTTGGCAGTCTGCAAACAATAAAAAATGACTCCAAACTTAGGAATTCTGGGGAAAACAAAATTTGTTTAGCTCATCACCAAATTCCTCCTCTTAACAGGCAAAAGAGTGTAAACAGAACAGACAACACTTTCAATTTAGTGTTTGACTCATATTTGCAGTAGGGCCAGTCCTCACGGGAAGAAACCTGAACTGTGAACCTGGAACTCCTAGCTTTTCCACTGGTACATGGTCATAGACTCAAGAACAAGTGAACTTGAGGGAAAAAAATAGAAATTCTCATGGCCAAGAATTTTCTCTATCACAAATTATTCTGTTGCTGGTAGAGACTTCCAATACATACATACATACATACATACATACATACATACATACATACATGCATGCATGCATATATATATGTATATATATATGTATATATATATATGTATATATATATGTATATATATATGTATATATATATGTATATATATATGTATATATATATGTATATATATATACATATATATATATTACCAAAGCTAGCTTATCACTTATGGAGCAGGATTAAGTGGCCCGATGTCTGACAAGGAGAAGCCTTATAAGCCTGGCATCTCTCTGACCCTGATGACAAGTCTCATGCATTTCCCACTTTCTGTGGAACACCTACTCTCTTGCTTTTCTTCCAATTGACAGCTGAACTTAGCTGCTCCCTTTCCCTCACTTGGATGGAAAGGGTAAGATAATACTAAGTAGATAATACAGGATAAAATGCTAAGCTATCTTCAGAAAAATATAGGACATTGATTGAAAAACACCATACTGAGTGCTAAAAATGAGATGCCATATCTCGCACTTGAGAATCTCAAAACAGCTGCTCACTCTTATCCAGATCACAAGTGCAAGCTCAAAAAAGCAGGAAAAGAGAGAAAACCAGAATGATGACAAAGAAATTAAGACCATGATAGGGTATCCTATCAAGTGAATAAGACCATAATACTGAAAAGTTACCTGGCGATGTGAGAGAGAGAGAGAGAGAGAGAGAGAGAGAGAGAGAGAGAGAGAGAGAGAGAGAGAGAGAGAGAGAGAGAGAGAGAGAGATTTTATCATGCTAGAAAAAAATGTGTCAGCTAATGGGTAACATGCTTTTCATCATTTGAGTTAACATTCTATCCTCAGTCATCAAAAAGCCAAATATGAGACAACAAACAATGATGTAATAAAATCAAACTCCACCCAGAGAGAAAGAATACTGGGTTTCAAATCAAAAGATACGTGTTATGGGTGGAGCCAAGATGGTAGAGTAGACAAAGCTGAGTTCTCCCAACATTTTCCTCCAAACAACTTTAAAATAATGCCTCAAATCAAATTCTGGAGTGGCAGGGCCAACAAAAATTCAGAATGAAACATTCTTCCAACCCAAGACAACATAGGAGGTTGGAAAGAGAGATTGGTGATACAGGAGAGGAGGCTGACCTAGATGAAATGCCAGTGGTAGGAATAGGTGGTAGTGACACCAGCAGCAGCAGCTTCAGGAGCTCTCAATCCAGAGATGATAAGGGGACCTAGCAACTGGTCAGAAAGAGATTACAAAGTACCCCAGTGCACTATATGCAGGACCAGATGCTGTTTGGCAATGCCATTGTTTACTCCAACTTCTGAATCATTGTTCAAGGAGAGAGAGTAGTGCTTTTGATCAAGAGGGAAAGAGAGCCCTGAGGGGCAACAGTTTGGCAACTCCACTGCCTATACCCACTTCTGGGTCAGAGTTCAAGGGCAAAGAGAAGGACCTTCAGTCAAGTGACAGTGGAAGCCCTGAAGGGCAACATCATTTCTGTCTGAAAGGGATAAGGGACCATGAGGAACAGTATCTTTTCTGGCTCCAAGGGAGAAGGGGCCCTGAAGAGGGAGCAGTATTAATTTCAATCATGAGAGGATTCTGGAAAGATAGCTGAGTAGGTCAGAAAATTCCAAGCTCTCAAGATCTTCCCTCACAAAAGAGATAAAATAGCACATTAAGGGAACAAAGTGTGGGTAAAAATAAATAACAATAGGGGCACAACAAGGGTCTTCCTGGGACAATTCAAGAAGATCAGAAGAAAATCCCTGGACAAGGTTTGGTCCCTATGAAGAGTAAACACCTCCAGGTTAGGATCCCTGTTAACGAGCAGCAAGCCCTCGGGTTAATTGGTTTGGGAGGCTAACTCGGCCCCAGCCACAGGAACTTTCACCCCTGGGACAGTGAGGGGAGTTGGACTTCTGAGCCCAGGAAGATCAAGGAAACCTCTGCTGACAAGGAACACCAGATCCAGCTGTGCTGCAGAGAGCAGGAGGGGCGAGAAGGAACCAGCACACACCAGGTGAGTGTAGAAGCAGGAGGCAGAATGCCCACAGCTACGGGCACTTACAGGAAGCTGGAGGTTTTCCTTTGGTTCCAGGGTAGAGGGGAGAACTGAAGATCTGGGGCAAGAGACACCGTCTCCCATACCCCAGGGCTAGAGGTGATTACAAAAATTAAGCTATGACTACATGCACAGGCAAAGGAGAAAGAATCCAACCACAGAAAGTTATTATGGGAATAGAGAAGACTGGGGTTCATCTTCAGAGGAGGATATTGAAGCAAAGCAAAAAATAAATAAATAAACTATTCTACCCCAAAGAATAACGTCAAATGGTCACCTGCCGAAAAAGAATTCATAGAAGAACTTAAAAAAAGACTTTAAAAATTGAATGAGAGTGATGGAAGAAAAACTGAAAAAAATATATAATAAGAATAATCCAAGAAAAACAAGAAGATTATGATAAAAGAAAGTCAACCAATTAGAAAAAGAGATCCAGAATCTTAAGGAAGAAAATGACACCTTGAAAATTAGAACTGGGCAAGGTGAAGCCAGTGAAGTTATAAGAGATTAAGAAATAATTAGACAAAATATGAAGAATGAAAAAAAAACCAGAAGAGAAAGTGAAACATCTTATAAGAAAAAACAACTGGTCTGGAGAACAGATCAAGAAGAGAAAACATAAGAATAATTGGACTACCCTAAAGCTATGATCAAAAAAAGAAGCTTGATACAATAATCCAAGAAACAATTAAAGAAAACTGTCCTAAAGCATCAGAACAAGGTGTGGAGAGGGGAGTAGAAATAGAAAAAAAAATCCATCAATCACCACTTGAAAGAGATCCTATGAGGAAAACTCATAGGAGTATTATAGTCAAATTCTGAAAATGTTAAAAGCAACAAGAAAAAAAAAACAAATTAAATGTGATGGTGCCACAATTAGAATCATGCAAGACCCAGCAGTGCAGACACTAAAGGACTGCAGGTCTTGGAACACTACATATCAAAGAGTAAAAGAACTAGGGCTCTGGCTGAAAATATCATACTCAGCAAAGTTAAGCATAATCCTGACTGAAAAAAAAAAGGACAATTGATCAACTGTCAGAATTTCTAGACTTTGTTTAAAAGAAAAACTGAACTTAATAGAAGATTTGACATACAAGAACCACGAGAAACATAAAGTAAATACCAAAGACTGATTACAAGGTGTTCAATAAGGACAGACCATTTACTTTTTACATATGTAAAATTTAAAACATGTCTAAGATTGTTATCAGTAATTGGGTAGTTTGTAAGAAAGATTGGAGTAGACCTGAGTATGATATGACTTTAAAAAGTAAAACCATCTAGGAACAACTAAAAAGAGTAATTATTTCATACAAATGAGGTGCAAGAAGAATCAATCAAGAGGAATTAGATAGGGGAAGAAGGCCGGTAGTTCTGGTAACCTACTTTCACCAGGAATGGGTTTAAGAGGGAACAATACATATATATCTATAAGAGTATAAACATGTTCTAAATTCAGAAGAAATAAAATGGTAAGGGGATAGCGAGGGAGGAAAGGACAAGGGAGGGATTTCTAGAGAGGAAAGAGAGGGAATAGGTTATAGGGGGCTATAGAAGGGTGTTTGGATTTATGGGAATAGGAGGATAGAGGAGAGATCCTTGGAGGGGGAAGAGGCTAAGTAATAGGAGGGCAACGTAGTGGGTAGAAGTAAAGTGGAAGAGTCTGGAGGGATAGGAAACGAAAGATATGTACAAACATAAAAGCAAAGTTTAGGAGTAGAATTTGTTAGAGAAAATATATGTCTATATATGTATATATACATATATACATATATATAGGTATATATGTGTATGTATATATATCTATATCTATATAGAAATATATCTGCACTTAATTGCAGCCTTTTGGGGATGGGGAGAGGAAAGGCAAAAAAAGAACACAGTAGAAAGTGCACAGCACAGAACAATGGAAAACTTACGAGAAAGCAAAGATGGACAGCTCTCAATACATGTGTAGTATTTATCATACAGGCTTTCTTCAAATGAAAATTATCATTACATATTTTGAATCCTCTCTTATGTTCTACTATGCACATGATATCTTTTTTTCTTTTCTTACTTTGTATTTAAGTTCCAATATTTAAGTTTATGATTTTTTTTTCTTTTACCTATTCTGTATTTGTGTTCAGGTGTTTGTCTAAAATAAAATTAAAAAAAATTTTTTAAAACTTCAATCCCAAGAGATGAGTGGCTCTTCCTGGCTAAGAACCAGAGTGGAAAGCAAGAGAGCACCTTTCCCCAGATCACACCACTTTGGAAGCACCAAAAATGTACCAATCCCCAGAAGTAGCTGTAAAAACAGCAGTGTGAAAAAAACCTGAAGCTTGAGACAGTATCCTCCCTGCCCATGCCAGGAACAGAGCCCAACATTAACATACAATTCCAAATCAAGAAATAGGGTGGGGAAATGCGCAAATAACAATAACAAAAAAAAAAAAAAACCTGGCCTTGAAAATCTACCATGATGACAAGGAAGATCAAGGCACAAACTCAGAAGAAGACAATGAAGTCAAAACAGTCATAAGCAAAGCCTCAAAGAAAAATGTGAATTAAAGACACAGCAATAATTCCTAAAAGAGCTAGAAAATTATTTTGAAAATCAAATAGGAGTAATAGAGGAAAAATTAGGTAAAGAAATGAAAGCAAAGGAAAAAAATTATGAAAATAAAACAATTAATAGTTTGGTAAAAGAGGCACAAAAATACAAAAGAAAATAACAACTTAAAAAACAGAATTGGTCAAATGGGGAAAAAAGGTACAAAAACTCACTGAAGAAAATAAGTCCTTAAAAATTAGAATTGTGCAAGTGGAAGTTGATGACTCCATGAGACATCAAGAGATAATAAAACAAAGTCAAAAAAATGAAAAGGTAGAATAAATTGTGAAGAATCTCATGTAAAAAATAACTGACCTGGAAAATAGATCAAGTAGAGATTTATTTAAGACTATTGGACTACCTGAAAGCCATGATCAATGAAAGAATCTAAACATTATATTTCAAGAAATTATAAAAAAAAGCCTCTATTTCCTAGAAACAGAGGATTAAATAAAAGTTGAAAGAATTCAACTAATCACCTCCTGAAAGACATACCAAAATTAAAACTCCCAGACATATAATAGCCAAATTCTTAAACTCCCAGATCAAATAGAAAATACTTCAAGAAGCCAGAAAGAAACCATTCAAACACTGTGGAACCATAGTCAGGATAACACAAGATTTAGCAGCTACCACATTATAGGAGTGGAGGGAGAGCTTAGAATATGATGTTCTGGAAGGCAAAATACTTGGGATTACAACTAAGAATAATCCACTCAGCAAAACTGAGTATAATCCTTTAAGAGAAAAATTGATATTTAATGAAATAAAGGACTTTCAAGTATTTCTGATGAAAAGACTAGAGCTGAATAGAAATTTAATTTTAAATACAAGACTCAAGAGAAGCATAAAAAGGTGAAAATGAAAGAGAAATCATAAGGGACTCAATAAGATCAAACTGTTTATCTTTTTATGTGGGAAGGTGATACATGTATCATCTAAGAACTTTATCATTATTAGGGCATTTAGAAGTAGTCTAAATAAAAAGAGAGTACAGGATTTAATCAATTATGTTGGGACAACATAAAAAAATGGGTAGGTGAGAAAGAGGGATGCCATGAGAGAAGAGGAAAGAAAGAGGGAGAATGGAGAAAATTATTTACAACAGATACAGAAAAGGCTTTTGACAAAATACAACACCCATTCCTGTTACTAAAAAAAAACACTAGAAAGCATAGGAAATAAATAGAGCCTTTCTTAAAATGTTAAGTAGCATCTGTCTAAAATCATCAGCAAGCATTATTGGTAGTAGGGATAAACTTGAAGCCTTCTCAATAAAATCAGGAGAAAAGCAAGGGTTTCCATTATCACCACTATCATTCAATATTATACTAGAAATGCTAGCTATGTCAATAAGCAAGGAAACAGAAATAGAAGTAATAAAAATAGGCAATGAGAAAGCAAAACTATCAGCCTTTGCAAATGATATGATGGTATGCTTAGACAACCCTACAGGATCAACTAAAAAAAAAAACTAGTTGAAACAATTAACAACTTCAGTAAAGTTGCAGGATATAAAATAAAGCCACATAAATCATCAACATTTCTATATACTACCAACAAAATTCAGCAGGAAGTGACAGAGAAATTCCATTTAAAATAACTACAGACAATATAAAATACTTGGGAGTCTACCTGCCCAAGACAAACCCAGGGATTATATGAACACAATTACAAAATACTTTTCACACAAATAAAGACATATCTAAACAAATAGAGAAATATTAATTGCTTGTGAATAGACCAAGTCAATATAATAAAAATGAAAATTCTAATTAATTTACTTTTTCAGTGTTGTACCAATCCAGCTACCAAAGAATTATTTTGTAGAGCTAGAAAAAAATAGCAACAAAATTCATCTGATAGAACAAAACATCAAGAATATCAAGGGAATCAATAAAAAAAAAAGGTTAAAGAAGGTGGCCTGGCAATTCCAGATTTCGAACTATATTACAAAGCAGTAATCACCAAAACAATCTGGTACTGGCTAAGAAATGGAAAGGTGGATCAGTAGAATAGATTAGGTATACAATACACAGAAATAAATGACTGCAGTAATCTAGTGTTTGATAAACCCCAAAATTCAGACTTTCAGGGTAAGAGCTCAGCATTTGACAAAAATTGCTGGTAAAACTGGAAAGCAGTTTGGAAGAGACAAGGCATAGAGCAACATCTCACACTGTATACGAAGATATATTCAAAAAGGATAAACAATTTAGACATAAAGGGTGATATAATTAGGGGATCATGGAAAATAGAGCTGTCAAATCTATAGATAACGAGAAGAGTTTATGACCAACTGAGAGATAGAGGGGATCATGGGAAGTAAAATGAATAATTTTGATTACATAGAATTAAAAAGCTTTTACACAAACAAAACTAATATAGTCAAAATGAGAAGGAAAATGGGAAAAGGAGAGAGGGAATTTACATCAAGTTTCTCTGAGAAAGGCCTCATTTCTCAAATATGTAGAGAATAGAGACAGATTTTAAAAATAAGAGCCACTCCTCTGTTGATAAATGGTCAATGGATATGAAAAGGCAATTTTCAGATGAAGAAATCAAAGCTATTTATAGTCACATGAAAAAATTCAAATCAAAACAATTCTGAGATACCACCTCACACCTATCACATTGGCTAACATGACAGAAAAGGAAAATGACAAATGTTAGAGGGGGTATGGAGAAATTGGGACACAAGCACTATTTATGAAGTTGTGAAGTGATCCAACCATTCTGGAAAAGAATTTGAAACTGTGCCCATGAGGCTATAAAGCTGACCCAGAAATATCACTTCTCTAGGTCTGTATCAGAAAGAGATCAAAGAAAAGGGGAAAATGACTTATTTGTACAAAAAAATTTATATAGGTCCTTTTGTGGTGTCAAAGAATTAGAGATTGAGGTGATGCTCATCCACTGAGTAATAACTGAACAAGCTGTGGTATATGGTTATGATGAAATACTATTGCGCTATAAGAAATGATGAGCAGCTTTCTGTGGTGGCAAAGAATTGGAAATTGAGGGGACGCCCATCAATTGGGGAATGGCTGAACAAGTTGTGGTATATGAATGTAATGAAATATTATTGTACTATAAGAAATGATGAGCAGGCAGACTGATGCCGAGTGAAATGAGCAGAACCAGGATAACATTGTACACAGTAACAGCTGCATTGTGTAATGACTGACTAGCTCTTCTCAGCAATGCAAGGATCTAAGACAAGTCCAAAATACTCACAATAGAAAATGGTATCCACATTCAGAGAAAGAACTATTGAGTCTGAATGCAGATGGAAGCTTACTATTTGCTCTCCTTTTCTTTTCTTGTTTTATTTCTTCTTTCTCGTGGTTCCTCCCATTAGTTCTAATTCTTCTTTACATCATGACTAATGAGAAAATATGCTTAATATGAATGTATAAGTAGAGCCTAAATCAGATTGCATGTCTTCTTGGGGGGGGGGGGAAGGAGGAGGCAAGACAATTTAAAATTTAAAATCTTATGGAAGTGAATGTTGAAAACTAAAAATAAATAATTATTTAAAAAAGAAAAATCATATTAATGAAAAAAAGAAAAAAGAAAGAAAGAAATGATAAGCAAGATGGTTTCAGAAAAACCTGGGAAGACCTTTGAATTTAAATAGAGTAAAATGAGTAGAACCAGGAGAATACTGTACACAGTAATAGCAATATTGTAAGGATGATCAATTGTGAAAGACTTAGCTGCTTTGATCAAGACAATGATTCAAGACAATTCCAAAGGACCTATGATGAAAAATGCTATCCACCTCCAGAGAGAGACTTGATGGCATCTGAATGCAGATTGAAGCAGACTTTTTCCCCCTTTATTTTTGTTTTATTTTGTTCACATTTTCTTTTGCTATATGCAAATATGTTTGGCATGACCTCTCATGTATAATCAAAATCAAAGTGCTTGTCTTTAAGGAGGGGGGAGGACAGGAGAGAGGAAAAGAATTTGGAAGACAAATTTTTTAAAAATGATTGTTAAAATTATTTTACATATAATTGAGAAGTGTTTAACAAAATAAATAAAAATTAAAAAAGAAACACCATCTGTAGCACCAACTGAATTATCACCTTTGATAAAAAGGAAAGTCTAGACCCAAGTCTACTTGGTGTGTGGTGGGGTGCATAGGATGGTTCCTGAAATGAGTTGGAAATCAGTGGTTGACATAGGTTACATAGAGATGTTCCTCAGTCATGGCAGAGAGGGACAGCAGACAGGAAGCTTCCTCCCTTGCCTCCTAATTGATACAAAAGAGTAAATATCTGGACTTTTATGGCTTCTTCAGTATGGCAATAAGCTTGCATCAGTTCATCTTTCTAAGATGTGAGGATAAAGCCGACGTGTCTATTTCCTTTTCTTTTTTTAATCAAAGTGAATAATTTAAACAGATGGTGTTGGAGCTGCTATAATCACAGACATCTTTATCCTTTATTTTTACTTTCCTTTGATTTTAGCTCTAAACAACTGATGATTTTGATTGCATGCAGAAAGGTGATTCTGAAATGACGACTACTGCACCTGGAACCAGTTGCTTCCTGTCTATTGAAGCAGACTCAAAAATTATCCTTCAATTTCATTTTTCTGATTTCATTTGATACTTGCACACATATAATATTTTCCATCTCCCTTCTTGAAGAAGATTCATGATTGACAGGCTTGAGACTCCTAGCCATTCTACAAGCCTTCAATTTCTCTTGTTTCTTTCCCTAACAATTTTCATCATCTTGTTCAGAGCCCATTTTCATGTGAAAATCATGAATCTTCAAGGAAATGGGTTTGAAGTCACTGGAGTTCTCAGTCAGAGGGTGGATGCTACTTGTCAGGGCTGTAAGAGAAGAAATTATTGTACAGGTATGCTCTGAAGTCCCTTCCACCTTAGAGATCCTGTAATTCTGGATGAATTTGTGGCTTTTATTGAGTTTTTCAATTTTTTTGTACCCCATCATCCTTTACAATGGATGATGACACATAAACTGCAGGTATCTTCATGGCGGTCCACTTGTTTATGCCCATAATAGAAATATTTCCTCTGGACCCAGGATGAAACCAACTTTACCCATGTTTATGATCACCTCTCCCTGGAGAACTTACAAATTAGCCATCCATTTAGCTTTAACTCTTCGTGTCTTCTGGTTCAATAAGTTCAAGTTATGTGGCTCAGGGTTGGTTTTTGTTTTGGTTTGGTTTTTTGTTGTTGTTTTGAGAGGGAGGAAAAATCCTGATTCTGATGTTCATTGTGTTATCTATCCCTACAACACTTCTGCCTACATCCTATGGTAATAATAATAATAATAATAATAGTAACAATAATAATGTTTTTGTTGAGTCAATATAAATGATCTTCGAGTGACTGGAGGTGAGGTGTGGGGAGCATTGCTACAGGACTGAAGACATACATATGTCTCTGTCTAAAAATAAAAAAAATAAGGCAAGGGAGTGGAGCCTATGAATTACTGGCTGATGAGCTTGGCTTGGCTTCTATATACATTATATTACTAAAAGGATAATGTGTTAACATTTATGGAAAAAAAGTGACTACTAAAATAAAAGATAGCTTTATCAAGGACAAGCCATGCTGATTTATCCCCTTTTACTCTTATGATGGGTGCAGCTAGGTGGCACAGTAGGTAGAGTACTGGGCCTGGAATCATGAAGACCCCTCTTTGTGAGTTCAAATCTAATCTCAGACACTTACTAGCTGTGGGAACCTGGGCTTAACCCTGCTTACGTCGGTTCCTCAATCTATAAAATGAGCTAGAGAAGGAAATGACAAACTGCTTCAATATTTTTGCAAAGAAAACCCCAAGTGGGGTCACAAAGAGTCAGATACAACTGAAAAACTACTAAACAACCAATACTCTTATGATGAGATAGCTAGACTGATACACCAAAGAAATGCTAGAGACATAGTATATCTAGATTTCAGAATGGTATTTGATATTTTAAAAATGAAATTTTACTGGTGTCTTTTGTCATTACATTACAATAATATACGGAAATCTCCCTCTATTCATCAACTCCCCCATGAATTTTATCTTTCCTGAACACAACATTTAAACAACAAATCCAACACAGTGAACTATCTGACAATATATAAAATATTCCCAATAAAACATTTGACAAAACCTCTGATGTTATTCTTGTGGACAAGATGAAGACGTATGATCAAAATAAAAGGGCAAAATTAATTCAGTTTAGAACTAGTCAAAAGACTGGACACTGAGAAGAGTCATTAAGGTGGCAATGTCAGCTTGGGAGGTCTCTAGTGGAATACAGCTGGGATATGTAATTTCCTCTGTCCTCCTTATTATATTTTATTGATGATTTAGGTAAAGGAATGGATAGTGTACTTAGCATTATCACATAAGCCTGAGAAGGTTAACTAACACATGGAG
The DNA here is from genome assembly GCF_003287225.1 of Phascolarctos cinereus. Classification (NCBI taxonomy): domain Eukaryota; kingdom Metazoa; phylum Chordata; class Mammalia; order Diprotodontia; family Phascolarctidae; genus Phascolarctos; species Phascolarctos cinereus. The sequence goes on along the minus strand of NW_027556180.1, from coordinate 122,789,577 downwards.
CAATAGATGTAGGATCAAAAATATTTCAGAATGCTAGATCAATGGGATGAATCTAATAATATGAAATGTAACACAAATAAATGCAAAATACTATAATTTTGCCTTTAAAAAGCAACTTTAGACATACTTGATGTGGAAAGAGCTAATTAACATGCAAAAAATATTGTGGAGTGAGGAGTTAGAGTACTTCAAGGTCAATAAATATAAAAGCATGACATGACAACCCCTCCTTTCTCCCCACTCCCACCCCCAGACACACAAACCACCTAATGTGATCTTAGGTTGCATTAAAAGAGAATTGCATCAAGGATAAGGAGGCAATAGTCCCACCATACTCTGTTCTGGTCAAACAATACCTAATATATGATGCTTATTTCTGGGCATCATATTTTAGGAAAGGTATTTATAAGATATAATGCATGCAGGGATGAGTGACCATGATAGTGAGGAGAAGCTATGCTGGCTGAAGGAACTAGGAGTGTTTAGCCTGGAGAAAAAAAGGCTTAAGTAGGAGATGATAGCTGTCTTCATGTATTTGAAGGGCTGTCATGTATAAGTATTAGACTTGTTTTGCTTGGCTTCAGAAAGCAAAACTCGGACCAAAAGGAAGAAATTGCAAAGAATAGATTTAGGCTCAATGTCAGGAAAACTTTCTAACAATTAGAACTACTCGGAAGTGAAATGGACTCGCTCAAGAGGTGAGGTTCCTCTTCACCAAAGATCTTCAAATGAAAATCACTTTGGGGATAAATTTTAGATTTCTTTCTTCTTCATAAACATGCTAAAATTGATGACCTCCGAGAGCACTTTTGGCTCTAAATATATTACCTTATGATCCCTTCCAACTCAGAGATTCTGCTATTATATAAGTAGGAAAAATAGCAATACAGACATTGCTCAATTTATCATGTAGTGCATCAATACTGATCATTGGACAAAGATCATACAATACTAGTTTGAACAATTAAATTAGTTTTTACAGAGGGTCTGAGAACTGTATGATTCTTTGCATCCCTGCCTTTTTTTTTTGTCATCTTACCACCATCCCTGCCTTCTTAAAAGACTATTTCACGGAATGCTATGGCCCCCAAATTAATTAATAGTTGACCAACCTTCTAGTGATAATTTTCTTCATACTTAGCTAGCTAGGAGTCAGGAGAACCTGAGTTTAAATCCTGCCTCTAATACTGTCAGACTGTGTGACCTAGGACAAATAATGACTTCTCTCAGCCTGTTTCCTCATCTTTAAAATGGGAACTCATACCAACACTTACCTCACAGGGTATTTGTAAATAAATAACATATGTAAAGTATTGCACAAACCTTAAAGTACTATATAAATGTTCATTTTTGTTGTTATTCAGCTTGCATAGTTCTTGGATAACAGATAAACATCCTCAAACATCCTCACTGGTCTGGTACTCAGAACTTTTCTAGCTTGATGGAACCTATCAGAACTTGGGCTCCTCCTGCACAGCCTCAAAACTGGGATTTGACATCAGAGTAGAATGCTTCATTTTTATTTTTGTTTTCATTTATGGAGAAAACTCTATTAGTCTGGATAATAAATTGTTATCACATAGGAATTTTGGTTTCCTAAATTCAAACAATTGTCATTTTTTATTTTAAAATTTTCAAACTAAGTATATACCTTTTTAACAGGAAATTTAGATTTTAGCTAAAAAGAAAGAAATGGCTTTGATATTCCTCAGAAGCTTAAGTAATAATAATGATAACTGGTATGTAGCATTTGAATATTTATAACACACTTAACATACATTACACTCTCTGAGCCCCAGTTTCCTCATCTGTTGTTAAATGAGGATTTGGGACTTGCAACCTGAGCCTCACAGCACTACAGGGTAGGGAATATCGTTTTTTTACAGATGAGGAAAATGAGGGCCAGAGAGGCTAGGTGACTTGCCCATGGACACATAGCTAGTTAACTGTCAGAGGCTGGAACCAAAGGACTGAAAGCCTAACAGAAACAGATGCCAACACCTATATTTTCAGTGTGACAGACTAGAGCCAAGACAGTATTAAAACTGGACCTTCCACCTTGAGAAGCCCGGAGGCCTCAGGGTGAGAGCTGAGAGGTAATATTACAACTTCACAACCAGGAATCTGTGAAGACAGAAAAAAAAATTGACCCTCCCAACTATCGTCATTCATAGACAAACCCCTCAAACAGGTAATCTCCACCCACAGCCTGTGTTATCTTACCCCCACACCCTTGTGAGCCTGTTAGAGTCTAACTTTTGTCTTTAGCTCTCTCCACTGAAACCATTCTTTAATTCCTGCCTTCTGATATAATCTCTCTTCTCAGTCCCCAATCTTTTCAGCCTTTTCAGTTGCACTTGACACTGTCAAGCACCTCCATCTTCTTGAAATTCTCTGTGATTTTGTCATCCATGGGCCAGTCCTCTTCAGTTCATAACAAGGCATTCCATTTGGGGTGACTGTGCTTGAACTCCGGGTGGGTCCTTCTCCAGGGAGAATTCTAACAAATGCTCATTGTTCTATTTGCCCAGCCTTAGTCCCTGCTCCTTTCAGTATAGTCATAAGGACACTTGGTTTCTACCTGGCCTACCTACCTGCTAAGCACCAACCTTCCTAAACTGTCTGCCTCCCTCTCCACAAAAAGTCAAGGACATAATCTTTCTAATCTCTCCTGAGGATAACTTTTCATTAGGCTTGACCATTGCAGCTTCCAACCCTCCCTGCTACCATCACTCCTTCCCCACCCCTTTGGCAACAGTATTCATTGAGTAAGAGGGAGAACTAGCCCGGCAGAAAGATACAGATCCGAGAGGAGACAAAGAAAAGGAGAGAAAAGTGGGTGTGGAGGAGAAAGTAGAGTAGTAATGGAGGCTAGAGGAAAAGATAAAAAAAGACTAGAAAGGTTAGAGAAAACATAACTTTGATTTGGGGATAGAAAGTAGGTGAGATTAGTAGAACAGAAGATCAGTTTATTAATTTTTTGTGGCACCAGAAACTACAATATCTGTAAAGGAGCTCTGTTATGGAGAAGTTAATGGAGCCAAGAAAAATTGATAATCAACAAGGAAAGCACAGATGAGAAAGCAGCTTTTAGGAGTATGGGCACTGATACTGGTGTGTTTTAACAATTTTGGACAGAATTTTACATTACCAACTAACTAAAAACTATATTTGAGCATGAAAATTAAATTACCTACTAAAAGAACAGTTCATAATATATATGTTTTGCAGCCAATGTCCCAAATGGCTAATGCTAAATTAGTTTCTTTGTCAGCTGGGAACCAAAGTGAAAAGACATGTTCTGAATGCTCGCCAAAATCCTAATTACTATTCACAACTGGCTGATGTAAACTTCAGTCAGTCAAATACCCAACTGCTGATTTCAGTTGGACATTAGCCAATGAATGAGGCTGAGATGTCTGTCTTTGTGAAGAAGAATGTATGTGCCCAAGCTTGGTAGAAACAGATCAGCAAGGCCAAACAAATATAATTTCTGATGATTGTGAGGAAGAACAGAGCTAAATACTTGAAACATTTTTAGAATGGATGACACTTTTTTTTGGGGGGAGGGGGTTCCAGACCTGTGATATTATCAGCAATTCCTCTCCACTTATAGTCTTAGAGAATTGCCCGGGGGCTTTGAGAAGTTAAGTACTCTGCCAGTAGTCCTACAGTTAGTATCATCAGAGGCAGTTCTTGAACCTCCACCATTTAACTCAAAGACTAGCCCTCTATCTACTATTTCTCATGGGTTTTGATGGCATCCTTGTGTGTCATGGTGATAGGATAACAAAATGAATCTATGATTACTTGAAATGTGTCACATAAATGCAAAAAGCATGGGAAATAAGCAAGAGAAACTAGAAGACAGTAGTTTAGGATTGTATTTATATACATCCTAATAGTAATATATTAGGATATTATATTGTATATATGTATAATATGTATATATTACACACATATATATATATATGTGTATAATATGTATATATTACACACATATATATATATGTATAATATGTTATACATCCTAATAATCCTATGTATACATACATATGGAATAAAAGAGAGTCAATGGAGGGACATCCGCACTTAGAATGTCAATATAAATGGCTAAAGGTTGTTCAAGACTAATGATCCCAAGAAGGGAAAAAGTAGTGGGGATAGGAAAGGTGTTGTTGCCTTTTTTGATAAGAGCAATATCCTAGTTTATAAGATAAGCTAGTTTTCCTTAAAAGCTATTGATTCAGGGAACTAAAGACTTGACATAATTTTCCGATGTGTAAATACAAAAAACAAGGCATGAGGAATAATCTAGCTCCTCCTTCTGGCTTCTGGTTTATAAAGTAGATGATTCAATGCTGCATTCTCACTGAATATTCTCTCCCTGCCAGGGATTAAGTAAACTTTCTGTTGACTGTCAGATGGTCTATGCATGTCTCCTTTTGTTCCGTTCTCATATCTGCAGTATCATACTGGTGTGAATCAGGTCTTCCATAAATTTGTTTTACCTTATCGCCATCATCAATATCAACAAATATTCAGAGTGCCTTCTATAAGTAAGGTACTGGGTTAAATACATGCTTAAAAGACCAAGAATCTCAGGGCCAAAAAGTAGGATGTGTCTGTTTTTAAATGAAAGGTATAAAGGACAATTATGCCATTTATGGAAAGGGATCTCCAAATAAAAAAGAAAGTTAATTGAATAAGACTTTCTTTGGCAAACTTGGCAAAGCATCTTAAGGTCAGGGTAGAGCGGCTAGAAAGAGACTTGGGCATACTTTTAATAACTCCTTTCACTTGTGATTCTATGGAAAAGATGAATTGTGAACACAGATGATTAGTTCAAGGCTCTTATATAAAGGCAAAAGGAAATGTCAGAAAAATCATATTATTATGATTTTTACTTCCTCTAATTCTGGAACAGATTTGTAGTGTTGAAATATATAAAAAGGACAACTAAAGATAAAAACAAAAAATGTAAAAAGAACAAAGAAATATATGCTGAGAGCAGCACTGTCGTCACTTCATATTCATCTTTTCCTCTTCCCTCTTCTTCATCTTCCTCCATCCCACAACCAACAAATTTTCAGGTCTTTTTCCATCTGACCACAATATCTCTTGAATCCTTCACCATCCCTCCACTCACATGTATATCCTCCATGCTATCTTAGACCCTAAAGGCCTTACCTAGCATAACATTAGAGCATTAAAAGGGCAAGCATGCTAATTTTTAACAAAGAAAAAAAAGGGACAGCCTTACTCATTACTAATAAGCTTAACATCTGTCCTTGTCATGATCGTTGAAGACAGGTCAGGTAGCACCTTTTCCATAAAGCCTATTCTACTCCTGTTATGAAAGTGTTCTCTCTTACTTCAAATTTTTCTAAAACACTTCTCTCAGTCCTTGTTCTATGGAACTCTTTTTTGACATTTTTTTCTCCCCTGGCTTCCATGACATTGCATTCTCTTGGTTCTCCTTCTTCCTATCTGCCACCTCCTATCCAGTCTGTGTTGCTGGATCACCATGCTTCTCCCATTCATTAAGTGTGGTTGTCCCCTAAAGTCTCTATTTGCGTTATTTTCTCATGCTTTCTTTCTTAGTGATCTCATCAACTTCCATACATTAAATTGTCTTCTCTATAGTTCTGAATTCTACTGATTCAGTCCTAATCTTACTCCTAAACTTGGATAACCAACTCCCTCTAGATATCTCAACTTGGATGACCCTTAAGTATATAAAATCTACCACGTCTGATCTTTTCCCCAATTCCATACCTTCTCCACACTTTCCAATTTATGCTGAGGACACCACCATTCCTCTAGCCACACAAGTTTGCGACTTTAGAGTGTTCTTCCATTCTTCATCTTCCTAACCCTCCACGTTCAGCCAGGTGCCAAGACTTGTCAGTTAGACAACATTTCTCACATCCCCATCTCTCCACTTGCATAGCCAATTGCTTGTTCAGGATCTTATCACCTCTCTCCTGGGCTATGTAAAAAAAAAAAGCCTTCTAATTGGTTTCCCTTGTTCTAATTTCACCCCTCTATAATTTCTGTCCCCCACACAACTACCAAATTGATATTCCTAAAACATAGATATATTCATGACACTCTCCCTACTCAAAAAAACTTCAGTGGCTCCCTATTATCTCTAGGATCAAATTTAAAAATCCTCAACCTTAATTGAAGGCCTTCCAACTGTCTTTTCAGTCCTATTTCATGTTACTGTCCTTCATGCACTCTTCATTCCAGTAAAACTAATCTGCAAACTAATCTTCCTATACACGATTCCATCTCTTCCCTCCATGTCTTTGTACAAGGAATCCCCCATGTCTGGTATATATTCCCTTCTCTTAGAATCCTTACTTTCCTTAGAAATATGTAGCTCAAATACCACTTCCTGTGGGAGACATTTCCTGATTCCCCCCTCATCCCTCAACCTTATTGTTAGGGTCCTTTCCCACTTGAAATGACCTTATTTATACTTGGTATTTATTTATCTGTGTATTGGTTGTATTCTTGCAATCTAATGGAAGCTCCCTGAAGTAAGTGGGTGTCTTGTCATTTAACAAAAGCCCCTCTACACTTGCTGTTCAGTTGTTTCTGTCCTATACAACTTTGTGACCCCATTTGGGTTTTTCTTGGCAGAGACACTGGAGTGGTTTGCCATTTCCTTGTCCATCTTACTTCACATATGAAGAAACTGAGGCAAACAGGATTAAGTGACTTTCCCAGGGTCACACAACTAGTAAGTATCTGAAACCAGATTTGAACTCAGGAAGATGAGTCTTCCTGACTCCAGGACCAGCACTCTCTCCACTGTACCACCTCTACATATGAGGCACTTAATAAATGTTAAGTTAAACTGAGCTAGCCTCGCCTTTGCTCTCATCTCTATCATGTTTCATTCTTGCTCTATGTGTCAGATCCCTTCTTTTTCTCCCAAAAGAAAACAAGATATTTGAAGATGGACTCTGTAGTAGAAACAACATTCTATGGCCTTCTCCCACATAGGCTAAGCTAACTTTTTTCTTAAAAGTTATTGAAACCATACTGAAAGCTTATCTAGCTCAAGAATGGGTAAGGGAAGGGGGGAAAAACAAACAACATTTATTAAGTACCTACTGTGTGTCAGGCACTGTGCTTTATAAATATAAATAATAGATATAACATATTATGATATAGATTATTTTATGTTGTGTATTATAATTTATAATATTATTTTATAAATATGTTCTGATTGAGTGATAATAATAATTAGCATTTAAATAGTATCTTCTATGTGCCAGGTACTATGCTAAGCACATTAAAAATATTATTTCAATAATAATAATAGCCAGCATTTATCTAACACATACTATGTACCAGGTATTCTGATAAGCACTTTTTGCAAATATTATATCATTTGATTCTTACAACAACCGTAGGAGGAAGAGCTATTATCAACCCTCTTTTACAGGTGAGGAAACTGAGGCAGTCAAGTGACCTTCCCAAGATGACACAGCTAACAAATATCTGAGGTGACCTTTGAGCTCAGATCTTTCTGACTCCAACCCAGATCATTTGATTCTAATAATAACCCTACAAAACAGGGACTGTTATTATCTCTATTTTACGGATGAGGAAATTGAGACAGATAGAGTATTAATTATTTGCCCTGGGCAACATAGCTACTAGATGTCTGAGCTCAAATTTGAACTCATGTCTTTCTGACTCCAGGCTCAGCACTCTATCTACTGGACTTCTTAGGTGGCAGAAGAGAATGAAGGCCATTGCTATAGCTCCTTAATGGCCAACATACAAACATCCAGGGCATAAGAAGTCACCTGGATTATCCCTAGGGTTTCCAATTGACAGACCAATACAGGTACCTGGAATCTCTATCCACTTGACTCTATGCCATATCCTCACTGAATATTCCCTGCTACTACTACCTCTCAGACATTCTAAGAGTGTTCCATTTATTCCAGTCTCAAACTTTAGCTACCAGACAGGCCTGAATCAGGCCATATCTTTGTTTTTTCTTTATCCTATATTTATGAGTACCTTTTAAGTAGTAGATACAATAAATGTTTTTTTTAATTTGTTTAATTGAATCTATGGAAGATAAGAATAAAACATTACTTACTCACTCAGCTACCTCATAGAAAATACTGTAAATAATCTAGGAAATAATGTAAATAATCACCAGGGCTCTATGAAAAGTAAATGGTCTGGACCAATTAAATTTCCTTCTAACAATAAGCCCCATAAGACTTGTTGAATAATTTTAAATGTACATTCAAAGGAAATAATTTTCAAAACTCATCAATCTGTAAAACAGCCCATTTTAATATCTTATTTCCTCAAATAACAGTAATTTATATAGTGCTTTGGCTTTTAGAAAGCAGTTCCTCACAATAACCCTGTGAGTTTGGTACTACAAACATTATTCTCCCCATTTCACAGGTAAGGAAATGGAAGTCCAGAAGCAATCTACTTGACAAAGATTACGTGGTGAGGAGGGACTCAAAACTAGATCTGTTAACAAATAACCAGGTCAAGAGGAATCATCTGGCTTATCCATCAGGTTTCTGACCACCTGAAAGTCTAATGCATTTCTCAGCTGCTCAAAATCTTTTGAAACTCACCCAACCTGCTCCAAGAAAAGAGGCTGAGCCCAAAGTGCCCTTTACAAGTTAGTTCCCCACCTTTCTTTAGGAACTCATGATCACCCCACCCCACCACCATCACCCAGCTTTGGTATGAATAGAATTTTGCTTTTTAAGATTAACAGCTAGACTCATTTAACAGAAGATAAAGCTTTTATGTTCAGCAACACAATGAAGTATCATTTCCTCAATACTGTCTCAAAGAGATTTAAAATGAAAATGATTCTTTTATTGACCTCAAGAAGTTTAAATCCAGGCACACTTAAAGTATTATCTGGAGTCACCTTATCATGGGATCTAGAGGAACAAAGGATGATAGCAATTACCTCATCTAGTCCTTTCATTTTATAGATAAAAATCTCAGTGAAGATAGGATTCTCAGGCCTAGTAGTCAGTAACACATATTTCACATAATGGATATTCACCAAACATACCTTCCAACTTAATGGTGGTATTTACATAGATGTATACATATGTACAATACACATATACACATGTTCTTTATAAGGCTGGTTAGCAAACAACAACAACAACAAGAAAATCTAATAACAGTACCTCAGCTCTACCCTGAGGAGCTAATTAACTTCTCATAAGTCCAAAATCCAGCATGACATTTGGGCTTTTACAATTCAACTATAAAGTGACAAGACCCAATCTACAAGTCACACTTTAAAAGTTAATTTCATTACTTTATACGCTTGCTCCATATATTACAGTAACACGTTAAGATAACTCAGGCTAAGGAATTTCCAATGTCCACATGATTTATAATTCTTTTCCAGTGGTGGAATTTTGTTTATTTAGAATTATAGAATCAGAGAATGTTAGATGAGACTTTAATGCTAGAATAAGACTTTAAAAGGAGACTATCCAAATCCCTCATTTTATGTATGAGAAAGTTAAAGGTAATGATTTGTCAAGGCCACACTAAGGAGGAAGCTATGGGCAGAAGTGGAACCAGCACCCAGGTCTCCTGACTTCAGAACAATGTGTCTCTCACTATGTTGCATTTTTGTTACTAGACATTTTTATTCACCATGAGCAATTAACACTGAGAAAGTCATGAGTCTAGACCAAAAGGAATCAAATTGTTATGAGGAAAAAAAAAGACTAAGGAATCAGGAAACCTGGATCCTCGTTCCAGCTGTGCCACTAATTCATGTATGATTTGGGCAAATCATTTTACCTCCCTACTCCTTACACTGTCATCTATAAAATGAGAAGGCTGGATAAGAGCATGTCTAAGATCCCTTTCACCTCTAACATTTTATTATTCTATGATTTAGCTTGCATAAATAATGTAAGAATTCAATCAAAATGGAAAAGCAGCCCAAAACCTGGGTAATTTTTCTATATAATGAAAAGATCCAGATGCTTGGAAACATCTAGATGTTTTTACTGACTTGTTATGCTTTTAGCTAAATGTTTTTTGTAACTCCTAAAAATGGAGTTCAAAGAAAATCTCACTGAGTAACATTTAGATTTTTTTTAAATACTTGAAGGATATAGATATATATATATATATATATATATATATATATATACACATACACACATATATATGTTACATATAAAATATAGTAAAAATCAACCTAAAAATGCCATGCCTGCAGGATAGACCACAAATATGGAAGAAAAAAATATAATTTTGTTTTTTACACCTTCAAAGTAAAAAAACCAAACAAATAAACAAATTTTAAAAAACCCCACTTTACTGTAAAATTCCAACCATAAAAGTCTATCTCTTAACTTTGGGGCTATTGCAAATGTTTAAAATGCTTTCATTCATTCAAGGACAAGTTATTAAATTCTTTAATAAAACATTGTGATTTGAGCATATCTGTCTGGAGATCTTCTCCATGGACTCCAGTAAACACCACAAAATCTCTGTCTCTGGTGGTTTTAAGTAAGCATACACTGTGGCTCCAGGACATCCCCCTTGAAGAATACTTTCCTGCTAGCCAAACACACCAGGATACTCTGGGCCTAATTCCTACAATGCTACGTCAAAATGTTAATGATGGACAAAACCAGGCAGAAGGAAGGAAAATAAGCTAACTACCAAATTAAAAAAAAATACTGTTAAAAAATAATTTGCCTATTCATATCAAAGAGCTTCTAAAACTGGTTTTTCAGGCCTTGGGTGGGGATATTTCTGTCCTGAAACAAGAAACAGAAGTTGGATAATGCCCCCCCCAAATTAATCACCTGCTAGGTTAGAACTCCAGATTTTATGTGAGGCAGTTGGCAATCCATGCAGAAAAATCTGGAGGAAAATGAAAGAAAAAAATCTTTAAGCCACCCCATCCTCACCCTTTGGTCTAGCCTGGAAGAGAGACTAGTGGTGTACTTTTTGTTTGTTTGTTTTTGGCATCTGTCTATGATATCTGGATAAGCATCAAATTGCTTAGATCAAGAATAACAAGGCTACCAGTAACTGAACAATACTTGTTTAAATAATTTTACTGAAGTTATCATCTACCAAAACAGAGATTGTTGTTTAATTATTAAGTATGCAGAGTTGAGAAATGAGCTAGTGAGAGCTAGTCTAGCCCTTCCTTTTAAAAGATGTGATCCGTAGTTGGTCAGGATTCCCCAGATGAAATCTCTCACAATAAAAACTGAATAAACTATTTGTCATGATACCTAACAACATATAAAGGTGCAAAGAAACTAGACACAGTATGATCTAAAAAACCACAGGAACTACCAATGGGAAAGAGCTACTCTGTAAAGGCTGGCTGAACAAATCAGTCAAAACTTAAGTGAAAGGAAAAGTTCACGAGTAAGAGCTCCAGTTGGAGAGAAGGCTAACTGATGCAAGAAATCTATCTCATTTATTTGCACTGGTAGAATTCACCTTACCTCCCTTTAGCAGAGAGCCAGGGCTTCGTAAGTAGATGGTTGGAGTGGTTCCCCAACCCGAAACTGAGGTGTAGCTAAAGATGACTGGAGGTGGAATCAACCTCTATCTGACTGTTTTAATGAATAGTTTGGAGGCTTCTCCCTCAATGGCTGAGTCACTCAGGGAGGAGGAGGTGAGTAGTGTGAAATAGGGTGCCACCTAGAACAAATAGCAATTCAATTAAAAGCACCAGAGTCACTGAAACTTCTGTCCCAGGTGAATTCTTTATGCAATTTATGGCCTTATTGTGCCAAAAATTATACCTATCAACACATTTTGTTGATGCCAAGGAAATAGTGCAACTGTTCCTCTATGTAACTGGGAGAGTATCCAACCATTACTTTAAAAAAAAAAAAAGCTGAGTTTGGAAAGGCTGTCCATCTTGAAAGGTGATGCATAAGTATAAGAAGGAATCTAGGCACCCTGAAGGAAAAGTGCTCCTTCAGGAGAGAAAAGTCCTAAGTGTACATGTATTAAGAGGGACAGTTCAGAGATATGTTATGCAAATATTGACATATGGAACATTTTGTTATATGGTATGAGGCACAAAGATACCACCTGAACAAAACTTGTTTCCCTGGATAGAAGGATTGGGGGAGGGGGGAGGGAAGAAAATATGAGAATTTTAAATCTCCTACCATTGTTCCTATGAATAAAGAATGCAATGAAGCAAATTATTTCAGGGTTTTTTTTTCATGTTTGAAGGAAGTAAAATATTTCAATATTCTTTTTTCAGAATATCCTCTTATTAGAGGATAAGAAACAAGGCAGTATGACTAGCCTCTTGGGTGGAACCTACCATAAAATATTTGCAAATGAACATATTTTATAATAGCAATCATTTTCTGTCATTCAAGAAGCTTTCCAGATGTTCATCTTTAATAAAAGAAGTCAGTTCTTTAGAGTTTCTGAAACATAAAACCAACGAATTTTAGAGATAGAAGGGACTTTTGAGATCATTTAGCCATCTTTCTTCATCTGTTACAGAATTAACCAAGTTCTACCAGTTATACAGGTCTGCTACACAGTACAATTCAACTAAGACTTCATCAATGATTATAATAATAAGCAGGAAGGTTTAACATTGTAGAACATAGTCATTAACAATATTCAACCAGTATTAGGGGAGCCACCACACCTGTTCTTCTAGCTGGGGAATAAAAGGTATTTTTATGCAATAAAGCAAAAAAAGTCCATAGAATTCTGTTATTCAGTGTTTCTGTCACCTGATATATGTGAAGCATTTTACAAACATATTCACTAGTCATTTCTCACAACAATGCCATGATGTTGATAGGTCAGTAACATTGCAGAGGAAAAAACTGAAAAAGATGTGACACCCCAAATTAGAAAGGAGGTTAGTAGGAAGGCATAGGATTAGAATTTACCAATCTGAATGCTACTGAAATTTGCGTTACTTTATAGAGAGAAGAAGAAACTGAAACTAGAGGAGTCTTGGGGCAAACTTTATCCGTCATAAAAACATTTTCTTATATATGTGATAGATTATGTGCATTATGTAGAGCTAGTGAGGCCCTGTGGACAGAGGAGACAAGGAAAAATTTTGTTCAGGTGGAGACTCTAGAACAATCTTGAAGAAAACCAGAGGGGTGCCCTGCACCAACAAAATAAAACAAAATTTTTTAAAAACCCTGATTTTTTTTTGAATGCTCAAAAATGTTTCAAGGCCACTGTACCAAATTATAGATCTGCAAGGTTGGAGGAAGCTCCTTGATGTATATGTGAAAACATTAATACCAGAGGAAAAAGAGTTCACCTTGCAAGGTGAATATATATAATACACATTATGGTTTTAGTGACTCTAGAGTCTAATATGTGCATAGAATTGGCAATTGTCTTATAGATATTTCACCAACCAGCATTCCCATCTTCTATCTCTTTGTTTTCTCTCTCTAAGCCCCAAATCTAAGAAAACAAATGTCATTTCCAAATACATAACCCAAATTGGTATAGCCTATTACTGAAGAGAATGTTAAAAAATATTGGGTTACATAAAATTAAAGGACCAGGTTAGGGAAGCCTGATCAGTCCACGATTAAGTAGGTAGAATATTCTTGCTTTGACTTCACTCAGGTCTTAAGACCTGAAGTCTTCTAAGTGATGCCTAACTCAAATAGAATCAGATCCCTGCAGCCATATATTGACTTAGAAAACCTGAAATTAATATTATCTACATTGTATTATATTTTTATTACATTTCCCAATTGCATTTTAATCTGGTTCTGGCTGAACCTGGGAGATTTTGCAGGCCCTTCTTCCAGTGGGCCATGAGCTCTGCTCTTCATGCTCAGAGGGACCTTCCTCTGTCTCTATTCTGAGAATTGAACAGTATAAAGGGATTATTTGAGTGTATCATCTTTAGAATGTTTTTTGGAATCTCTCTTTCTGTCTTTCTGTGTCTCTCTATCTCTGTGTCTGTCTGTCTGTCACTCTCACTCTCTTTTTCAGGTGGGAAAAAAGGATAGATCTGTGATTTCATCAATAAATCTAACAAAACAGATCAGTACCTTCTCTGTTATTTATAATCTTAGAGAGTTGCCCTGGATTAGGTGACTGTCCTAAAATCATATAGCCAGTATGTATAGAAGGGATGAACACTGAACCCAGGTGCTCCTAAGTTCAAAGCCAGCTATCTATACACTACACCATGTTGCATCTGAAAAGGACTCTCATAAGGAAGTAAGTGATAGATTAGAGCTGGAAAGGATTGTAAAAGTAATCTAGCCAATCTTTCTCTCTTCCAATTTTACAAGTAAGGAAACTGAGTCCAGAAAAAAAGAAATAACTTGCTCAAGGTCAGAGATAGTAAACAGAAGACCCAGGAGTCAAATCCAGGGTCTTTTAACCTAAGTCCAGAATTCTCCCTACATGACACCACCCAGTTCTTAAGAGGGAGAACCTATGTTTTGTATTGTAAAGTATACAATGAAATTCACTTAAAACCATATATTTGTAATTCACTACCACTTCAGTATGGTAGCCAGGATGCACAGTGGATACAGTACTGGGCCTGAAGTCAAGAAGACTCATTCAGTCTCAGACACTTACTAGCTGTATAACCCTGGGCCAGTCACTTCACCTCAATTGCCTCAATTTCCTCATCTGTAAAATGAGCTGGAGAAGGAAATGTATTTGTGCCAAGAAATGGAGTCACAAAGAGTCAGACACAACTAAATAACGACAACAACCCTTTAATAATCCTCAAGAGAGCCACAAAACTTTCACTGAAAACTGCAACTAAACTACTGTTAGGGGAATATGTCATTGCATTTTAATCTACTGCACTGTGGAATCTTAAGGACTATTATTTAGAGAGGTAGAGGGCTTCCATTTGCCTGCCTTTCCAATGGAGAAAATAAATTTTATGTGAATGTAAACATAAAGGACATATCATTAGGGTGATAATTGCAAAGCAGATTTCTCTTTGATTGGGTATAGATGGATGCTAGAATTAATGAAATAACAGCCAGTGGTGCATGTGCTGGCTGCCTTGTTTAATCTATTTTAATTAAGCTAAAGCCATATGGTTTCATGTGGAGCCCACTGAAGAGGCAGCCAGAGACCTAGTGTGTTCTCTTAGCAACTCCAGCCCTGACTCATTCATGGTCCCATGTGAATCACTTAACCTCTCTGGGCCTGTCTGTGTGTTGGTAAAGAGAAGATAATGATGCCTACCGTCTCCTTCCCAACTATGCAGAGCAGAATAAAAGTGTCATGTTTTTCATGGCCTGTCCTTGTTCCATCCCACTCCTAGGAAGAGAAGGCTGGAGGCAGGGTCTAAAAGGTTTTCCAGGTTTTCTCTTTGTCCAAGTATATTTGCCCAAGGAAACAAATCAAAAAGGCCTGGTTAGAAACAGAGGAGTTTCAGTTTGGAAGAAAGAAGCTAGTTCTTGTTCTGTTGAGACGTTTAGTACCCATCTCCCTACTGGAAATTCCATACAGTAGCCTTTAAAGAAGACATTCCCTCCAATTCTCTTCATCTACAACTCTCCAACCCAATGCTTGTAAGTTACCTTAGTGCCCTTAGGAACAACACCTGGAGCTCCCTTGCTTATACTCCGGTCCTTTGGTTCTAGCTCTGCTCTCTGGTTTTCTCACAATTCAATCAGTCTTCTAGTCCATAAGTCAGACTGCCCCCTTCATCTTTAACTTTTCATGATCTAAATCATTGACCCAAAATTGTATAGTCTATATCTAGGCCGTTTGGTTGACTTGTCTTAAGCATTATAGCCAAAATTATTATGAGCTAAGCCTTTAAGGTTGAACCTAATCCAGAGCTCTAGTTTTGGATATTGTTATATATTATAGTCTAGGTGGATGTGTAAGAGGACCTTATACATGTGTCTTTATTTGTGCTGCCCATCTTGGATGGCAAAGTCTTAGAAAGCAGAAGTTATGTCTTAATAATATCTTCACAATAATTCAATCACAGAATTTCAGAGCTGGAAGGGAACTCATTGGCCATTTAAACCAATTCTTACCTAAAAAAAAATACTTTACACATTCTGAGGAGGATTCATTCAGTCTTTAGCTGATGACTTTAAGTGAGAGAAAACTTGCCACATCCCTTGGCAACCCATTCCATTTTTGTATAGTTTTAATTGCTGGGAAGTTTTTTTTTTCTATCAAACCTCTTGGTAACTTCTATTAATTGGTCTTAGCTCTGCCCTCTGGGGCAAGTTGAACAGTTTTATACCCTCTTCTTTGGGACAGAAAGTAGTTAAGATAACCTTCTCCTCAAGTATTCCCTGCTCCAAACTAAACACCCCTAATTCCTTCAACTGCTCCTCATACAGAATATTTCAGGCTCTTGACCTCCCTCTGGATACTCTGCAGTTTATCAAAGTCCTTGCTAAAGTGTGGTACACACTGCCCCAGCAGGGCACACAGTAACTCCGCAGAGGTGGTCTGCCCACAGTAAATCTTATTCCTGAATGTTATTCCTCTCTCATGAGGAATACAAGTAGCTTCCTCAACCCCGTCAAAGAAGGCCCTCCCAGGGAAGCTGACTTGTTCAGTCTGAGTAAGATCAATAGAAACAACTCAAGCCTCCTTTCCAGTCAGAAAGTTTGAATTTCAACTAATCTCCAATTCCCCAGGAGTCTTACCTCCTCCCACTCCTCACTAGCTTGAATCAGCACCAATACTTAGATCCAAGCTCCTCTGTCCCTTCCCTAAGTACCTAGTCCTGTTAGACTGATTAAAACAACAAAACAAAACGCCCTATTAAAAATCCATTAGATTTTACTGATGGGAGAGAGGGTGGTCTCATTCCCTTGGGGCCTCACCACCTTGCTCAGTTCCTTCCAGGGCCTTATTGGATGCTCATTTCCACCCAGGCCTCCTCAGACTTATTTCCATCATTCTTCCTGATTACCTTTCATTTTGTGAATATCTTTCTTCAATAAAGCTAGCCTGCCTTACTATCTTGTTGTAAGCGCCATGTTTCCCTGTACTAGTTTTTTTGGTATTCTGAACTTTCTTAAGCTTGTGTTACGACATTACTTAATGCAACCAAAGATCACATTCACTTTTTGGACTTCTATAAGTGACTGCCATAGAACTGTGTGCATAGTGGGATCTCACAGAGTTTTTAACAGATTGAAATGACTACTGATTATAAGTATATTCATGTGATCTCAGGCAGTGGTGTATTCAAAAGAGCCCAATAAAGGCTTATGTGGAGGTTTCTCTATGTAATTGTCAAACAGTCTAAACCAGGCATGGGGTACCTGAGGCCTAGAGGCCACATGTGGCCCTCTAGGTCCTCAAGTGAGGCCCTTTGACTGAATTCAAACTTCACAGAACAAATCCTCTTAACAAAAGGATTTGTTCTGTAAAACTTGGACTCAATCAAAAGGTAGCACCCAAGGATCTAGAAGGCCACATGTGGCCTCCAGGCCTCAAGTTCCCCACTCCTGCTCTAAATCTTAGTTTCTTCATCTTCAAAATAAAGATATTAATATTCATGCTTAGAAGTACCTAGGTGGCACAGCTAGTCAGTCAGGAAGACTTGTATTCAAATCTAACCTTAGATACTTACTAAGTCACTATTTGCATCGATTTTCTCACTTGTAAAATAGTGATTATAGCACCTACCTCTCAAGGTTATTGTGAGGAAACAAAATAATTATTGTAAAGCACTTAGCACAGTGCCTGGCACTATATAAATGTTAGCCATTATTATTATCATTACACTATCTGCTTCACAAAGTCATTCATTGTAAAGATTAAAAGTAAGATAAGAAAATTCTTCGCAAGCCTAATCTTATAAAAAATGTAATCTATTAAAATGTGCAATCATTTGTGCACTAAGATGCTGCAGCAAAGGTCTTTTCGGATTGAGTGTGTATTTTTATTTTTAAAATGATCAATAGACTTTTGCTATACAAAAATAGTCTATAACTATGCCCATTAAATCTCTTTAGAATAACCAAGGATTTCCTACCATTTTATTGGTTTGATAGGAAAATTAAGCAATTTTGCAACATCGACAATCTTCCTCTCCCCATCTTACCTTACCACCAATACACTTTTCCTAAGGGATCTGTGTGACATCTCTCTCTCTCTGTCTCTCTCTGTCTCTCTCTGTCTCTGTCTCTCTCTCTCTCTCTCTCTCTCTCTCTCTCTCTCTCTCTCTCTCTCATAGATCTATCTACTCTATAACTGTGTGCAGGTACTTTATGTACCTATACATAAGTATATGCATTGACCAGACAAGATATCATACATTGGTTATTCCCTGTGCAGAAACTCCTTTTACCAATACAAATTGACACATAGTATCCGATTTATAGTCTTTAATAGCTGTCTAGATTATAGAGAAATTAAGTTCCTTGCTTGAGGTCAAAAAATTCAGTGTTTATCAGGGGCTACACAAGAACCAAGAACTTCCCAATTCTGAAACGGCCTTTCTCTGCACTATGCATTAGTGTGTGACTATGTGTGAATCATAATAATATAACACATGTACAAATAATTTATATTAAAATCAAATTATCATTCAGAACTTAGAGACAATTTCATATTCCCTCTTCATATTACTTGAGATGACATAGGGTATCAAGAAACCATAGCTGGTTATTGCTGATATAAAGTGTTTGCATATCATTTCCTTACTTCTTCCAGCTTAAAAAAAATCACATAAACTCATTCACACTCTTTACCTCTCCTGTGGTAAGAGCAATATCCTAATCCCTGCTCCCATGGGAGTCGAGCTAATTTTTTCCTTAAAGAGCATTGGAACCATCCTTGAGATTTGGTTGGCCCAGGTGACCAAAGGTTAAGACTGCTGCCATCCTGGTCACCTAAGTACAAAGCAGATGAAAAATTCCAAGCACCCACTCTGGTGCTTGGCTAGTGGACAATGGACACCTCATACAGTTAAGTTATATTCAGCTAAATCAACTCTGGGTATCCTAAAAGCACATCCTTATTGAGCATTCTCCTGCTATGGCTAAATAAATCTCTTTTGTTAACTGCTGAATGACCTACAAACTTCTCATTTCATTCTAATATCAAACAAACTATCCTGAATCACACCCAGCCCAGAACACTTCCTAAAGGCTTTTGCATTTTTATGGGCATCAAAGCCTTAAAGTAAAATAGAGAATGTCATTTATTTTCAGACTCTCCTTTATCTAGCTTTTAGCTCTGCCTGGGTGCTAGGAAAAGAAGGACTACAAAAGAATGAAGATGATGAAACACTTTGTTCACCTTCTGACAGAGAGGTGATGAACTTAAAAATGCAGAAAAAGACATACGTTTTCAGACTTGGCTAAGGTGGCAATTTGTTTTGCCAAACTGCACAGATTTTGTGTTGAGATTTTAATTTTTTTTAATTGGCTCAGGGTTGGGGATGGGGTTGGGGAGGAATGGTAGAGGGAGGAACAGAGTATTTTTTTTTTAGATGTTTATTAGCTGAAAAAATTTAAATGTAAAAATGGAAGGGAGTTGGGAATCAAATGACTTCATGTGCTATATAAATATCATTTATCCATTAAGCAAAAGAAAAGAAAGACTGCTTATTTGAACATTTACAGGGCTATACCCACACATAAAACACCCCATACATACTTGATAAAGGAGTTGGGAAAGTAAACTAAATGAGTTGATCTGTGTATGACCTAAATAGGAATGTCAAGGTCTCCACAAAATGATAAATGTACACATCTATTCAAAATAATAACTCATATCTATATGGCTCTTTATCAGGTATAATAGCTCATTTATATAGTTCTTAATCAGGTCTCACAATTGCCCTGAGAAGTAAGTAGAGTAGGTGTTATTGACATCCCCACATCACCCTCAGGAAAATGAATGTCACAGTAATGAGGTGACTTCCCCAAGGTCCCACAGACAGTTAGTTTGTAGAACCAAGCCTAGAACCCAGGCCAATGGAGTCCAGGTCAGGCTTTGCACTATTAAACCAAATTATCTCCCAAAATAAATAGCCCTGATCTTACAGTCATTTGTCTTTAACAAAGGAGACACTTGGGGCAAAAATCTATATATTGTTTATAGAACTGTCATTATTTGGATTCACAATGCTCATATAAGAAATCAAAAGTGACAGTTCCAGTCTTTTGTCAAAGGGTGGAAATGGAGACTGGAGACAGGCAAATGGCCAAGAGATATGAATGGCAGCTTTCACTGGTCCACAAAACTGAAGTAACTTTAAGTCCAACCCTATGCTTAGCTCTTTAACCTATGCAAATCAACCCTGTTTTAAAAAAATGCCTTTAGTCTCTAGACTCACAACTCCACCCTGTAGAGGTGTTCTTTTGTTGCTGGTCCACCATACTTCAAGAGGACCAGTCGCATCATAATGTTGGGGTCATGAAGTATAGTGCATTCCACTGTGGCTCATCAGTCCAATATGAGTTTGGAAGGCTCTACCACAGGTCGGGCATAAATAGTCCCTTTGAACATTTTTGGGATAGAAATATTTCTAGGGAATCCCAGTGCAGAGAGAAGTGCCCTGGCACTTAGAATCATAGAATTTCAGATCTGAGGCAGCTAGATGTCACAGTGGTCCTAAAGTCAGGAGGACCTGAGTTCAAATGTGGACTCAGACATGTAACACTCACTAGCTGTGTGACACCGGGCAAGTCACTTAACCCCAATTGCCTCACTAAAAAAAAAAAATAATAATAATAATATTAATTTCAGACCTTAGATAGATCTAGTTCAACCCCTTCATTTTAATGAGGAAATTAAAGCATACAAAAGTTGAATGACTTGTTGAGTGACTTGCTCAGAGTCACCCAGATGGTAAGTGGCAGAACTGGAATGAAAACCATCCCTTCTCTTTCCATTTCCTTCTTGTATATCATCCTATTGAGAAGCAACTGGTTTTTTTTTCCTCTATAGGGATTTATTTTGCCAGACTAGAAGGGAACACATTGAAGACAACCTATAAAGTCCTTTCCAGCTCTGAGATGTGATTCATCCAAAGAAAAATTTCTGATTGGACCATTTGGGTTTCTTCTCTCTGACCTGTCTCTCCAATACATCTATTTTTTTCAGCAAATATGAAAATAGGAAATAGGCATTGATGTTATAAAACCATCTCCAACGTTAGGTTGAAAGCATAAACCATCTTAAGAGTGGGCAATCCCTACTTAAGTGCCATCACCCACCAGCGACTGAGCAAAAATCACAGAGCGCAAGTTAATACAATTCTTTTGTTGTTGTTTTCATAGAATTGTAAATTCTTACACAGCAGGGATCATGTTACTTAGTTTACTTTTATTTTGTTTGCATCACCTGAAATGCAGCATAGTGTTTTGCCCCAAGTAGGAGCCTAAGAAATATTCATAGGATCATAGATTTAGAATTGTATGGCGTATTAGAAGTCATCTTATTCAAATGCTTAACTTCATAGAAGAGGACACTGAGATTACACAAAATTTAAGTGGCAGACTTGGAATTTGAACTAAGAACTTTTGTTGTTCAGTTTATGTCTGACTCTTCATGAATCCATTTGCGGTTTCTTTGGCAAAGGTGTTGAAGTGGTTTGCGGCATCCTTTTCCAGCTCGTTTTATAGATGAAAAAATAGGCAGAGGTAAGTGACTTGCCCAGGGTCACACAGCTAGTAAGTGTCTAAGGCCATATTTGAACTCAGGTGTTCCTGACTCTGGGCCTGACACTCTATCAGTGGCTAGAAGCCACCTAGCTGCCCTGAACTAAAGACTACCAACTCCAAATCTCTAACTTATTCTGCTGTAAGTGGGACACAGCTAAACAATCAACAGCAGTATATTACACTATTGTTTGACAGAGATTACATTGGATTGGAGGCAGGGAGCAGCAAATTACCTAGGGCACTGTGCCAAATCTGGACAGCTCCCCTCCTCCCTCCCAAGCTTTTGATGGGCCCTTGAGCTAAGAATGTTTTTTACCTTGACGTTGCTCATGGGCCATACAAAAGCAGAGGTGGGCTGGGTTGGGCTTACAGTCCTAGGCAAAACTGTAAAGAAAAGTTCAGTGAACTGAGGCAAACAGAGGTAAGGGACTTGCCCAGGGTCACACAACTAGCAAATGTCAAATGTCTGAGCTCATTTTTGAACTCAGGTCTTCCTGAATCCAAGGTTGGTGCTGTATCCACTGTGCCATCTAGCTGACCCTAAATTTATTTTTTAATGTGTAAAGTAATTGCTCCTTCAAACAGAGGGCCAATGCCATTTTGCACAAAGTGTGGCTGGAATAGCTATATCTGGGCTCGGAGTCTGTATCTGAGCAAGCTACCAGCTTAAGAAACAGAATGTGCAGGAACGGCCTTCCCGTTCCTGTGCCCTTTTTAGTCACCATACCTATAAATGAATGTGACCAGATTTTCCCTTTCATTGCTTCCCAGTGTTTCTGTCTAAGGGTATAATTAATTTCTATCTTAATTCATACCTAGCTTGGCTCAAGTTCACCTTCATTTCACAAGATCCTAATAACTTTTCCCTTCATTATCTTCATGATTCACTAATACTACTTAATTGACATACATATTCAATGCATTTAAATTAGAAGCAGCAAAACACAGTTAAGAAGAACATTCTGAGTAGCAAAAGTAGCACCAGCCAACCTTCTCCCACCCCTCTCACTGTCTTCTGACTCTCAATATTATGGCAGAGACAATGTACCCAAAGTCCGAAGTGGCATGGCAGAGTCACGCCTGCACATTTGTCTCTGTCTCAAAGGTCAAATGATCAGGGCATCAAGGGTAAGAGGGTCAGGGTGGACTCTAGCAAACTACCTCTTCCTCCAGGCTTCTAATGTTCTCTGGAGGATCTCCTCAAACTTCTAGCTACTCTAGGTAAAACTAATGCTTGATTCCTTTATTGGCTAGTAAAGTTTCCTTTTCACTGTCCATTAGGCAAGGCAGTATACTACCCTTCAAGAGCATACTGCCAAACCATTTTTTTCCATGCAGTTTTCTTCTTTTTATCCTTCCCCCACCCGAGCTTGAGAGAGTAGTAAAAGATGGAGAAAAAGGCAAAGCGTGCCTCATCTTTTAAAATTCCTTTGGGAGTAATTAATTTTTTAGGACCTTCTGACCTCCCTTTATGGTAGCCTACTTTGAAGCTATTCAGTTCTTTACTTACTGTCTCTTAGGAATTTAGAGATAGTGCAGAGGACCCCTTATAACAAATATGTATAGTCAAGCAAAATAAATTCCTGCATTGGCCTAGTTGAAAAAATGTATGTATATTCAATTGACTTTAAAAGAAGTGATTTTGTCCTCTGGATCTCTCTTCCTTCCTCTCTCTGGAACATGTGGCATGTTATGCTTTTTCTGGTGCTTCTCATGGGAGAATTGAATTATAGCACCTTGTGAATTCAAGAGGTCAGGGACTCCTGGAGCCATCAAAAGCTACTTCAGTGTTTTTTGGAGAAGATGACTACCCACATGAAGAAGAGGCCAACACCCAGGATGGCTTGCCAGAAAACATGAGGGAGACCAGCAGAACTGGCCTTGAAATGACAATTTGGATATCCTAGAAAATGTTTCATATTTTGATGTTGTGGACTAATGGTGTATAAAAATAGTTTTAAGTTACTGATTCATATTTTAAGTCTTTTTGTCAGTGTGTTCTTGTCAATCTGTATTTTTTTAATGTTTCTTTTGTGTGGAGAAAATAAATAGCTGTCCTATATCTAATATGCATTGTACACTAAGTACCTTTTGGGAAGACCTAGACATCAGGCAAGCCTAAGCTTTAAGTAATTCTCCTTTGGGCTCTGGAGTGAAGGTGTAAAGAGCCAGAGACATAATGAGAAAGAATCTGACCCCTTTCTTTGAAGTCAAGTTCCTCTTAGGACTGAA
Organism: Phascolarctos cinereus; assembly: GCF_003287225.1. NCBI lineage: Eukaryota > Metazoa > Chordata > Mammalia > Diprotodontia > Phascolarctidae > Phascolarctos > Phascolarctos cinereus. Next base: position 122,765,677 of record NW_027556180.1, on the reverse strand, counting down.
CCTAGTACATGAGGTGATCTTCAATGAAACCAGGAGAGGGTGAGTGCCCTAGCTTCCCTAGACTCAGAAGAAATTCTGTGTTGTCACACTAATAATAGCTAACAGTTACATAGTAAGGTAGCTAGGTGTTGCAGTGGACGGAGTATTAGACTTGGGAGTCAGAACTGAATTTGCATTTGGGTTTAGCTAGTAGCTATATGACCTTGGGTAAGTCACTTAGTTTTTTCTATGCTTCATTTCCCTCATCATTAAAATGAAGGCATTGGACTAGGCCTGTAAGCTCCCTCCCAGATCTGGACCTAGGATCCTATGACATAGAGCTTTAAAGTTTAGAAAGAACTTTACATATGTTACATCATTTGGTACTCACCACAGCCCTGTGAGGTAGATGTCATTATTATCTCCCTTTTTTATATGGGGAAATTATAGCTGAGAAAGTACAAAGGAAATATATACCAACTACATTACAGGAAGCTATCCTAGTGACTTGCCCAGGGTCACATAGCTAGTAAGTGTCTGAAGCTTAATTTATGTCTTCCTGACTCCAGGCCCAGAGCTCTCCCCAACTGCTTATGCAATATGTTGATGTAAGAATTCCCATCAAAAAATATATTATGACCCCCTCCCCCACCACTAGTAATTTAACATAAACTTGTGATATTTATAAGTATTTATTTACTGCTTAAGAGGCCATTAAAAAATTTTTACTATAAACCCTTTGGACCGTTGCTACCAACCTCTTCTAAGAACTATTGGGCTAGATAATCTTTAAAGCCTTTTCCAGTTCTACATCCAGCATTCCTATGAACCTACCCTTCTAACTTTAATTGGAACCTGCCTTCTAGTGCCATATCCTACCTTCCATATGTCCTAGACAAAGTGAGGTACTCTTTGCTGTCAGCCTTTCCAGGCACCCAATCTCTCAGCATCTCAGTTCTTGTCAAATTGCTCCCTCTGACTGGAATACTTCCTTCCAATGCATAGCTCAGGTGTCGCCTCCTCCAGGGAGCCTTTTCAGATAGTCTCCTGTCCTCACCCTAGATCTTGCAGAGCACAAACATATACATTTTGTACCATAGTTATCAGTTTGTGGCCTTATTTCCCTCCTAGATTCAAAGCCAGACAATGAATCTATCTAAAGCTTGTATTCCCCACACCCACTCAGTGTTGAATACACAATGGTTGTTAATGAATGTTTATTGAATAGTATCACTTAGTGGGCAGCTAGATGGTGCAGTGGTTAGAGCATCAGTCCTAGAGTCAGGAAACTTCATTTTGTGGAGTTCAAATCTACTAGTTGTGTGATTCTGGGCAAATCACTTGACCCAGTTTGCCTCAGCTTCTCATCTGTAAAATGAGCTACAGAAGAAAATGGCAAACCACTCTAGTATCTTTGCCAAGAAAACCCCATATGGAGTCATGAAGAGTTGGACAACAAAAACAACTGAACAATAACAACAACAAATTTCATGGCATTGTACTCACTCAGTGAAGTCTACTTACCCAAGAAAACAGTGCCCTTTTTTCTTTCTCATTCCACACTGCACCCCCCTTCAAAGTTGAGTGAAGTATAAAAGCTCCTATATATATATATATATATATATATATATGTATATATATATATACACACATATATGTATGTATGTATGCATGTATGTATGTATGTATGTATGTATATCAGAGATCACATCAATTTACCACAAAAGCCAAAGTTTAAAAAAGTTTAAATTGTGATAGAATTGATGCAGCTTCCTTAAGTCAATTAACTAAATTTTTTTTAAAAAACACCATAATTTAGCAACTACTAGAGGAAGTCACCTGGGTAGTTCAGTGGCCCCAGGCAAATTCCTGACCACTGTGATCCTAATGTTTAATCTTCGACTGCTATTACTGGTCCTGGGGCAGGTTCTGGGTCTCCCTGGGAAGGTATGCAGCCAGACCCTGGGGCCCGCCCTTCTGGGCCAAAACTGACTTACTGAACAAACACCCTTCTAAAAGGCCAAGGAATTCTTAAGTGACTATGCCAGACATTTGGCTGCAAACCTCTCCCCTTCAGGGTGTGGTACCGAGAGTGAGTTCCTCAGCTAGGGGCCAGCCATCACCTCTAAGGGAGAAGCACATTCTTATGTAGTTGTGAGGAACTCAGATTCGCATAAAAATACTTGAGAGCCTTTTCCTGATCCAGTCATCCTCAGGGCGTTCTTTCTAAAAGTTCCTTTCCTTTGGCAGGTTTTCACCTCAAGTTAATTAATATCCTTGGTCTAAAGGGCTTTTTGACTTTAATTGCTCTCTTCCAGGCTGAAGAGACAATTAATTAGTTCCTGACCTCTTGGAGGATCTTTCTATGTTTTAGAGGCTCTATTAAAGGCTTTGTAACCTTGGACAGGTCACTTAATCCTGTTTGCCTCAGTTGCCTCATCTGTAAAATGAGCTAGAAAAGGAAATGGCAAACCACTCCAGTATTGTTTCCAAGAAAACCCCAAAAAGGGGGTCACAAAGAATCGGACATGTTTGTTGTTCGTCTTTCTTCTAAGAGGACTAATGGCATCAAGGGGTGACGTCTTGACTTGCAAGTGATTTGGATCTAAGCGAGCCAGAGCTGTGCAAAGCCATCAGCCTCACTCTGTCCTCCAGTCATGGGAGTCCAGTGGCAAGACATAGGTCTGGATGACTGGTGATGGCCCCAGATGCAATGGGGGATCATGGCCTTTTTGAGCTAAGGTCTTTCCCAGGCCTAAGTTTGTCTGAGACAATGGCATTCGATAACTAAAGACTAGGTAAAATTTGAGGGGGGAAAATGGCCTAGTTTGCCCGTGCGAAGAAAAGAGTGACTCAGTAACAACTACAAATAAGAGGTGGGGTAAACTATGAGCTATATCGTAGGTCGTAGTGGAAAGATTGTTGGATTTATAGTTATAAACACCTAGGTTCAAATCCTGCTTGAAATACTTAATAGCTGGGTGATTACAGGAAAAATTAAAACAGTTGATATTTACATATATTATCTTTACATATTTTATCTACTTTCAGGTAGAGGCTATTACCCCAATTTTACACAAAAGGAAAAACGAAATATGGGAGGGAATTTGAACTGAATCATTTTGGATTATTGGATACACTGCTTTATCGTCCATACCACTTGTGTCTTTGAGTCTATTAACCTCTCTGAGCCTAAGTCTTGCCCTTTCTAAAATAAGGATGACAAATATTATTAGAATCACATAAAGTGCTTTGAAATCTTCCTGTGCTGTATTGATAGCTGTCATTAATAGCTAAATTACTTGAAGTCAACTGAACAATAAGGTTCAGAATTATAGCTGCTTCCTAGGGTTCAAAACCTGCCTTTGACATCCTTTGGAAAGTCAATTAATCTTCCTGAGCCTCAGTTTCCTCAATTGTAAAAATAAGAAGATTAAACCAGAGGGCCTCCAAAGTCCATTCCAGTTCTAGGTGTATGCTTCAATGCATTTGTTTGTGCTCTATTATGGTCATCAAAAACATGGCCTTGGAACATCAAGAGAAATTACAATATTTAGTATAGGGTAATTTTGCCTTATCAATTTTAAACTGTTGGTGCTTATAATTTGAAGTAAGCTATTGGGGGATGGTAGGGGAAGGGGCTTTTAACATTCACGTAATGCCTTAAGATTTACAAAGCACTTTCCTCCCAATAAACCTAGATGATTTCTACTTCCACAGTCCTTAATTCTATAATGAGATAATTCTTGCACAACAAGTAATTGCCACAAAAAGCAATGAACTTAAAGTCAGAAAATCTAGGTTTGAGACTTGATTCCACTACACTTCAGCAGGTGACAGAATTTGACAAATTCAACAAATACATAGCTTCTGGTTTCTACTAAGTGAGGAGCATTGTCCTAGGCACCGGGCATACCAACAAAAATAAAATTTCAGGAGTTTTCTAGGGGGAATAAGAGTGTACACAGATAAACATACAACGTGACACTTTCTAATAATAGCAAAAGAAAGGTACAAAGAAAATAGTCTAGAAAGTTTTGTGGAACAAAAGACCATTTTCTCTTGGAAGAAAAGGTTAGGGAAGACTTCCTGGAGGAGGCTGTTGGTGCCTAAACTGAAGGAAAAAGGGAATGATTTTAATAGATAAAGAGAGAGAGAGTGTTATCGGGATTCCTGGATGGGACTAAAAGGGATTGACAGAAGAAGCAAATGACCTGCTGAAAGAATAAGCAATGTGTTTAAGGAAAAGCCACATGAAATGGCTTAAATGGAATACCAAAGAAAAATTTGAAGGCAACAAGAGAAGGGTAAGTAGGGCATTACTCACTCCCCAAATTAGGACAACAACCATTACCTTCAAAATAGGAAAGCCCAGTGAGCCCCAAACTGAGGCCGACTGACTCCTTCCAAGCAGACGTGGAAGCAGGAAAGGGACACTGCCCTTTGACAGCATTGTCAATAGAGCCTTGGGGACCATAGGCTTCAAGGTAAGACTGGAGAACTCAATCTACAATGGTCTTGTAATATCCTGTTCCACCAAGCTCTTACCTGGAATCCTAGATCCAACTTCATTATATAGAAGAGAAGTTTGGAGAAACTAACTAAGTCCAGGTAGGGCCCAGGCTTGACTCATTGGGTTTCCCATTCAAATAAGACACTAATTAGCTAGGAAATTTAAAGTTTCTAGTCTATAGGTCTCCAGGTATGAAAGATGGCAGATGTAGGGGTTTTCAGAAAAGTAAAAGGTCAAGAGGGAGGTTATACCAGATAGAAAGAGGGAGTGTAGCCAGAGCATAAATAATTCATTGGATGGATGGATAAAAATTAGTCCTAGTGTGTTTTGCTGGAGTACGATAGAGTTATAGAAAGAAATACAGCCTTCGCAGAAGCTGAAACAGCCAGAGGAGATAAGGAGTAGCTAGTCCCAGCAGAATGCAGCAAATGGATAATAACCCAATTTGAAGTCAGAGGATCTAGGTTTGAATTTCTGCTCTGTCACTTAGTATCTTGTGACTTTGGGCAAGTCACTTTAATTTGGGGGGGACTCAATTTCCTTTTCCATAAAACAAGGGAGTTGTATTTCATTATCTATATTGTCACTTTCAGCTGTAGATCATGTGACAAAAAAAAGAAGTGATTGAAGACTTTTGTGCAAGGAAGTGGTCTGGTCAAATGTGCATTAGAAAGATAGTGCATGAGAGTTAGACTAGAAATGGGGGAGGCTAGAGGCAGAGAGACAAAAGTATAACCCAATTAATTTGACTTCAGTTCTTGAGAGAAAAAAAAATTTAATGTGTATAAATTTTATATTACATACAATATATTTATAGCATAGTGTTATATACATTATATCATAATACTTGATGTTATCTATAACATAAAATATGAAATATGCATTATATTTTATTATATATGGGCAACTAGATAGAGTGTCAGGCCTGGAGTCATGAAGACTCACTTTCCTGAGTTCAAATCTGACCTCAGATACTTACTAGCTATGTGATCCTGGGCAAGTCACTTAACCTTGTTTGCTTCAGTTTCCTCATTTGTAAAATGAGCTGACCAAGGAAATGGCAAACCACTCCAGTATTGTTGCCAAGAAAACCCCAAATGTGGATCAAAAAGAGTCAGACATGACTGAAACAACTGAACAACAGCAAAAATATATTACATAGGGGCAGCTAGGTGGCGCAGTGGATAGAGCACCGGCTCTGGAGTCAGGAGGACTTGAGTTCAAATCCGGCCTCAGACCAAACACTTGACATTTCCTAGCTGTGTAACCCTGGGCAAGTCACTTAACCCCAATTGCCTAAAAGCAAAAAAAAAAAATTACATATCATATTATAAGATTTCATGTCATATGTTATATATTATAAAATATATGTAAATACACATTTTATACACACACACACACACACACACACACGTATTAAAAGGGATAGTTTGTATTTAGAAAGGAAAGCAATGTGCACCTAAAGAAAAGCATCATCAAATTTCATCAAGTCAGTCTTTCCAGACTAACCACATTTTCTTTATTGATAATATCATTAGACCTTTAGATCAGAGGAATACTGTAGACACAGTAAGCCTATTGTTCAGCATAGCAGATTTATTCATTGTCAATATTTTTTAAAAATCTACCTTGGAATCTGTCTGGCCCACTCAGAACTTATTCTTTGCTAACATCTGAGGTTTGCTTCGCAGTGTTTTTGTTTCATTTTTAAAACATCTGTGGATAGCTGGAAAGATGTGGGATAGATGGTAAATAGAGTTAAGTGGATTTTGGAACCAGTTGAATGGCTGGACCAAATAATAGTCATTAATGAGTCAATGTCAACTTTGAGGGTGGTTTCTAACAAAGTACCCAGTGATCCCCACTTGGTCTTAGGCCATTTAACATTGTTATTAATGACTTAGATGAAGGCATTGATGGAATGTTTATCTAATTAACAGATAATACAAAGCCATGGGGGAGGGGGGTTTTGGGGTGAAGGATAGCTAATATGTTAGATAACAAATCCTATACACATCTAAATAGGGAGAATGATAGGATATAATATAATAAGATGACATATTATAGGGATAAAATGTCAAGTCCTGTGTTCATTTCAAAAACAAAATTTTACAAGGGCAGGTGTGGCTAGACAACAGCTCATGTGAAAAAGATCTAAGGATTTTTGTGGAATATAAGCTCAATATGAGCAGACAGTGTGAACTGGTAACCAAAAAAAGGCTAAAATGATCTTCAGCTGTATTAAGAGAGGTTCAGTGTTCAAGACTAGGGAAACATTACTGCCTTCCCCTTTGAATTTACCTCACATTTACTCTGTATATATCTTGTATGTATCTAATTATTTATATCATGTCTACTTCATTAAAATGGAAGCTCCTTGAGGGCAGGAACAGCTTTTTCCTTTCTTTGTTTCCTTAGCACTTTACACAGTGTCTGGCACATAACAGCTTAATTAATTTTTCTATTTGATTAATTGGTTAATAGGTTGACTGATTGCCGATCCAAGGACCTTTTCTCAATCATTATCCTCATCTGCAGTCTTTGACACTATCTATTACTCTTTTCTCTCCAGATTTTTTGGTACAACTTTCTCCCATCTTTTCTCCTACATTTCTGACTACCTTTCTCATTCTCCTTTGCTACATTTCATCGAGGTCATGCCCTTTAGCCATGACTTTCCCTCAAGGCTCTGCCCAGGTCATCTTCTCATCACTCTCTATAATATTTCTCTTGGTAATTTCAGCAGCTCCCATGGATTCAGTTGTCATCTCTAGGCTGATGATTCCCTACTAATCCTTCCCTAACCTCTCTCCTAATCTCTGCTACTCCAACTGCCTTTCTGATATCTTCAGTGGGATGTTCCAGAGATATCTCAAACTCAACATGTAGAAAGCAAAACGCCTCAGCTTCCCCCCCCCCAAAGAAATCTCACCTCTACTGAACTTCCCTATTACCGGCTTGGTTGTTGTCCTTCATGCTCAAAGAAGACCAAAATGGCATTACTAAGTCGAGACCAATGTACAGTTTGTCTGATGGTGGCTGATCAGACCAATATGAGCTTGGGTACAAAGAGTCCACCTGAATATTTGGAGTGGAGATGTCACAAAACTTGTGCGTCTCATATTTCTCTTAAGCTATTGCAATTCTGCTTTGCCTGTAGAGCACAGCACCTTATTTGATATGGGCATGCCACACTGGGCAGAACTGTGCCAATATCTCCCATGTCTCACAATCAGTTCCAAAGTTCTTCAGAGAGACCTTGAGAGGCGCCTTGTATCACTTTTTCTGACCTCTGTGTGAGTGTTTGCCTTGTGTGAGTTCTCTGAAAAATAGTCTTTTAGACAAACATGTATTTGATATTCAGGCAATGGATGAGAGCCAGCCCACTGGAGTTGTGCTTTCTGCAGCAGAGTTTGAATGCCTGGCAGTTCAGCTCTAGAAAGGACCTCAGTGTCAGATACCTTGTCTTGCCAGGTGATCTTCAGAATCTTCAATGAAAGTGATTCAGTTTCCTGGCATGGCACTGGTATACTGTCCAGGTTTCACAAACATAAACAATGAGGTCAACACAAACCTTCAGTTTGATAGTCAGTCTAATATTTCTCTCCCACACTTTGCTTCCAAACCTCCCAAACATTGATCCAGCTCTGGCAATGCATGCATCAACCTCATCACCTATGTGGATATCCATGGAAAGTGTACTGCTAAGGTAAGTGAACTTGTCAACGGCATTCAGAATCTCTCTGTTTTCCATAATCAGTGGTCTCATGTATGGGTGGTGTGGTGGTGGCTGGTGGAAAACCTCTGTTTCTTGGTGTTGTCAGGCCAAAATTAGCACAGGTGGCAGAGAATTGTCTGTATTGCATCTCAGCCTCAGAGGCTTCATTGAAAGCACAATCATCTGTCAACAAAAAGTTATGCACCAACTCTCCCTTTATTTGAGTCTTGGCTTGTAGCCTTTTCAAGTTAAATAATTAACTGTCACTGTGGTAGCTGACCTTGATGCCATTTTCAGCCTAGTTGAAGGCCTCTGACAATATCACTGACCACTTCATGCTAAAAAGCATGAGAGCAAGCACACAGCCCTGCTTTACTCCATTGGTGACTGGGAAAGGGGGAGAGCATCATTCATTATCCAGAACCCATGCAAATGTACCATCATGGAAATGGCATACAATACTGATGAACATCTCTGGGCAACCACATTTTGCCATGATCTTCCACAAGCCCTCATGACCAACAGTATCAAAGGCCTTGGTCAAATTGACAAGTATTGCGTACAAACCTTTGTTTTGCTTCTGACATTTCTCCTGGAATTGTTGGACAACATATTAACTGTTTCTCAGTCTTTCTGAAGCCACAGTGGCTTGCAAGTAGATGACCACGCTCCAAGTAAAGAATCAGACTTTTAAGGAGGATCTGGCAAGAATCTTGTGGGCAATGACTGAAAGAGAGAACATCCCACCCCAACCAATTAACCTATTACTTGTTCCTTTATATAAATGGACAATGGAGTACCATCTACAGTACATCCATCCTCTCAGTTACCTAGGCTTTACCACCTTGGTGGCATCCTAAACTCCGTTCTCAAACTTACCTCAAGTATCCAGTCAGTTGCCAAAACTTACCATTTGTACCTTCACAACATCTTTCATCCATACTTTGTTTTACTCACACAGCCACCACTCATATACAAGCCCTCATCACCTCAGACTTAAACTATTTCAATAGCCTTCTGATTTGTTTCCCTGCCTCACATATCTTACCACTCCAATTTATCCCACTCCAGTTCATCTTCCAATAAGCTGCCAAAACTATTTTTCTTCAAGTGCAGATCTGATCATGTCATACACACCACTCCTCCCTTACTCTATGAACTCCAGCAGAACCTTAGTAGCACCAGGATCAAATAAAAAGTCCCTCTGTTTAGTTTTTAACCTGGTTCCTTACTATCTTTCCAGTCTTCCTTCCCTCCACATATTCTATTATTCATTGACTCTGCCCTTCTTTCTATTCCTCATACACAATGTCCGTATCTTGATTCTGTGCTTTTCTCTGGACACCCCCAATACCTAGAATGCTCTCACTTCTCATCTCTGCTTCTTCAGCTTCCTTCAAGACTCATCTTAAATCCTGCCTTCAGCCAGAGACCTTTCCTATTTCCTATGCACTGCTAGTGCTTTGCTTCTGCCATGTTTTTATGGCCCCATCCCCTTAGTCACAATTAACAATTCCATAAATTAATGAGCACTTCACTAGCCAGTGTAGCTGCTTACACACTCAAGTCCCATAAAGTCAGTAAAAACTCAATAAAATGAGAATTAGCTATGTGGTGTATTTTAACATATTTGTTCTTTTAGAGAATGAGCCAAGGTAATGTGAGTCAATAACTTATTAATCATCGAAGTAGAAATGACAGGAATTCTCAGAAAAATAAATACGTCATTTTAAATTTCTGTATGAAAATGGGCATAATCTAGTGAATTCCCTAGAATTTATCACAGGTGATCATACATTAGAAACACTGGCAGTAGAAGGAAATGCAGAGCTCTAGTCTCACATTCTAATTTAAAGATGAGGAAACTAAGACAGACCAAGTGAGGTTAAGTGACTTGCCCATGATTTGAATTGGAGTCCTCTGACTCTTCCAATACCTTTTTTCTATTATGTTCCACTGAATGTAGAAAGATAGCCCTCCAAAAGTTCAGAGAAATGCTAGCTATGAACCCATGGCCTATGCTGTAGAGGAGCAGACAGATCAAGACCACCTCCCAAAAACCAAATTCTGATATTGCAATTATAAAGCTGATGAAGAAGAAAAGTGAAAAGTAGCATCTAAAGAGGTAGGATTTGAATGCTAATACTTAGACCTTTCAAGTTGGAGAGACCTTTGGGGCCATCTTATCTAACTCCGTGTTACAGAGAATAAAAATGAGACCCAGAGAGTTTCAAACCTCCTGAAAGAAGTCACCAGACCATGCTAACTAGATCCACTCTAAATGTGTGCTCTGTAATTTCACCTGGACAAATAGGCCTTTATAGAGAGTTTGCCAATGAGTTTAGATTGTAAAAGGGCTGTGTAGCCAACAAAGCATATGGAAGAATGACATGAACAGATAAGGATGGTGTCAGAAGGCAAAGTCAGAATGAGCTGAGGCTTGCAAAAAATGCAAATAAAGAAGGAAAAGGCCTACTGTTGGGTGGACAAGACCATAAAGGATGTCGGAGAAAAAGCAGAACGACTCAATTCTAATCTTCCTTTTTTTTTTTTATAAACGTTAAGGAAGGTAATGTTCAGACTGTAAAGGGTGGAATAAATTTGGTTAAGGAGGAGGATTGGATAGGTAAGGAGATAGTGGAAAAGCACCTAATTGGCTCTAAATGAGCTCATTTCTTGAGTCTGATGAATGCCCGGGACCTAACTAGTAAATGTTTAACAACCAGCTCTCCAGAAGAAAAGCAAAGTATGCCTTACATACTTTTATGTTCAATCTGTATTAACATTTTCTTCATCATTTTCTGAAGTCCAGACTATCAACAAAACAACAGATCAAGCCCTGATAGGTTGTTTATTTCTGAAGTATAAATGTCTACGCTGAAAAACTTACAATCTGCTCTCATGAGTCAGTTCAAGCTGGCTCCAGAACACCCCTGATTCACTCTAGGGTGACAATTGCTAGCGTTTCTATAGAGTTTAAAGGTTTGCAAAGCACTTTGCAAATATTATCTCATTTGATCCTCACAGTAACCCTCTAGGAAGTAGGTGCTTTTATTATCTCCAATTTATAGATGAGAAAATTGTACTGAGTCCTGAGAGAACTTACAAATATGGTGAATGTACTACTGAGTGATCTTTAAAGATTATAGCAAACCAGAAAGGTACTGTGAGGAGACGTACTGATTTTTTTTTAAGGGAATAAAAACGACTTCTATAACAATATACAAATGAGCTTGATTTCACTTCTCTGCAAAATCCCAAAACCAATTACAAAAGCAATGGTTTGAGAAGACTGAAAAAGGGAAATAATTATTCCTACAATCTCATTTGATCATCACAACCTTATGAAGTAGATAGCACAAGTACAATTAACTTTATTTTATAGAGGAGGAAACTGAGGTTTTGTTTCAGTGACTTCACTCATCAGAAAGCTAGTAAATGGCCAATATCAAGTTTGAAGCCCATGTTTTGACATCAAGTTTAGTATTCATTCCAATTTTGGATTTAGTATTTCTACATGGAACCCAGGGACTTCCTAAGCCAGAATTTTCAGGTTACCAGCTCCTCCTTTCCTATATTGAAGTATCCGCAAGTGTGAGATTGCTTATTTGAGGCAAAACATAGTCATCCAAGAGCCCCCTACAGGGTCTGCAAAAGCTACTTTCATCCCTAAAGAAAAGAGAAAAATAAGCTGTTTGGTTTGTTTATTTTTTGTTTGTTTGTTTGTTTTTCAGGAATTCACCTGGACTCACAAAAACAATATCTATGTTGCTTTCTAATGTCTGGTTGTGTCTAACCCTTTGTGACTCCATTTGGGTTTTCTTAACAAAGATACTGGAGGTTTGCCATTTCCTGATTTACAGATGAGGAAACTGAGGTAAACAGGTTAAGTGACTTGTCCAGGATTACACAGTTAGGAAGAATCTGAGGACAGATTTGAACTAAGGAAGATGAGTCTTGCCACTCTAGTCACTGTGCACCCAACTCTGCCCCCCATGTAGCTTACTCAATCTTTAACAGAAGAAAAGCTTTAAATACATCTTCACCATAACTTTAACTTCAAAGTGTTAACAAATGATACCTTTGTGGCATTTCTGATTACTGTGCCAAGTCCCTAAGCTACTGGAGCATTCTTTATCAAGCTGGAAACTACAATTAAAAGAAGTAGCCTGGGCTCCTGGCACTTGGGGGCCACAGCATTGTCCAGCTGGCAGTCATCACTATCAGGACAATCCTCAAGAATTCGCACTAGGTCCCAGATTGTGCCTATCACCATCAGGCAGAGCCCAATAATTCTTACTGGTCTTCTAACTCTATTAGGCTTGCACAGTGTCACAGAAACAAAATAGATCAAGACAATGGATTTGCCTTCACCAAGCTGTGGTAATAAAAGCTAACTACCATGAAATTGTTTCTCCTGGGCTCATTTAAGGCTTGCTCATTGGAAATCTCATGAAAATCAAGTACAAAGCACCTAATTTTACCCTGAAAGATACAAACCAATACCTTTTCCTTTTCACTTTGTCAAAAATTTTCAGCTTTTTAGATGGCAACTTAATTATGACATACTTGGGTGTGTGTGTTGAAATATTCACAACCTCTGTCTGCAAAAGGGTTTTTCTGGCTTTGCAACCTGCTATTTTTCTTTGGGGAGTGGTAGAAACAGGAAATGAGTGAATCCAGAGAAGATGATTTTAAAAACACACTCTTAGTGCTACCCCAAAATGTAAAATCAGAGAATTTTAGAGTTGGAAGGGACTTTAGAGATTATTTAGTTCAACTTCCCAAATAGAGGGATGCTTTCAACAACATCCCTAACAGGGGGACCTCCAGTCACTTCTTGATACTGTTAGCAATGGAAAAGCAAAGGAACCCAATCCATTTTTTGAACAAATTTTATTATTAGAAAAGGCTTCCTTATATCAAATGAAAATCTGCCTATCATTTCAAGTGATGGTTACTAATTTTGCCCTCTGAATCCACATGGAATAAATCTGTTCTCTTTCAGACATGATGGCCCTTCAACCAACAGACAACAACGACTTGGAGAATTATCCTATGTAACCCAAGTTCCAAATCAGCAAGGCATGGACCCTTGTCATGGGTATGACATAGAGGAAATAGTTATGGATTTACAATGAGATAACCTAGGTTCAATGGGCAGCTAGGTAGTGCAGTGGTTAGCTCACTGGGCTTGGAATCAGGAAGACATCTTCCTGAGTTCAAAGCCAGCCTCAGTTACTTACCGGCTGGGTTACCATGGGCAAGTAATTTAACCCTGTTTGCTTCAGTTCCTCATCTGTGAAATGAGCTAGGGAAAGACAACTCCAATATCTTTCCCAAAAAAACCCCAAATGTGGTTCCAAAGAATTAGATATGGCTGAAACAACTGAACAGTGACAAACCTAGTTTCAAACTCTGGCTCTGCTTCTTATTACTTAGGTGATTCTGGGAAGATTACATAATCTCCTTGGGCCTCAGTTGCCCTGAAGGGGTGGGCTAAAATCCCTTCTAACTCTAAAATCCCATATTCCCTAAATATTCCTGATAGCCTTTTAAAAAGGAGAGAATCAGATTATTTTTCCTCAGTTTCATTGGTTCTTTTTTCTTACTATTGACTCCCAGTTCAAAGGGACGGGAAAACATGAATCATTAAATTTCACAACACATTTAAAATCAGTAAAAGGTCAGCTAGGTGATGCAGTGGATTAAGCACTGACACTGGAGTAAGGAGTTCAAATCTTTCTTCACTGTGTGACCCAGGCAAGTCACTTAACTCTGATTGCCTCCAAAAAAACCAATCAAACAAACAAAAAAGTCAGTAAAAATCATTATCCATACTTAGCTTTTTAATCAGTAAGGAAGAGTACAAAGTAGCATTTGAGGAGTGCTCTGCTCACTGGCAAATAGCCCAGTGAGGCAGAGAATTAGAAGTCCTAAGTCTTATTTCATTTTTTAAAGTCACACTTTCTAAATGACCCCCAGGAAAGAGTAAAGTCTCAGATGCTTATTATATTATTACTGGATTCGAAGAGAGCCCTAATGTGGTAAGCAAAGTACCTTTAATTATAGGTGGCCAAGAATCTTGATAGGTGAAATGACAGGCCCATTAGAGCTATTGATTTGATATATATTCATATATGCCATACCTCAACAGTGAACTATAAAAGTAAGCTCCAACAGTATACAAAGAGCCATGAAACTGGGAATTAAATACTCTGAAACACTGTCATCTTAAAACTGGAGTACTTAGTCAACCTTCATTCATTTAATTACTCATTCATTCAACAACTATTTTTTAAAAAATCTATTATGGGGGGCAGCTAGGTCTCGCAGTGAATAGAGCACCTGCCCTGGAGTCAGGAGGACCTGAGTTCAAATTCGCCTCAGACACATAACACTTACTAGCTGTGTGACCCTGGGCAAGTCACTTAACCTTATTGTCTAGCCCCACCCCCCAAAGAAAAGAAAAAGAAAAAAACCTATTATGTGCAAAGGCACTGGGGATTCAAAACTAATAATGAATTAGTCCCTGTTCTCCAGGACCTTATTGTTGTTCTTGTTCATCTGGAAAAGGATCCATGACATCACAAAGGTAATGTCTTGACTTGCGCATGAATTGTATATGAGTGAGGCAGAGCTGGGCAAAGTGAGCAGCTTCACTCTCTCCTCCAGAGTCATCAAAGTCTAGTGACAAGACAAAAGTCAAGATGACTGGTGATGGCCCAGGATGCAGTGGGTGACCTTGGCCTTTCTAAATTAAGGTCTTTCCCAGGTCTCAGTTTGTCTGAGGCCACACCCATTCAATGACTAAGGGCTTCCAAAAGTGATGTCTTTTCTGCTTGGCATGGTACTATGCCAGGCCAAAATAAAGTATGTGGTAGGGTACGTGGTAAGTGATTGAAGAGCAAAAATATTTGAGACTCAGTAAATAAAAGGTTCACTGACTGATGTTTTGGATCTTATTTTGCCAAATATGCTTTCCTAGTCTCTTGTATGTGAGTCAATCTCTTTCAAAGTGAGTCACCAAAAGCTCTGGATAGTTCAGATTGAATCATAGAATCTCCGAGCTAGAAGGGACTTTCAAGATCATAGGAACATAAGATTTAGAACTGGAAGGGACCTTCCAGGTGAGCTAGTCCAATGTCTTCATTTTAGAAATGAGGAAACTGAAACCTAGGGAAATGAAACAAAAAGTGGTTTCCCCTGCCTGTGTCTTCATTTCCTCACTTTTTCAAACTCTGTATCTAAGTTAAGTTCTGTCAATTCTACTCTTATTTTTATTTATTTTTACTAATTTATTTTGAGTCATCAACAATCACTTCCATAAGGTTTTGAGTTTTTAAATATTCTCCCCCTCCCTCCCCACCATCCTCCCCCAGATGGCTCACAATCTGATATAGGCTACACATATATATTCCTATTAAACATATTTTTTTTAAATTTTTCATCATTTCTACTTTTACAACATGTCTCCTATATGCCCTGACACTACTACTATCCTGGTACATGCCTCATCTCCTCACACCTAGACTATTGCAACAGCTTGTTGATTTGCCCTTTCCTCAAGTATCCCCCCACTCCAGATCATCCTCCATTCAGCTATAAATATAATCTTCCCTTAAAACAAAATGAAGTAATATCTGCAGCACTTTGCAAATCTTAAGGAGCTATATAAATGTTAGCTATTATTTAAGCGTAAGTCTGACCATGTCACATCCCGATTAAATAAATTCCAGTGGCTCCCTATCACCTCTGGGATCAAATATAAAATCCTCTGTCTGGTGTTCAAAGCCCTTTTAACCTGACCTCCTCCTATTTTTCCAATTTTCTTGTATCTTACTCCTGTTACAACATATTATAATATCTTCCATCTCTGGCCATTTCACTGGTCATTCCCCCATGCTTAAAATTTTCTCCCTTCTTCTCATCTCTATCTGCTGGCCTCCCTGCCTTCCTTCAAATCCTGACAAATCCCCCAAGAATCTACAAGAATCTCTTACCTATCCTGGTTAATGCTAGCTCCTTCTCTCTTTGAATTATTTCCAATTTATGCAGCACATATCTTGTTTCTATATACTAGCTTGCATAATGTCTCTGCTATTAGACTGTGAGTTTCTTGAGAGCAGGGACTGCTTTTTGCCTTTCATTGTGTCCTTAGAATTTAGCAAAAGGCATGACACACAGTAGGATCTTAATAAGGGCTTGTTGACTGCCTCATCAAAAGATACATAGGCCATAAGAAGCAGCACCAATATATGGACCCAGGGCCTATAATTCTAAATCCATTCCTCTATAGCAAGAGGCTATCTCTACATCCTAATTTTCAAAAGCTGAAGCAATCATCTTGAAGTTATTTCTGCTTGATGTCCCAAATACAAATTGACTATTTTTTTAAAAAACTTAATTAAATAGCTATTTAATGGACACCCATCCTGAGGATCTGATGGAGGGAACTTTGTTCGAAACTAAAACTGAGTCATAAAGAAGTAAACCAGGAGTAATGCCAAAGTAGATAAATGCACATGCATACACACACACACACACACACACACACACACACACACCCTATTAATGCCAAGTGGCTTTGGAAAAAAAAAAAGAAAAACTTCTAACTTAAGTGTACCTTTTCTCAGCTTGACCAATTTCATTTCCAAGTGCTCAAGAGACTTCCTGTAGCCCCTGAAATTTTAATTTTACCCCCATAAGTTATGGGGAACAGATTTCCCTGGTCAGTCAACATATGCCAAAAGAGCCCAGAAAATATCACAGCAGTGCAGTACCTGTCTAATAGCCTAGTTATATCTGTCATTACTAGGTATGAACCTAGTGCTTTTGAAGGATACTCATTCAGTGCTGGTAGAGACTGAAAATGAGGAATCAGAAGAAAGATTTTTAGTCTAAAAAATCTTGAAGTTGGACTAGACTGGTGGAAAGTCAGGAGTTTGCCTCCTAGTCTGTCTGGTAATCTGTGCCTTTGAGGAAGGAGCAGGAGCAATAGCTGACCTGTCACATTGGAGATTCTGACAGGTAACCTGCCATGATGGGAATTTGTCCAAGCTGCTCTGTGGAGGTCACAGAATATGAAAAAGTCTTTGTTTTGCAGAAGGGTCAAGGCATGCTGTAGCCAGGGGTGGGCTGGAACCAGCTCTTGCCAGAATTGATTCTTGAGTTTTCAGGGTTAGCATTTACACCTCAGAAATCAGCAAATATTACAAATCGGTGTGATTTCTTGTATATTGTCTAGACTTAAGAAAATGATGTAGAAAACGTTAATAATGTAGATTATATAAAGGATAGATGAAGGAAGTCACTATCCGCATCCAAAAAAGAACTGATAAACAGAAGTATGTATAGAATGATTTATAAACACACACACACACACACATATTTGTTTCTAATTGTAGTCATCTCTAGGGTGGGTAGGGGAAGAGAAGAAAAAAGGGAATATACATGATAACTAATATATTTAAAAGGCATAGTGAGTTGTACATAATAGATTTGCAGTTTCATGTGCAATCATCTTTTTAAAATTACATTATGGAAATGCTTGTTTTATTCCGTAAATTAAAAAAAATTTAAAAAAATAATGCAGATTAAATTTAAAAGTGATTCATGGGATATAGTTTCCCCCAGTGTTAATTGTTAAACATTTTCCCCACCCCACCCAGCTACATCTTTGCTTAGCATTGTTGTTACCCGTCCTTCATTCTCAAAGAAGACCAATGACATCAGAAGGGTGATGTCTTGACTTGCAAGTGATCTGGATTTAAGTGAGACTGAGCTATGCAAAGTCTTTAGCCTCATTCTCTCCTTCAGGGTTATCTGAGTCCAGTGGCAAGCTAGGTGGCTCAGCGGATAGAACTCTGGGTCTGGAGTCAGGAAGATTTGGGTTCAAATTTGACAAGCTATGTGACACTAGGAAAGTCACTTAACCTCTGTTTGCCTTAGTCCACTGGAGAAGGAGATGGCAAACCACTCCAGTATCTTTGCCAAGAAAACCCCATGGAAGTACTGATGTGCTATGGTCCATGAGGTCAGGAAGAGTCAGACAGGACTGAACAACAACAATGCTTTCCTTAGCATAATGTTGGAGGGTAAATATTCACTTAAAATGCACTGAAAACTAGAATAAGGAGTGCTGCCTAGGCTCGTCCTTGGTTATCAACAATGGGAAGTACATCTTTTGCTTTCCTAAAACCCTCAACTCTACCCCATATACTTCATTCTAAAAAATTATTTCAGCTCCTTCTTTCCCAAGATGACTAAGTACATTCCCAAGGGCGCTGACTCCTACAAACCTTCAAACTTTTCTGCGTATTTGTTCACCCTTTCCTTTCCTCCCATCTCAAGGGAAAAGGTGGACCTTATTTCTTGCAAAGGGTAGTAATTTTTGTTGTTAACACCACCACCTCTCCTTTTTCCATGAGCTTCTTTCTTTCTACAAACAAGTCCAGGTCTCTCTTATCTTTAAAGAAAAGCTCCATTTGAACCTGCCTATATTTCTGTCTATTTTTCTCCTTATTTCCAATACCAAATTTCTAGATAGAGTAAAGTTCATATTTGTTGCTTTCTCCACTTCCCAGTGACTCACTCCTAAATTCCACGCAATCTGGTTTCTATGCCTCTTAAAACCTCAACTGAAATTACTGTCTCAAAGATCACCAGTGACCTTAGTTTTAGTTAATGTGCACAAAGTTCTAATCTTGCTGGTCTTATTTTCCTTTATCATTGTTCTTGACTTCTGTTGTATTGCGTGAGTCTATATTCATCTTACTTTCCTCCTGCCTTTCTGACTTCTTTTCTGTTTTTCTGCTGACTCCTCTTACTCCTCCACACACCTTAAAGTCCACATTTCTCAAGCCTTTGGTTTCTCATATCCTTCTAATCTACTCTTAGTCATTCAGTATAGTATTTATATCATATATCTACTCCTACATTCATATTTTCATCCCCGACTTCATTCTTGAAGGGAAGTCCTAAGCGGGTTGTAACCGGATGATTGTTGTGTAGTAAAGAAACTGATGGATTTAGAGTTTAGTGGGCCTGAGTTTAAAGAAAGAGTAGGAAAAGAATTACTTCATGGACAGTATGAATTGGATATAGGACAAGTCATTTATTCCTAAAGAGAAAGTAACGACAACCATAATAGAATCATAATGTACATCAATATAATAGTTTAAACAGGATTTGGGAACTCAACTACTACTACTATTTTCTGGGAGGCTAATATTCAGCCTTTTTGGGACATAACACAGCTTGTAGGGGCTGCTAAATAAGTTTACCTTTTCCTTTCACATTCTGAATGCTATGATGATGAAAGCTTGCCAGTGAAGCAGCTGAACTAGAATCGTCACAGATGCTTCCCCTGCACCCAACCATTACCACTCTAGTGGACACTACTGCCAACACCATGCTGGAAATGTGGAGGCCATCATTGCAACCACAGATTTCCAGACCTTTTGAAACTCCCAAGGTCACCTACTTAAAAAAAGGAAACACAAAAGACAAGCAGGCCAGGCAGGCTATGTGCTCACTGGATGGTAAATAGGGATTCTGCCCTTCTTCAGCCCAGCTCTCAAGAGTAGTATACACACTTTGAAGATGGAAAAGATGAATGAGAGTTGGAGGGACAGGTCAATGCTTTTGAATTTTTTCACTGAGTTCTGGTTCAGCAGTCATTTTAGGGGACTCTTTATTGTTATATTTGACAATCTGCTAAGTGAGGAGTTATATATGACTGGAATTTGGTCCCTCCCAAGCATCTACATAGTCATTTGAAATAAGGAATGATGGTGACTGGGCATGTTCTATTGTGCATGGGGAGGATGGAGAGTCAGTTATGCACTATTCGTCTTGTTAGAATTGGAATGTTCCCCACTTACAGCCCATTAAAATCATTCACCATTCAATGCCCAGATCAAATGCCACTCATTTCATAATGGTACTACTTTGATCCATCTGCCTTTGACCTCTTATAGCACTTTGTATTTCTCTTCAGTATTTTCTTCCTTGGTACGTGTTTCCATCTTGGTACCTGTTCCAGTCTCTAGCACACTAATTTGCATTTAGTAGTACCTCAGCAAATGTTTGTTGATCGAAGTGTTGACATTAACCTGGGTTACCCAGAGGTGGCAAAAATAAACAAAAAGAAAATCCATCATAGTCTGCTGGTCAGAAATGTAACAAGTAACCCCATAAGCCATATGTGGATTTTCCCTTCTTTTTCTTTCATCGATTCATTTGTCAAATACTTATTAAAATCTGTTTTATGTGATGCACCAGGCCAGTTACTAGGGAGTAAGAAAACTTAAAAAAAATGCTTTTTGCCCTCAAAAAATTTGTAATATTAATGGCCTTGTAACCAGTAGGGGAGACAAGATATGATCACATATAAATATAATACAAATTTAAACACAAAAGACATTAGAGGACCATAAGATTCTATATGTCACATATATAGCATTACAATTTACAAAAGTTAGTTGTCTCACAATAACCCACTGAGAAAAGAATTAGGAGAAAACTGTTATGGCAGAGAGGAATGAGGCTAGGTTAACTTTCTCAAATTTGCATGCTTTGTTACATAATAAAAGGCATGTCTGCAACATGAATACATTTAGAACATTAAAGCTTTAAATAAAAAGTGTGCCTCTAACTTCAGCACTATCCCCATTGTAGAGCAATCAGAATACCTGGGGAAAGTATGCAACAGGTCATCTCTTTTGTCTCCAGGGGCTTTTGTGTACTGAGTTTGTCCTGTGGGCTGGAACTTCAAGGGTGATAAAACTAGGAAATGCAGTCTGCACATAGACTCAAATTCTGAGAGCTCTCATTATTTAAACAAAGACCAAAATATCTAAAAACTATGGATACATAGTACAATGGAAGATGTGATGAATTTGAAGCTACAGGTCTAAATTGAGGCTCTGCTACTTGTGTTATTCTTGGTCAGTCATGTCCAGCTCTTCATGACTCCGTTTGGGTTTTCCAGGCAGAGATACTCGAGTGGTTTGCCATTTCCTTCTCCAGTTCATTTTACAAATGAGGAAACTGAGGCAAACAGGGTTAAATGACTTTCCCAAGGTCACACAGCTAGTAAGTGTCTGAAGCCAGATTTGAACTCAGAAAGATGAGTCTTCTTGACTTCAGGTCCCACATCCTTTCCACTGCTCCACCTAGTTATTTGTGTGACCTTGGGCAAATGATTTCCCCTTTTTTGGGTCTCAAGTTTCTCATTTATAATATGTTGGGATTGGACTAATAGTCTTCTACTAAATCTAAAGCCAGTTTCATGGAGCACAAACTTAAAAAACATAGATTTCTAAATGAAAAGATACATTTTTTAAAGAAATGCCCTATTTCAAGTTCGAATTATTCCTGTAAAAGATTCATGCAGTTTTCACTTTTGAGCACTAGAGGGAAGCAAAGTTAGAAATATGATAAAAATCGCTACAAAAAGCTGTTACTAATTTCTTTCCATACTGCTAATGTAATCATCTCATAAGAAAAATATTTTTAAAAGCTTCTGAGCAATGGCATGATTTTCAAACAAAATACTTTAATCCTGCTTTCTCAGCACAAAACTACTCTAAAAATCATTTCTTTTAGAAGATAGTCCAACAGTCAATTAGGCTTGGGTAGGATCTGAATTAGGCAAGCCTAGTATTCAGAACCTATTAAGTTCATTTCAAGATATTTCATTCCCACCCACATTTCAACAGTCGTTAGGAACAGGAGGCAGCAGCCCATTTCTGATTTGGGCCTGTTTGCTAGTTGTTGTTATTGTTCAGTTGTTTCATTTGTGTCCTACTCTTCATGACCCAATTTGGGGGTTTTTGGGGGTTTTTTTTTTTTTGGCAGAGATGCTTGAGTGATTTGCCATCTCCTTCTCCTACTCATTTGAGGGAGTTTTAAAAGGCAAGTGATTTAATTCACAGATGCAGATTTAGCCCCTGGCTTCCTTGGCTTCCCATAAATTGTCAGAAATGACAATTAGGTTGAATTTGGTTATTGTTTGTTTTTAATAAGATTTTTTAGAAAAATATATTTAGTTAGTAGATATTATACATTTAATATTATATACGTAAGAGAAAGACAGCAACAGTGAGAGCACGGTGTAATAGATAGACAGCCAGCCCCAGAGTGAAGAACAGCTGAGGTTCAAGGCCTGACTAACACATATTGTCAATGCAATAACCCAAGACTGGTCACTTAGTTTAGGGCCCCAGGCAGCTCTCCAAAACTATATTTTTCAGAAGTGCTTATTTGCTTTTGTAAAGTAAAGGAAGTTACTCACTGGGCCCCTATGTTGATTAAATCAAAGCTGTGGTCCAAAAAAAATTTTTATATCATCATTATAACTAAAAACCCCAATTTATGGATCTCTTTCTGCTGTTATCAATGACAAACATGTTACTTTGGGTGCAGATAGGAAGCTTCATCTTCCAATTATCTTAAACTATACTGGGGTATATTTTGGAGGTAATTTTCATGATTTTAAATCACCTCACATATGAGATGAATGTAAGCCCTTTTGGCAATGAAATGGCTATAGAACCTCTTGAATCGGAGATTAAGAGGTAGAAGGGCCCTTAGGAATCATATAAAAAGAAATAGGATAATATCCATTCTCTTCCCACCATACTTCAAAGCACTGGGGTACATTATGTACATTCTTATCCTTCCCCATTCATTAGTCCTGCTGAGACAAAGACATATATAGGTGTACATAGAGACTTTAGATGTCTTTTCCTCAGCCATACAGTGACAACATTCCAGAGATAGAGATAATAGTATACTAGAAAATGCATTGAACTCAAAAGTTCAGGAGGCTTGGGTGTGAATCTTAGCTTACTTATCTCATCTCTTACATAAGCCTGGGCAAGTCACTTAACCTCTATGTGCCTCAGTTTTTAAAAATACATTTTAAAATTTATTTTATTAAGTATTTTCTAATTACATGTAAAATTTTTAACATTCATTTTTAAATGTAGAATTTAAATTTTGAATTTGAATTTAAACTCTTTTCCTACCCATTGAGAAGGCAAGCAATATATCATTTATAGATGTGAAGCCATGCAAAATATATTTCCACATTAGCCACGTTGCAAAAGAAACAATGTGCCTCAGTTTTTAAATCTGTACAATAGGCCTTGCTTCACACACCTCTTCCCACCATGTAAAGCTGTAAAGCTAAAGCTAGAACCAAAGAATACTGAGTGATTTATAATTAGAGGGAAGTATTAGGGAAATTGGAATTTTTTTTTAGCAGTATGAACACAAGAAGAAGAATGAATCACATTCATCCCAATAATCCTAAATTTAAATAAATATTCACACATACACATTTATATTAAATATTAAATGTGACAAAAATCATAGACATTGTTTGACACTTGTTCAAAACACCCAGTAAGATCTGTCTATCTCATGCAACAAATGAGGTAACACGTTCAGGTTTTGCCTGTTTGGAATAGGTGTGGTTGTGGTCAGAATTCAGATCAGTCATAGTAAGCTTTGGGTGGGAATGCAGAACAATTTGGGGTTTAGCTGCAATGGTCATTAATTCAATCATTCTTTTTGCCACTTCCCTTGGGTGTTACACACAGACCTTGATTATTCACAGATTATCGCCATCTACAAACCAGGAAGTTGTTGTTATTGTTCAGTCATTTCAGTTAAGTCCAACTTTTTGTGACCCCATTTGGGTTTTTCTTGGCAACAATACTGGAGTGGTTTTCATTTTCTTCTCCAACTCATTTTACAAGATGACAAAACTGAGGTAGACAGGGTTAAGTGATTTGCCCAGGGTCACATAGTCAGTAAGTGTCTGAGGCTAGATTTGAACCAGGTCTTCCTGACTGTAGGCCCAGTGCTCTAGCCACTGTGTCACCATGGTAATGACATTATAATCTCCTCAGAGATTATATTTATATTATGTTACTTATATATAGTTTTTGCTATATTTACATTTACAGGGTCACTACCATTTTGTTGTTGTTTTCTGTATTCCACACTGCATTATACTAGAAAACTACAGTTTTGTTTTCTGATCTGTTTTATATGGCACTGCAGCAATGTTAGAACCTAGGGCTAAACTTCTATTTTTCTTTTTTTTTCTTTTTTTTTTTGAGTTGCAGAATTCTGGAGCTGAATTCTGATCTTAGAGGGCATTTGGCCCAAATCTCTTCATTATAGAGAAATCCCCTGCAAAAGTCCCCTGGAAAAGTGTCTTTCAGTTTCTGATTCTAAAGCTCTAGGGACAGGTAACCCCTTGCCTCATGAATTACACTTCAGGAGAAATTCAGTTGTTAGAAATTTTTTTCTTCCTTTCTTTTTTTGTAAATAGTTACTGTATTTTTTTCCAATTACATGTAAAGATAGTTTTCAATATTCATTCTTATAAGATTTTGAGTTCCAAATTTTTCTCCTTTCCTCTCCAAGACCACAAGCAATCTGATATAGGCTATACATGAACATGTTCAACATGTACATGTTAAATATATTTTCACATTAGTCATATTGTCAAAAAAAGAAACAGAGCAAAAGGGAAAAGCCACAAAAAAACCCAAAAAAACAAATCAAAGAGAAAATAGTATGCTTCACTCTGCATTCAGCCTCCATAGTTCTTTCTCTGGATGTGGATAGCATTTTTCATCATGCATCTTTTGGAATTCTCTTAGGTCATTGCATTGCTGAGAAGAGCTAAGTCAATCATAGTGATCATTGTACAATGTTGCTGTTACTGTGTACAATGTTCTCTTGATTCTGCTCGCTTCACTCAGCATCAATTCATGTAAGTCTTTTCAGGTTTTCCTGAAATCTGACTGCTCATCATTTCTTATAGCACAATAGTATTCTATCATATGCACGTACCACAATTCGTTCAGCCATTCCCCAATTCTTTCAATTTCCAATTCTTTGCCACCACAAAAAGAGCTATCATACATATTTTAGTACAAATACATCCTTTTCCCTTTTTATGATCTCTTTGGGATACAGACCTAGTAATGGTATTGCCAGATCAGAGTATGCACAGTTGGATTGCCCTTTGTGCATAGTTCCAAATTGCTCTCCAGAATGGGTAGATCAGTTCACAACTCCACCAACAATTCATTAGTGTTCCAATTTTCCCACATCTTCTCCAACATTTGTCATTTTCCCTTTGTGTCATATTAGCAAATCTGATAGGTATGATAAGGTGGTATCTCAAAGTTGTTTTAATTTGCAAGAAATGTCTTTCTTAAAATATCCCTCCCCTTAACTTCAGCCTATTTATTGTCATCTTCTCCTCTGGAGTCAAGAAGAATGAGGCTAAAATCTCTTACTTGGGGGTCTGTGTTGGAGGTGGGGTTTGGCTAGAAATTTTGAAAAATTAAGATTTTCATGGTTTTATGGATCCTTTAGACCTATCATGGGAATTCCTTCTAGGGACCTCTTTCTATGGTATTGAAGATAATAATGATTACTATTTATACAGCTTTTAAAGGTTTATAAAACACTTTACACATGTCATTTGAGTTTCACAACAACCCTGGGAGGTAAATACTATTATTTCCCCCATTTCGTGAGTGTGAAACTGAGGCAGACAGAAGTTAAGTTATTCGACCAGGATTATACAGCTAGTAAGTGTCTCAGATATATTCAAACTTCAAATCCAGCATTCTTTCCACTGTGCCACCTAGCTGCTTCACATTGCATATCATGTTACCTCTGTACTTAACTTACTCTTCCCCCTACAAATAATAGGATATATTATTGTTCTTTAAGTGTTCTTTAGTGATGAGGAAAGTGTATATGTATTATGGTTATCATAAAAAAATCCTTAATTTATAAACCACAATAATTGCCTTTTATATGGGTTTGTAAAATGTTTTATATACCTTATCTTATTTGATCCTTACAACTCTGTGAGGTAAGTGATACAGTTATACTTATTATCTTTTTCCATTTGAGGAAAGAGAGGCTGAGGCAGGTTAAGCAATTTGCCTAGTAAGTGTCTGAGGGAGGTCTTTCTGACACCATGTCCACTCCCACTACTCTATGTAGCTGACAGGCCTCTCTGTACTACATACATGTTAAGACTGTGCTTTGAGAGGCCAATATAATGCAATGGAACAAAAGCTGCCTGTGGAGTCAGAGGATGTGGATTTCCATGTCAGCCCTGAAATTTTTGACCTGGATGACTTTGGATGAGTCACTTAATTTCTATGGATCTTGTTTCCTTGATTGTAAAATGAAGAGATTAAAGTAGATAATCTCCAAGGTCCCTTCTAACTTTAATTCTAACATCCTATGATTTGCAGTCACAGCCATTATTTAGCACTCTGCTGCTGTTTGCAATTCTTCCCAGTGGAGTACATCTACATAATGTCCAACAATGTGTTTTGGAATCTATGGATTTATCATCACAAAACTGAGTCATCCGTGTATGTGCCTGGATTTAGCTAAATAACTAGATATCCCCACAGAAGTCCTGCTGTAATTTCTGGTCATTGTGTGCAGGAGCCAATGCAACAGAAATTATGATATATCCTATTACTCTAGATAGACTTAAAATACTGGCCTAATGATATACTCTCTGCTTCTTTTCCTGGAATAAGCCTAGATCAGTTCAGAGAAAGTCATCCCCAGCAGGTTACCTACCAACTGGTGAATTTTGTCTACAGAGGTGCATGGAAGGGTTGTAATCTACCTTGTGGTGGGTTTGCCCACACTGTGTAAATATCATAGTCTTGAAGTCTGAACATATTTAGAAAGCACGAGGACAAAGCCGTGTGATGGCAATGAGTTGTTTGCCATTTCTTTCTCCAGTAAATTTTATAGATGAGGAAACTGAGGCAAACAGGATTAAGTGACTTGCCCAAAGTCATGCAACCAGTCAGTATGTGAAGCCAAATTTGAAGTCTTTCTGATTCCAGCCTGGCGCTCTATATATTGTACTGCCTAGCCGCCTGATAGAATCCCTGGTTTCCTTTGAAGCTCAGCTCAAGTACAACTGCCTATAAAAAGCTTAGCCAGATCCCTCTTCAATCCCATGTACTCGTGCTCTCCTTACCACAGAAACAACTTTGTATATATTTTATATTTCTTGTGTTACAAACATATTGTTACCCGCCCCATACCCCAAAATAGAATTAAACTTCTTGCAGGCAAGCCCTATTTTTTCCTTGTATTTGTAGGCACCTCACAGTGTCTGGCACATAGTCGGCACTTAGTAAATACTGAGAGAATGAATAAAATCATCTGACAGATTAATAGATGCTGCTCCCCAATTAAATAAAAATAGCAACACAGAATATTATGCAATTGTATGGACAGAAGATTTATTAGATTACAGATTCATATTTTAATTTATGCTGGGTCTACGTAAGCTAAAACAAAGCAAAAGGTGGCACTGGGGCAACGTAGAAAGCTGATCTGAGTAATTCTGGCCAACTGAGCTCCATTTCCTCCACATTTCCTTCCAGTGCTTAGCACAGGGCCTGGCACTTAGTGGGTGCTTAATAAATGTTTATTGATTGTTTATTCATTATTAACTGACCTGAAACCTAAATAAATACTGATAACTCCAAAATAAACTTTTGATATCTTGCCAAGGATATAGATCTAGGTTAATGAGAACAATTCATGTTTATGTGGCACTTTACAACAAATCTGTGAAGTAAATGGTACAAGAACAGAATTGACATCCCCATTTTATAGATAAGGAATGTGAGTCTTAAAGAAAGCAAATGACTTACCCAGGGTCACAGAGCTAGTAAGTATCAGAAGGGCAATGCCAAACCCATATTTTCAGACTCCATCAAAGTCCAGTGATTTTTTCACTATACCATTCTCCACTCCCATTTTGGAGAAAACACTTCATAATCCATTATGTTACAGCTTTAAACCCAAGATTATTTTAGAGCTAAAAAAATTCACCTAAATCAAATCTTACATCATTTCCTAAGAACAAAAATGCTAATGAAGTCCTCTATTAGTTATTCTTACTATAGCAAGATTCAAAACTGCCACCCTGAGCCAATAGATATTTTAATTTCCCTTTAAACACTAACACAGTACTACCTCCTTTGTAATAAAGGATAGGAATAGCCCACGTATTTTTTTTTTCAGAGAAACCAAAATGAAAAAACCATGCCACTGAACAATACAAAAAACTATTACCATCTAGGCTAAGACTCTTCAACAAATGTAGTACCTAGCTCTCTAGCACCACTCCATGGAGTCATGCTGAAATATACTTACTTGGATGCTGAAAAATAGAAAATTAACCTCTTTCCCAAGCAACACAGTATTACTGATTTGACAAACTGAAACATAGCATATAGCACTGATTTTGCTGAGGACCAGCAATATCTTAGGAGCTGTGCAGAATATATCAATCTGTGAGTGGCTTCTACTACTCTTCAGCCAACAACCTTATCCTTCTTCTGGGTACCCAGGCTAGATACATTTTCTATCAGAGGGAGAGTAGTCAGCTGTACTCTAGGGATCCCTTCATATAATTGTGAGTAGCCAGTTGGGAGAGTGGCCCCAGAGTGAGTGCTACACCATGAAGTCTTTCTCTAGGATAATTTGGGGTCCTTCAAGTTTGTAAGGATTCACCAGAGAGATTCTCCATCTGGGAATCTCATTCTTGGGTACTCTAGTCTGCAGGGATCTACTAGAGAGAATTTAATTGTTTTAGACCATAATTATACAGCCTGTTTTCACATGTATTTCCCTACTTTATTTTTGTGATAACCTTTCTTTGTTTGAATAATTAATTACTAATATCTGTTGTTTTACTGTGCCTTTAAGTGTATAGTAGCTCTGAAGAGTATAAATTAGTAATCCCTAAAATACTGGTGCCTAACAGTTTGTTTAGAGCATACTGTTATAGTTTACAAATGTTCAGGTGGTTTTTTCCTTTTTTTTTAAATGTTCAAGCAAATCTAGACTCTTGCTTCATTATGAGTTAAGTCTAGACAGCTTATCTGAAATCTTTACAGATGGCAGGTTCATCAGATAAAACTTGCCTAGAAATCTCAAGTAAGCAACTCCAAGTTCTTAATTCCATTTTGGGAGTCCCAACTCTGGGATCTTTGGAGAAAATTTCAGTGCCCTATGGTGAAGGGACCCAGAAGAGATTTTCATCTTGACCTCCAGTGGAGTCACTTCATGTGTGAAAGTGATCCTTGAAAATACTTCCTGTGTACTATGTGAAAAGAATACCTGGAGCTATTTTGTCCAGATCTCTATCTGGATTGCTTTATATGCTAAAAAAAAAAAATCACGAAGTGTTTTAACCCAAGACAGTTTGGTTTTTCACCTAAAGGTGAGAGGTTGACTTCCAATTGACCCTATGTCCCTAATCCCAGTGAGGAGAGCCCTACATGCTCTAGGAGCTCTGTAGGTTTTCTTTCTGAAGAAGAAGGCTTTATGATTTTTGGGGTAGGGAAGACCTTTTACAAGCACCCAACCAAACAGTAACCTACGAGAATTTCTTAAAAGAAAAAAAGTACTTGTTTGCTAAGATTTATCATCATGTACTTGTAAATTTGGATGAATGTTAATTTATATATTGTTTGTGAATTATGCCATATGGAATTTTCTGAGACTCCTGAATACATAGAACTAAACAAGTACCTAAATAAAGACAATGCTTGAACATCCACAAGTCACTAAAGAGGTATCCAGAATTTATGGATTTTGCCAAAAGCATTCTAGTAAATTTGCTGAAGACAGTAAATATTTGAGGGGAGAAGAGGAGGAATCTCATAATATTGTAGGAATCCAGCCCAGATGTCTGGATCAAATAAATTAATCAATCAACAATGGAAACTAGGTGTGAATAACCCCTTAATCAATTTGTTAGGATTAAAGAGTTTTGGCACCAAGCAGGAAGTATTCAGTGATTAGTTGAAACAATCAGACATTTCTCTGAACCCATGGATAAAATAAAAAGCCTGCTTGGAATGACGCAGTCCAGCGCAGGTCAGTGTAGTATTACAGGCTCTAGCCAAATTTCTCTCTCTCTCTCTCTCTCTCTCTCTCTCTCTCTCTCTCTCTCTCTCTCTCTCTCCCCCCCCCCCCACCCCTATACTTACCTCCAGGAGACCATGCAAGTTAGGAGATCACAAATCCCACCTGAGAATGAAGGTAGCAGCAAGGACTGACAGAGCAGGAGTGGCCAATGGAAGAGGAAGTACCTAAAGACACATATGGAAATACAGTTTCCTGGGGAAAGCAACAAGTCAAGGAGAATAACACTCCTGTCTAAGAGGGATGCTGGCTGTGGAGTGTATTCAACAGAAGCTCCAATCCTCAGAGCCCATCGAAGAATCACACCTAAAGAGAATGTCATGAGGGCTCCACAAAGGGAGAAAAGAAATCACATACTAGTATTTGCAAGTACTAGTATTTGCCCCTTCATCATATGTGTTCCCTGCACTTGTGCCTCATTACCTTTCTTTATATGTTAAATTTGAGTACAGTCAATAAGGACTAAACGTATATAGGGAAATAGGGTACTCTTACCTTGGAGAAATGTATAACTATTATTCTTGCTATACCTTCATAAGTACCCTTTGCTGAAAGTTAATTGAGGATAATCATCAATGGGGAGCACACTGGTCGAGAGCATGGTCAATGGTACTAGTTCCAACTCTTCATGGTTATTCCTAGAAAGGTTATTTAGTTGTCCTCTGGGAAACCACAACTTTTGACCATGATTTCCTTCTTGGTAGACAATATACACAAATAAATATCAATTATAAGGTTGTTGTTGTTCAATTGTTTCATTTGCGTGCAACTCTTTATGATCCCATTCGGGGTTTTCTTGGCAAAGATACTGAAGTGGTTTGCCATTTCTTTTTCCAGCTCATTTTACAGAGAAAATTGAGGCAAACAAGGTCAAGTGATTGGCCCAGGGTCACACAGCTAGTAAATGTCTAAGGCCAGAATTGAACTCAAGAAGATGAGCCTTCCTGACTCTGGGCCTGGCACTCTGTCCACTGTGCCACCTACCTTCAACTAAAACAATTATGAGGCCTGGTAGCCAAAAGAACATCATGCTAACCTATAAATCTGGCATTATCTCACTCCCTCACCCCTTATATTTTATTAGTTGCAAGTTTTCTATAAAATCTGTAGGATCTTAATCCTTCTCTTTACTCACACAGTCACTGTTTTAATTCACCTCTTGCCTACATGATTATAACAGCCTCCTAGTTGGTCTCCTGATGCCTCAAATCTTTCCCTACATCAGTCTACCCACAACACATCACCAAAGTGATTTTTCTCAAGCAGAAATCTGACCATATAATTTCCCTACTTAATGAACTCTTCCTATTGCCTCTAAAACAAACTATAAACCCCTAGGTTGAGCTTTTGAAGTCCTTCACAACCTGGCCCGTTTTTCAGCCTCATTTTATATCACTATTCCTATCTCACTTTGTGATAAAATGAAATAGGTCTTCTCTCTGTTCCTTATACATGACACTAGTCGGTTCCTTTGCATGAGTTATTCCCCATAGGTAGAGTATGCTTGCTCCTCACTCCACCTAAGAGAATGTCCCATTTCTTAGATTTTTTTTTTGGCTAGGCAATGGGGTTAAGTGACTTGCCCAGGGTCACACAGATAGTTAAGTGTTATGTGTCTGAGGCTGGATTTGAACTAAGGTCCTCCTGACTCCAGGGCCAGTGCTCTATCCACTTCACCACCTAGCTGCCCCTGTCCCATTTCTTCAAGACATAGCTCAAGCACGAACTTCTACTGAAATCGTTCCTGATCATTTCAACTTCTAGTGTTTTTCCTGACATACTACTTTGTATCTATTTTATTTTTCAAATTTTTTTAAAGGCAATTAGGGTTAAGTGACTTGCCCAGGGTCACACAGCTAGTAAGTGTTAAGTGTTTGGTCTGAGGTGGGATTTGAACTCAGATCCTCCTGACTTCAGGGTTGGTGCTGTATCCACTGCACCACCTAGCTGACCCCCTTGTATCTATTTTAAATGTATTTGCATCTATTTTTTTTTGTATTTCTTCTAAATGTGCATACATCTATCTAAATTGTCTCCCTTGTTATGATGTAAGATCTTTGCCCATAGAGATTGTTTCATTCTTTGTAATTTCACACCCGGGAATAAGCAGAATGCCTGACACATAGTACGTACTTAATAAGTACTAGTTGATTGAGGAGAGGCAAGTACAAGTATTTGCATTAGTATTTGCTCTATTGTCATATGTGTTACCTACACCTATGCCTCGTTGTCTTGTTACCTTTATACATTAAATTTGAGTACAATCCATAGGGACCAAATGTGTACAGGGAGATAAGGTAGGTTATAATCCTGTTGCACTTTGCTTTTGGATGGACCACATAAGGGGTATTACATTCAGTTCTTGGAGTCACATATTTATAAAGAATTTGATAAGATGGTATGAGTCAAGAGTAGAATAATGAGGATGATGAGAGGGTTGGAGAGTGTGCTATACAAAGATTGTTGAAGAATTTAAGAATGTTTAGCCTGGAGAAGAGAAGACTGGGAGCCAGGACAGAACACCATAGTTGTCTTTAAATATTTTAAGGACTGTCACAGGGAGAAGTGATAAGATTTATTCTTCTTGGCCTAAGGAGACAGAATGAAAAGTAATTGATATAAATTGGAGAGACATATATTTAAGCTTAAGATAAAGGAGACAATCTTTGTAACTATTAGAGTTTTTCCAAAGTGGAATGGAATGGAGTGGTTCAGGAGGTAGTGAGCTTTTCTTGATTGAAGGTTTTTCAAGGAATGCTAGAGGACTAGTTGTGGTGATGTGAGGGTATTCTTGATTGGTATGAGCTAGAATTGTTGATCTCCGAGGTGCCTTCCAACTCTTAGATTCTGTGATTTATAATTTTGTGACAGAAAGAAATTACTAGTTGTAAAGACATTGGGAATGGGAAGGAAACAAGCATTATTGAGTGCCCTCTTTGTGCCAGACATTATACTAAGTGCTTTACAAATAATACCTCATTTAATCTTCACAACAACCCTGAGAGATAGGTATTATTACTATTCCAATTTTACAGTTCTGGAAACTCAGACAAACAGAGATTAGATGACTCACCCAAGGTAACACAGCTAGTAAGCTTCTGATGCTAGGCTTGAACTCAGGTTGTCCTTGCCTCCAGGCCCAGTACTCTATGCCAGCTAGCTGCCTTTTGACTGGAATTATCTCATATGAATATCATGTGGGATTTGGGGAGTGGAAAAATGGGACTCTCTTCACTAGCTCCATCCCTCCGACCTTAATCATTCAGAGGCAGAAGCTAGCTATGTTTGAGCGTTCATTTCATAACAGCCATTCTACAATAAATAAATGGTCATTGTCAGCAGCAACAGATCTCTGGCCATGGTGCTGAATCATTTGACCAAATGACTAACACAAGGGTGGACTGGGTTCCAAAGCTGCTGAGAGCCAAGGACTTGATATGAGCACACTACAGATAAATTCAGTTCAATTAAAGTTAGCAAACCTTTATTTAGCCTTCTATTAAAGCACTGCTATTTCAGTGATATAGAAAACCTGCCCTGATCTTTCCATTCTGTAGGAGAAAAACAGAGTAACACATGCACCTTTAGTGACCATATAATTCATTACAGCTGTGAGAAAATCCTGTAATTGTTATAAAACTATTTCTGTGATTAAGTATGCTTTAAGGAAAAAATGAGATTTAAGAAATGGTAATGATAGTTTCATAAAATTCAAATCTTGAAATTTTTTAACATTGTGTTTAAAATAATTTATATGGAAATGGATTTTCAGATGAAGCAAATTAGAGTAAACTAGAAGCAGACCAATTCCACAATTAAATATAACAAAACATTTATTAAATACCTATTGAATGCATAACTGTAACTTTGTCAGTTACCAGGGAAGTTGCAAAGTTCAGAAAAGACAGACTCTGACTTTATAGAGCTTATAATCTAGGAAGGGGATAAGACACATATACCAATATATACATATGTCTTCATTACTTCAGTATGTATAGAGAAAGTCTATGTTGGAGGCAGCACAATTTTGAGAGTATTAAGAAAATGATGAGAATATCTGAAAGAGTACAAGATATTAATTATTTGAAAAAAGCACAAATGTTACTACCAACAATGTGATTAAGTAAATATCAGTAACTATCAACCCACATGCCAACTTTCCTATCTCTACAAAATCTTTATAAGAATAATCAACACATACATTAAGAATATCCTCTATAAATGTATGAGAAGGTAACAAGAAGGTTTTTTTAAAGCAATATTCTATAGGAAACCATATCTTTAAGTTACACAATGGGCTGAAGGGAATGGAGGCTGTAAGTCCCCGCTGTGCTTACTCTTTGTTCATCATTTTTAAAAGCATTTTGTTTAATAGAGCAAAATGCCAGCTTAAATACATCTCCATGCATATGTTATAATCATAATAATTTTTTTCCCTTAGGCAATTAGGGTTAAGTGACTTGCCCAGGGTCACAAAGCTAGTATCACATGTTTAGTCTGAGGCTGGATTTGAACTCAGGTACTCCTGACTTCAGGGACAGTGCTCTATCTACTGCGCAACCTAACCGCCCCATAATAAATTCTTTGAAAGATGTAAAATCAGAGGTAACTTCTTCAGTCAACACTCTGAATATCTAGTGAGGCATAAAATAGGGAAAGATTCTCACTAAAAGTGTTCACCACTATTATGGAGAACAATATCATGTCCAGTACATAATTTAAATGGAATGAAGATTCCATACAGATTGTGAAATCCTCTAGATGCTCTTGTTTGAAAATGCTATTTTGTTGATTGCATTAAACCCTATGACATTGCAGTCTCCTAAATAAGATCAATAATAATTCAAAAGAATTTGATCTAACCCTCCAAAGGAAACCTCAAGTAGATAAAGAACCCCTATGGTCCTGACCAATGAGCATTGGCAAAAATAATACTGTGCTATGGAAAGGGGTGCTAAAAACGAAAAGAAAGGTATCTGCAAGAGTTCAAAAAGAAGATGAAGAGATGGACAGGAAATGATACGAAAGCTTAGGTCTTGGCAAGATAAGGCAAAAATTCACGTATTAGAGACAGAGGGACCCAGGATTAGAATCCAAAGTTTAAGTGGAAAAGAGGTGGACAGATACTTCAGATAGACAATGAGCTGAACCCAGAGCTTGATTTATTGTTTTGCTGATAGTCTAAACTTTAGAGAGTGATGGAGAAAACGTTAATAATGAAGATTGGACAGGGGGGAAAGAAAAAAAGAAAAAATATACATGATAACTTCATTATATACTTAAAAGGAATAGCATTACTAGTTATACATAATAGATTTGTAGCTTCATGTGCAATCATCTTTTTTTGTTATACTATGTTATGGCAATGTTTTATTTCATAAATTAAAAATTAAGTGGTTGTGTTTTTTTAAATTAAAAAAAAAAGAATGTTCAAGAATGAAATGTGGATTTCTGCTTTTAGTGTATAATTCTTCATTTCTAATATGCTATAATCTATTCAAAGTCATCATATATCTCCCACTGTCTTTCAGAATACCTACAATTTTAATTATTTGGAAAGTGCAATATTCTATGATATGTTGATTCCTAGTATTACTGGAAGAATATCAGTATTAAAAACATGTACCTTTGTTTCAGAGAGAAGCTTGGAGCCACAAAAAAACAGAGTAGCCCCTGTACTCCCATAGCAGGTAAGAAGGGGAGGCTTGGTTTAAAATATAAGGTTTTTTAAAAATTCCTTCAAAATCAATTATTACTTATACAGCATTTCCAAAAAGTCAGTGTTTTTTAATCTTAAGCTTTTAAGACTTAAATATCAAACAAAGGAATTTGCATTTTATCATAGAGGTATTAGAGAACCACTGGAGTTTCTTGAGTAAGAATGTTAAGGTCAGAGCTGTGCTAAAGAAATATTTTGGGGGACAGCTAGGTGGCACAGTGCATAGAACACCAGCCATGGATTCAGGAGGACCTGAGCTCAAAGCCAGCCTCAGACACATAACACTTACTAGCTGTGACTCTGGGCAAGTCACTTAACCCCATTGCCTCACCAAAAAATATATATATATCTATATATATCTATATCTATATCTATATAGATATAGATATATATAGATAGATATCTATATATATCTATATCTATCTATCTATCTATCTATCTATCTATCTATCTATATATATATTGTGGCAACTATGGAGAATGGATTGGGGAAGGAAGAGAAGGGACTTGAAGCAAAGACACCAATTAAGAGGCTATTGAAATGTAGAGGAGAGGCAGCATTAGTAGGTAAGTAATAAGGTCCTCAGAAGGTGGAGGAAAGGGTGTATGGCGTAGGAGACTTAAGAAAAGAAGAAAAACCTGGTGAGATTAAGTGACTTGCTCATGGTCACTCAGCTACTAAGTGGCAGAAATGAGTTTCAAACTCAAGTACCTCCAGACTCTAGGCATGACATAATGGGAAGAGTTCTAGTTGGCAGCTAGGTAGTGCAGTAGGTAGAGCACTAGGTTTGGAATCAGGATGACCCAAGTTCAAATCCAGTCTCTTAAATGCTGTGCAATCCAGGGCAAGTCACTTGACTGCTCTTTGCCTCAGTTTCCTCATCTGTGAAATGGGAATTATAATAGCCCTTACTTCCAGGGTTGTTGTGAGGACCAAATGAGGTAGTAATTGTTCTAATTATTAATTTATTTATTTTTAGTTTTCAACATTCACTTCCACAAGATTTTGAGTTCCAGATTTTCTAACAATCTCGCCCCTCTCCTCACCCCAAGATGGCATGCATTCTGAATACCCCTTCCCCTAATCTGCCCTGCCTTCTACCACCACCTCCCTTCTATTATCTCCTCCCCCTTCCATTTTCCTGTAAGGCAGGATAGATGTCTATACCCCATTGCCTGTGTATCTTATTTCCCAGTTGCATGTGAAAACAATATTTAATGTTTGTTTTTCAAACTTTGGGTTCCAAATTTTCTCCCTTCCCCTCTCCCCCAGCCACTGAGAAGGCAAGCAACTCAATACAGGTTATACATATTTAGTCATGCAGAAGACTTCCATCGTAGTCACGTTGCGAAAAACTAACTATATTTCCCTTCATTCTATCCTGCCCCCCATTTATTCTATTTGGGTCTTTTGACCCTGTCCCTCCTCAGAAGTGTCTGCTTCTGATTACTCTCTCTCCCAATGTGCCCTCCCTTCTAGCATCCCCTCCCTCTCTTATCCCCTTCCCCCTATTTTCCTGTAGGGTAAGATAAATTTCCATACCCAATTGAATGTATATGTTATTCCCTCCTTAAGCCAAATCCAATGAGAATAAGATTCACTCATTCCCTCTCATCTTTCCCCACTTCCCCTTCATTATAAAAGCTTTTTCTTGTCTGTTTTTTGTGACATAATTGACCCCATTCTACCTCTCCCTTTCTCTTTCTCCTGGTATAATCCCCTCACCCCTTAATTTTATTTTTTAGATATCACCCCTTCATCTTCAACTCACTCTGTGCCCTCTATCTACCTATCTATACATATAATTTTTTCCCTTCAACTACCCTAATACTGACAAAGGTTTCATGAGTTACAAATATCATCTTTCCATATAGGAATGTAAACAGTTTAACTTTAATAAGTCCTTTATTATTTCTCTTTCCTGTTTACCTTTTCATGCTTCTCTTGAGTCTTGTATTTGAAATCCAATTTGATATTGGATCTCTTTCAGGAGGTGATCGGTGGATTCTTTCCATTTTTATTTTACCCTCTAGTTCTAGAATATCAGGCAGTTTTCCTTGATAATTTCTTGAAAGATGATGTCTAGGCTTTTTTTTTGTCATGACTTTCAGATAGTCCAATAATTTTAAAATTACCTCTTCTGGATCTATTTTCCAGGTCAGTTGTTTTTCCAATGAGATATTTCACAGTGTCTCCTATTTTTTCATTCTTTTGCTTTTGTTTCACAATTTCTTGATTTCTCATAAAAGCACTAGCTTCCATTTGTTCCATTCTAATTTTTAAGGAAGTATTTTCTTCAGTGAGCTTTTGAACTTCCTTTTCCATTTGGCCAATTCTACTTGTGAAGGCATTCTTCTCCTCATTGGCTTTTTGGACCTCTTTTGGCATTTGGGTTGGGCTATTTTTTAAGGTGTTATTTTCTTTAGTATTTTTTTGGCTGTCCTTTAGCAAGCTGTTGACTTGTTTTTCATGATTTTGTTGCATCATTCTCATTTCTCTTCCCAGTTTTTTCTTTACTTCTCTTACTTGATTCTCAAAATCCTTTTCAAGCTCTTCCATGGCCTGGACTGATTCATATTTTTCTTGGAGGCTTTGGATGTAGGAGCTTTGACTCTGTTGTCTTCTTCCGGTTGTATGTTTTGATCTTCTTTGTCACCAAAGAAAGATTCTATGGTCTGACATTTTTGTACAGTTTGCTCATGTTCTCAGCCAATTACTTGAGTTTTAAAATCTTTGTTAAGGTAGTAGTCTGCTTCCAGTGTGGAGAATGTACTGTCCCAAGCTCCAGGGGTTTTGTGCAGCTATTTTCAGAGACACTTCTAGGGACCTGTAAATTTTGAGTTCTTCCAAGGTGGTATGATTAAGGGGGAGGTGTTTACTCCTTTCTTGGCCTGGGCTCTGGTCTATGAATGACCACAAGTACTCTTTTCTGCCTTGAAACAGTGAAGAGGATTCTCTCTTCACCACCAGTATAAGCTCCATTATGCCAATGCTCCTCCTTGCCCTATGACTGCCACCCAGAACTGTGACCCAGATCCAAGCATGAGCAAAACAAGATAATCTTGCCTCAGCACCAGCAAAGAGATCCCTGCAATCCCCCTCTGATCAGCCACTCAATTCCCCCTCAGTCTGTGGGCCAAGAACTTTGGAAGCAACCACCTCCCTGGGGGCTATGCTGGGATTGGGGCTGGGAACAAGCTTCTCTCTCACCACAGTCACAGACATTTCCTACTGACCTTCTGTTATACTCCGTGTTTATCTCGGCTTGTTATGCTCTGTGTTTATCTGGGTTAGGAACTTACCTCCTCAACAGGCTTCGGACGTCTCCGGCTCCAGCTGCACTGGAGAAATGACTCCACAGAACACCCCAAGATACTTTCAGAGTATACTCTTTTATTGTTACATCTCTGACTACTAGCACGGCTCTGCGGCTAACGCGGCTTTCCTTCTCCTTCAGGGTACCTCCTTCTTATCCTTTCCCCGTCCACCTTTTTCACGAGCCCTTCCCGCAGTAAGCCAATCATGTCCTGCCCCGAAAGCAAAGAGGATTCATGCTTATTAATCATGTCATGAGCAGTTGCACGTGAGCAACTCAGCTGACCTGAGTATCAGCCAACTTGCCACGTCTGCTCATTTTAGTGACATGCGCAGATCCACCTTAATACTCCCAGGCAATCATGTGCACTTCTGCAGGTAAGGACAGAGTCATCTCACAAATGACCCTTACACTTCCCTTTTCTTGTTTTGCGGTGGACCGCCAAGGGGAAAATGATCAGCGCGAAAACGCAAGAAGGCACCCTTCAGTAAAGTCAGAAGCCAGCGCCAGGCACACAAAGAGCAAAGTATATAAAAGGAATAATAAGGGCAATGACCAAACAAATTTGCGTATCATCCAGGAGACAAAATCCCGAGCGGAAGACAAGAGTACAGTGAAATTATCAGATAACTGTTGAATATCCTTAATTAACAAACCCAGTTGATGTAATTCAGATGTGATATTATCAGATAAAAAGGCACCTTGTAAATGTTCACGAACCTTAGCCCAATGGCCAGGAAACGTGAAAGTACTGTTGACAGGTAAACTGATAACACACAACCACGGCTTATAGTGATAATGACATACAACAAAGGAAAACAATTCATATAAAGCCAATTCGTCCCCTATTGTTAAAACAGTCTCCTCCAATAGTTGTATTTCTTTATGCAAAGCAGCGTCAATACGTGCTTGCATATCCCAAAAAGACAGAGTCACATTCGCAACCGTCATTGTTGTACTAAGACGAGTTGAACAAGAAGTGATAGGCGTCCATATAGTCATATCACCCACGTGGCAAGGTGGTAAAACAGGCATTGAACCCTAATCTCCGGTATCATTCGTCTGAGGAGAAGATGTGACAGTTCTGTTGAAGGAGTGTACAGTTATATTCATCCGAGTGGGATGTTCATCCACATCTTGGCGGGATGCAATCCAGTCATGATGTTATAAAGCAACACACCAAGGAAAACCATCTACGCTACTATTCAACTGCACGCAAATAGGTGGTGCACCCCCATATCACACTCCTCAGCCGGCATCAAGGTGGTCCACCTCTGTTCTTGTCGGTGTGTCAATTGACATATTGTCATCCCCAAACTCAGGCCCCACAGGACGTACCACACGATCGGGCACCCAAATCCTGGCATCTTGATCTGCTCCATCTGGAATGACAAAAGCATACCCTGGCCCACGCATTACAACCCTGCCTGGTCCCTTCCAGTCCCCATTGTCTGGGTTCTCTCTTTAAAGTCAGAAAGATCAGGATACAAAGATTTCTTATCTACAATTTGTGGGGCTTTTATGTTCTTTCTTTTCACTACCTCTTCCTCTTCATCACTAGACATTTCCCATAAAGAATCTCCTGTCTGTGAAGCCTCAGGTACATTAATAGGAGGAGAAGGACCATAAAGAGCGGCTTTTACTAAACTGTAAATAATGAAATCCAAATCTCTCACTTCTCCAGGATGTGTTTTTTCATATGATGCTAACTGATTTCCAACTACCGTCCATCTCTTAATATCAAGTCTAGCATATTCTACCCACGGAGAAGTATTCCACAATAAATGAACAAATCTTACACAATCAGTCCTTTTTACTTTCACTCCTTTTCCCTGAACCAACTCATATATTTGCTTAGCATATACTTCAGTGTCATTGGGGCACACCACAGGAAGACTAAACGCTTGTCCCATAGTGTCTGTACGGCATTAGCCCTTCTTGTACACAGCAAGGCTATGGAGTCCTTCTAACCCTTGAGTCCCCGTTGGGCGCCACTTGTTATACTCCGTGTTTATCTGGGTTAGGAACTTACCTCCTCAACAGGCTTCGGACATCTCCGGCTCCAGTTGCACTGGAGAAATGATTCCACAGAACACCCCAAGATACTTTCAGAGTATACTCTTTTATTGTTACATCTCTGACTACTAGCACGGCTCTGCGGCTAACGCGGCTCTGCCCCTCCTTCCGGTACCTCCTTCTTATCCTCTCCCCGTCCACCTTTTTCACGAGCCCTTTCCGCAGTAAGCCAATCATGTCCTGCCCCAAAAGCAAAGAGGATTCGTGCTTATTCAACATGTCATGAGCCGTTGCACGTGAGTAACTTATCTAAGCCTGAGTAACTTAACTCACCTGCGCATCAGCTTAGTTACCACGTCTGCTCATTTATTTTGACATGTGCAGATCCACCTTAATACTCCCAGGCAATCATGTGCACTCCTGCAGGTAAGGACAGAGTCATCTCACAAATGACCCTTACAACCTTCTAAGTTGTCTTAGGTTTTTGTGGGTTGAGAAGTCTGGAAACTGCCAGAGCTGCCTGTGATTCAGTCCCCTGAGGCCTGCTCCAGGTTCGCTGAGGCTGGTCTTTGTCTGCATGCCCACACTGAACTGTGCTCCCTTCCCAGACCAGTGCAATAGGTGCAATCAACCATCCAAGTTGTCTTGAGCTGGAAATTTGTTTCACTGAGTCTTTTTGTGGGTTCTGCTGCTCTAGAATTTGTTTAGAGCCATTTTTACAGGTATTTGGAGGGGTTTGGGGGAGAGCTCAAGCAAGTCACTGCTTTTATTCTGCCATCTTGGCTCTGCCCCCTTGAACGCTGTCTTGATAACCATCTATTCATTTTCTGAAATCCACAAATAAAGGCTAAAATAATATGGGTCAGTCACATATTGTGAATGAGAGATAATGGACAAATTGAATGCTCTGATCATGCTCTTGAAATATCAAGATATCTTGAGGAAAGTCCCTGGAACATTGAGTTGATTGCCTTTGGAAAATTTATTGGAGAATATGGACAAGAGTCAGACAGAATGTAAAGAGTTAAAATCGGTATAACTGAAGGAAGTCCCTTCATCAGGGAGGTCACAGATCTACTGAAGTGTTTTAGAAGAATTCATCTTTGACTGTGCTCCTGTTGATATTTAGTTCTCCTGATACTCAGCTTATAGGACTGTGCCACTTTTTTTATTCTTACTGTTATTTTCTTTTGCCTGGTGACTTTTGCTTTACTCTACTTACTAGCCCTATCTGATTCATTTGTTTATACTCATGTAAACTCATGAGTTCTCTCTTGGATATTACTTCGTATAAAGGATTTCTTCACCGATGTTTGATTTAAGACTTACAAACAATTGGAAATGGGGGAGGGGTGGCAAGATAGAAGGATGAGTCAAGAATCACTCTGAGATTGCAAACTTAGGTGGCTCAATGAATGCTGGCATCTTTGATGGTAAGATAAATAAAAGAGTCAGTTTAGGGGAGGGGGAGAAGATAACGAATTCTGTTTCAAACTTATTGAGTTTGAGCCAACTATAGGATATCCAAATGGATATATCCAGCAAATAGGTGATGAAGTAGCATTGGAGCTCAGAAGGGAGATGAACACTGAATACGTAGATTTAGGAGTCACATGCAAGAATATGGTCATTGAACCTATGGAAGCTGATCCTTTGTATAATCGAAGGACTGACCAATGAGGGCCCAGTCCTTAGAGCATACACAATATTCTAAGTGGGTAGCAGAAACAACAACCCCCCAAGGTGTGGCATTATATCTCTTTCCTTTGTCCCACCCCCTCATCTTAAGAGTTGATAGTCATTATATGCCTTGTTCATAGACTACCTTATGATATTGAAAATTACGAAGTTTATGGAATACTCACCATAAACCTACTCCAGGCTTAACAGGAGCATGACTCTAGGACTAGAGCTGCAAATGCTGTAAATCTCCTAAGGAGAGATAAGAAGGAATAAGGAGCCAAGATTATGAGGAAACCCTATCTTAGGAAAGACATTGACAAGTGAAAGCATTTCTAAAGCAGTATTTCCTGAGTAGAGCATTTATGTCATAGATTTGTTATGGGGGATCAAAAGAGATAATATATATGAAATGCTTTGCAAATATGAAAATCACTATATAAATCTTAGCTATTGTTGATCTCCTTGGGGATGCCCAATAATAGTGTCACTGAAACAAGAGATTCAAATAGGTCAGTGAATTTTCTATTTTCAAACTTTTCCAGAATGGTTGAACTAATGCATGGCTCCACCAACAATGTATTAGTGTGCCTATTTTCTTAAAGAGCCCCTTTAACATTGTCTGTTTTCATCTTTTACAATTTCTGTCTATTTTATTTTCTTAGTGTTACTGATGAAACTACTAAAAAGAATATACCCTTCACTTATTACTCTACCTGGTCCTCAAAATGATAACCTTTTGGCCTTTTTGTGCTAGTCAATATTACCAATGCTTTTTTTTACATATAAATTAGAAGCAAAATAGTATTCAAAGTTTTGCTCATTGTTTATATTATTTGCAAAATTACATGATGAGG
Source organism: Phascolarctos cinereus (assembly GCF_003287225.1). NCBI lineage: Eukaryota > Metazoa > Chordata > Mammalia > Diprotodontia > Phascolarctidae > Phascolarctos > Phascolarctos cinereus. Next base: position 122,721,849 of record NW_027556180.1, on the reverse strand, counting down.
CATTAAAGTAAGACTTCTGTGATGTATGCAAGATGAGACTCAGGCAGACAAAGCGATAGACAGTTCTTCTTGAAGGAACCCTTCTGGAATATTGGGTGGATCTTCTGTGGGAAATTTCTGGAAAGACATAGAAAAGATTTATGCAGGAAGAAATAGCAAGGTGGCATTCATGCTAAATATATTAGGCTTATCAAAATTTGTCCCAACTGTGTTACTATAGCGGCTTCTCTTCTCTTGTTGCTAATCTCTACATCATTGCTTTCTCTATCCTGGTATATATGACCCTGCCACTCCAATGCATGTATTTTAATGGCAAGTGATGGCTTTCAAGGAATGTACCTCATCATGTCTATTATCTGTCAAATGCCCTTGTAAATTAAACAATGAAAAGGACAAAGTACATTTAATCTTAGGTCATTATAGAAAAGAGATTATAGCTATCCCTTCCACATCATGTAGAAAGAGGTAGGGTAGAGTATAGCATCCCCTCTTTCTCCTTCCCCAATCTGGAAAATCCATGTAAAACTTTTTGGCCCAGAGAAGAAGTCTGAATTATTATGGTATTAAAAGATAAAATATATTTATATTATACAATACTATACATACATTTTCTGTATTTCTGAGTTTCTAAACAGTCATCTGCTGGCCTTTGTATGTCATAAGGGCTTCTGAAAAACTCCTCAAAAATTCCCATTTTATATTTTATGCTGACCCATGATATATCAAAACCATGTTGGGGGGAAAGTTGTGATGTGGAAGATATAACTGTATTGTGCTCTACTGGCCAGGTACAATGATGGCATCAACCATCTGAGTTCTGGAGTCTAGAGAGGGCCAATAGAGCCCTGGAACAAAGAAGCCAAAGTTCCATGAAGTCAAGAAATCAATGAATGCTAAATCTCCTTACTAGATGGATATTCCATCACAAACAAATAAATAAATTAAACTATTGTGTCTGTGTGTCAGATTCATGTTGTGTGTTTTATTGATTACAATGCTAAACTCAAGTGTGTAAATATGTGTGTATGCACATGTGTATGTTTAATCAACCCTCATAGTTCATTATTTAAAAATAGCATGGTCAAAAAAAAACAATAAAGGTAATGTTGTTCCCAAGTCTTGAAAATGGTCTGGCCTGTTTGGTGAATTTAGACATCTCACTTCATTTCTCTGGTTTGTGACCTCATAGAGATATTTGTATTGATTAATACCTAAGAATTGTTTTGAAAACACAAAATATTATAGAAATGCTGATTAGTCATTTATTTTTAACTGTGTGACTCAGAACTGGAAGGTTTCCAATGTGTCTCATCCTTCTTCGCTGATTGATCTTTACCAATCAGGTCAAGTGAAAAATAGGAGTAGACATAGGTTTTTAGAGCTGGAAGGGACCCAATCCAATTCTCTCATTTTTTCAGATGAAGAAAGTGACAACCAAAGACTTTCTCAAAGTCACATATCTAGTTAAAGGCAAAAATTCAGCTAGCACCCAGATTTCCTGGCTCTTAATTTGGAGCAGAATAATTCACACCTCTAAGAGCCAATAAAGCAAAATCTCATTTAACTGAGCTCTAACACTGAGAAAGGGTATTTATTTAATTTTTTTTTCCATTTGGCAGCATGATATAAAGAAATGTGAACTTGAAGTCAGAGAACTAGGGGTTTGAATCCAAGCTCTGCCAATTACTTGCTGCATGACCTTGGGCAAGTAATTTATGCTGTCTAATATATATACTACTACTTCACAGGCTTGTTAAGGAAAAATTCCCTTGTAGACTTTTAAAAATACTATTTAAATATGTTAATATCATTTTTAAAAAATCTTCATAACTAGCCTCTGTTATCTTCTCAAGAAAATCAATTTTGGTTTGTATATTCCTTCCAAATTTTTTTTTCATTTAAAGTTTAAACTTCTTACTAGAATTTTTCAATCAGTCCTTTTCTTTCTCAAAATAAAATCAATGAATTATATATTTTCATCCTTACATTTTAAAATGTCTTTCTTCATCTTCCTTTTGTTTGACTTCCCATTGATAGTATCAATTTTATTTGTTAGCCTCTTTTGTAGCATCATTCAACCTCAATGATCTTTGGGAATTTAGAGCTCCACAAAATTAATAATCATCAAAGGTAAGTAAGAGAGGGAACAGGATGTGGAACAATGGTATCAGTCATGTGGCCACATTCAATGTTTTTTAGTTTAGAGGAACTAGATTAAAATATAATTGGTAAATGTTTATTAGAATTAATAAAATACAATAGAACATAGATAATGCTAATATGTGGTTTTGAAGTCATAAGTATCCTTATGTATGGTGTATTTGTCCCCATTTCTATTGGGTTTGACACCGCTGCTCTAAAGAATGGAATATTGGACTAGAATCTAGTAAAAATCCAGGTGTGGAACATAACCAAAACATAAAGTCCATATCTAATGAAGATTGGTTGAATAAAATGGGGTTTAGCTTTTTGGAAAAGAGAACTGTGGAGGATGTGATAGCTGTCTTCAATACTTGAAGGCCTGTCATGTGGAAGAGATATTTGACTTGTTTTGTTTTGCCCCCAGGGGCAAAGCTACACTTCTGCTAGAAACTTAAAGGAAATGACTGAAAAGTTGTTAAACTATTTTACAATGTGAAATTCATTCATTTAAGTGTAAGCACAATTGGGAACAGAAAGCTTAGCAAGAAATCCAGGCATTTAAGGATGAAATTGGAAGACAATATTCAAACAAACAAAAAATGAAGAAGAGTTGTAAAGATTCCTACAGCTAACTTTTTTTTTCACCAATGACACTGAAGCTACAACATTTAGAATGTAATGTCACAATCTCAGATGTGCTACATAAAGAACTAGAAAATAGTACTAAACAGAAAAGGGATGGGAAGAACCCTTGGGTGAGACAAGCCATGTGCCGCTAAGGTTCATGCTGGAGGTGACAATTATATGGGATTTGAGGGAAGGAGCCTTAAGGACCCTGAAGCAAGAGCAGATACTAGATGTTGAAAAAATTCATGGAGGTTATTATAACCTTTCTAATAAGACAACCAAATAATATTAGTAACTTTCATTTTTTATTTCTATTTCTAAAATAATAGAAAAAAATAAATTTATAAAATAATAAAATTTCTATTTCATTTCTTAAAAAAATTGAGAAAGTAATATGCATATGCATTGAAGAAGCTAGGGTAAGAAAACAGACATGGCTTTTCCAAACAATGTTCTATAGGAGACCACATCTTTTAAAATCACACAGTTGACCAAAAAGTGTAGATAATATGCACTCACTATATTTATCATTTGCTTATTATTTTTTTAAAAAGCATTTGGTCCAATAAAGCAAAATGCCTACTTAAAGGATGTTCTCAAATATCATGCACATGTTCAAATCTTCGAGATTTCTTGACAGAAGCAATCATATTCTTTCTTCTTAACATTAATATTCGGTAAGGTATGGAAATGTGAAGCATGCTTTCCAAAGGTAGTTGACATTGTCATGAAGGATATTCTATACAAATTGCAAATAAAAAGTAGATTTTCTATAGATGGCAATTATTGAGATGGTCCCCTTTGTGGATGGCATTTTGTTGATCCCACCAAACCTCTGAGTAGTGCATGCCTCTTTAATAATTTTAATGGCTGATCAAAAGAAAGAGAACATCTCCAGTGGGAAAAAAAAACTAAGTTGGTGAAAAAAGTTTATCCAGATTGTAACAAGCAGTTACATATAAAGTTCATTGAGTTAATCAATTGACATATATAGACTATGAAAGCAATCTAGATGGATAATGATCTAGGCCCAGAATTCAATAGGATGAGGAAAACAGCCTGGATTGAATTTGAATATAGGTGCAGCAATTTCAAAAATCTCAAGGTAGTCCATGTTTTTGTTTGTTTTTTCCAAGCCCATATTTTTAACGATACCATTCTCCCACTGATATTATATGGCTCTAGATGGGGTATAATCTCCAAAAAGCCAAGATTTCAGATTACCCAAATGGGAGCTGGAATATGCATAGTGGGTGGATGTAGAATACAGTACATTACCAGTGATTATAAATGTCTGATAAATTTAATAAAGGACATCATTTTGTGATGTGTGTGATTAGGAAAGGAGATAGACTGGTCATATAGTAAGAATGAAGGATAACAGAGAACCCAAATACTGTATCCACAAAATATTCAAAGTTTCCAAGAAAAATCTCCAGTTTATTGATGGTTAGTTACTCTAAAAAGGACTTAGGGAAAGACAAGAACAAGAATCACATAAACAAGGTGAAACAGATTGTGATCTGTAAGAGAGGAAGGAATAAACCACACCTACAAGTTTATGGATGTGCTGAAGTCAGTAACATTTACTCCTGGCCACCAATTACTTTAATGGAGAAAAAACACTCAGGCTAATATAGACAAATGTTTAGCTTTTCAATGAAGTATAATTGAAACCTATTTAATTTCCTGATTGTTCTTCCCTCTTTCAAACATTAGTCTTGTCCTTCTTTATATTGCCTTATTCCATGACATAGTCCCAAATACCTAGGCTCAGAATAATAAAAATAATGGCATATTATTTGAAGATTTCCAGGGCATTTTCTGTGGAATCTGTGGCCCAGAACTGTAGCTCTAAGTTGACTTTGACCAGGTTCAATCTTGGGTGACTTCACCCAAAGAAATTTTTTTTTAAAGAAATTGGCTTACTTCTGGGTCTCTACAACCAAGAATGACCTACCCAGCAAAACCGAGTGTAATCCTTTAGGGGTAGGGAGAGTGGGTATTTAATGAAATAGAGAACTTTCAAGTATTCCTGATGAAAAGATCAGAGCTGAAAAGAAATTTTGACATTCAAACACAAGACTCAAGAGAAATATAAAAATACAAATATGAAAGAGAAATCATAAGAGATTTAATATTACCCAACAGAGAAGTATGAAAGAAAGGAGATAAGAGAAATGGGGTAGGTGTTAAAGAGGAGGGGTATTGAGAGAGGCAGTTGTCAGAAGCAAAACAGACTTTTGAGGAGGGACAAGGAAAAAGGAGAGAGAGAAAGATAAACTGAAAAATATAGATGGAAGAAAATGTGCAGTTAGTAATCATAACTGTGAATGTGAATGGGATGAACCCACCCATAAAATGAAATTGTTTCAGAATGAATTAGAAAACAGAATCCAACAATATGTTGTTTACAAGAAGCATACTTGAAATAGAAAGGCACACAGCTGTTAAATTGTTTGTTGCACAGGTATCTTCAGTATATATAACAATAATGCATTTCATTCTGTTTAAAAAGAAACAGGAAGAAAGAAATAAAATGGCATATGAATTTCCAAAGGAGAAGAAAAGCAATTTAAAAAATATCCCGTGGATGAGCTTTTCACTTGTAAACAGTAGGCTGTGCTGTCTGACAAAGTTGACTGTATCAGTGCTAGACTAGCCTTTCCTTGTGATAGCCCACATCTTTGGATTACAGGCATGTTTATTCTTTATCAGCTTCTCCCTTTGTTATCAGAGGACCAAGACTCTTCCTTTATCAAAGGAGGAAGGCCACATTCAAAAATAAAAGGGATAATAAGAAGAGTTAATTTGCCTGATGCTACTTGCCTCTGAGGAAAGTTCTTTTACTATCTTACATCCACCTAAATCTATTTATTCATGACTCACTAGCCTAAGGCAATGGCTTGAGTCTCTTTGACTGAGGAAATTATGTCATCAATAAAAATCAAAACCCACAGTTTCATATGGCTCCATTCTCTACTGGGACACAAGCACCCGCCTCTCTCTACTGCTTCAGCAATTCAGACAGCATAACTACTTTCTGCCTTTCCCTTTCTGTGTCAATACCATTAGCTATTCAATGACTCTTTCCTCTAGTTTACAATTAAGAATACACACCAACCACAAAGCAGTTATGACCAGTTATAGTTTCACATCAATGGTAAGATTGTTAAATTAAAATTTTTTTAAAATGTTAACTTAAAAAAATAGAGAACTTTTGAAGTAAATACCTGCCAACTGCAACCATTGGGAATTGGCTGGTGCCTGAATGTTGAACCCTTGTGGCAGTTTGGAAACAATTTGATGACAGACGAAGAAACTTTAAGAACACATTGTGCTAGGAGCAGTCAGAGTTTAATATAATTGCTACATGAATAACAAAATTGTTATGCATGTGTTTGTAATGGTTTTAATCATTGCGGAAACAAGTCTGTAATGTTTCAAGCATGCGAGTACTTGTCTCTGAGAGAAAATATATTTGTAACATAATTGGGCTATCATTTACAACTTAAGGCACAAAGAATTTTTAGCACGAATCCTTTGGATCATTGCTATAAATCCTCTTGCACTTATACTACTTGCACAATCTGCTACCTCAGATTCAGTCTACATACAAAAATATGAAAAGCAAATTGGAATGAAGGAACCATTCACAATGATGTTCAAAGACTAACTGAACCTCTGAAAGTGGGGTACAAGCATGGTTTAACTTTTGCTTTCACGTGCATGTTTTTATCCCAACGTTAAAAGAAATTCTAAATCAAATTCAAATAGGCATTGAAATATTTGTTCCTATTGCCAGGTGGTAATGAACTTCTTGGACATGGTCTGGGTGGTGATAAATTGGGTAGAATTCAATCCTAAAATGCCCTGCCTTCTGATTCTGGTAAACATATTAAGCTGCTGCCTAAATCATATGCTTGATCTCAATTGCCAGTTAGATAGATTCATGAAGTAAAAAAGAGACATGCTTTAAGAAAACTATCAAGTACTCTGCATCAGCTGGCAAGATTTGAAAGAGGGTAGCATCTGGGGAAAATTCAACATGCAATTGTAGCCCTCTTGGAGTTTAGAATAAAACCGTTGGCTGAGCAACCAGCTATTTAAATTACTGAAAGCTGGCAATTAAAAATAATCCTCTGGGCTGATAATTAAAGGGCCATTTGAAGTAGTACAATGGGCAGGAGGTGATTGGAAGAGATTTCAGGAGTGTTTTGATTTAAATGAGCTAGTCCCTGACTTCAAGGAGGTTTTTTGTTTTTGTTTTTTTTTGGGGGGAGGGGGGCATTGTTTAAAAGTAAAGAACATTGCACATCATATTAGATTGTTTTAATGTATTGGTTCATTTTGGTAAATGTTTTCTCTTTTTCTTTTTTAAAAAATTGTAAGAAATGCTCTTTGGGAAGGGGGAGGAGTTATATAGATGAAAATTTACATGATGTAAAAATATTCAATAAAAATCTATTTTTAAAAATAATTGACTAATGTAGACAACGGGGGTTCATTATTCATATGAAGACTACACTTAACTCTTAAGGATGCCTTTCATTTGCAGGGAGACATACCTAATAGTCTACCAGTTAAAGATATCCAAAAATAAAGAATCTAGGTAGTAAAATGCAGTGGGAAGAGACAGGAATTGAGAATCAAAAGACTGACATTCAAACCCTGACTTTGCCACTAAATACCTGTTTGATTGTGATCTTGGGCCGGTCATTTAAGTTTTCTGGACCTTGGTTTCCTGATCTGCAAACTGAGACGGTTGGATTAGAATACCTCTGAGTATTCTTGAAGCTGTAGATCTATAAGCCTGTGAGCCCAAGAGCTTGAAGAGGCTCCAGGGGTCACCTGCTTAGGCCAGCCCTCAGCGGAAATGAAAAACCATTCTACAATATCTTTGGGATCATTTAACCTCTGCTTAAGAGCTATAAGGATAATGGATCTGAAGGTGGTATAGTAGAAAGATTGCTGCTAGATGTGGAGGCAGAGGGCATGAGTGCTAATCTTGACTTTATTACTTCCTAGCTTTATGGCCTTGGACAAATTGTTTAAAATATGCCCTACTCCCTCCAATGAGGGGATTTAGTGTATTAAATGACCTCTAAGGTTCCTTCCAACTCTAAACCTGTGGATTCCTGACTTCACAAGATAGCCTGTTCCAATTTGGAATGGACTCTAATTGTCAGAAATCTTTTCCTTCTATTGAGCCAAAATCTAACTGTCAATAACTTGCACTCAGTACTAGTTCTAACCCTTTGGGGAAAAATAGGACAAAGCCAATCCATCCTTTGTGAGTCTGAGTTTTCCAGAACTGAACATTACAGGATCTTTGCAGGAACAGCTGCAGATGGAAAGCTACTGTGCCTTATTTGATCTCTCCAAACACAGAAGCTATAAATTCATAAAAGACGCATCTCAGGCCTTCAGTGTTTCCCTGGCTACAAAGACAGACACAATAAGAAACAGAGGAGACGCCTCCTCTTTTGCAATAGTCATTATGTTCATAGCCACTAGAGGGCAGTAAGAACCCCTTGGAAGTCAATGCGGCGAGTCTAGTACTCCGCCTCCTCAAAAAGAAAACCGTGGGGCAGTGTTCTGAAGGCATTTTCCTATTTCGCAATAACAAAAGCGTCGCCTTCATTCCAGCAGCAAGAAAAAAAAAAGGGAAAAAATGTAAGTCTTTTTTTTTTTTTTTTAAAGCTCCTTTGGCTAGGTGGCAGCAAAATGACTCTGCTAGGAATTTTCACTGGCCCTAATTGCCTGGGTAGCTTCACAGCCTAGCCCCTTCCACCCGTCTTTAGAAAGGCTCTGGTGGCACAGTGATTCAGCAGTTGTGATGTAATGATGTCAGTCCCCCAATACACTCCATGATTCAACACCCCCTTCAAAACAGCAACAGGTCAAGAAAGCTAAGGGAGCAAAACACACCCAAACACGTAAATCATTGCCACCCATTAACGGCATTCAGAGGACAATGCTTTCTCTCTCTCTCTCTCTCTCTCTCTCTCTCTCTCTCTCTCTCTCTCTCTCTCTCTCTCTCTCTCTCTCTCTCTCTGTCTCTTTCTGTCTCTCTCTCTCCCCCTCCTCTCCCTATGACTCCCCAGTCTCTGTCTCTGTCTGCCCCTGCCTCTCCAATTCTGTCTTAAAATGATGTAAGCAGTGCTTGCTTTTTTAGACCCTGAGGTCAGAATGATCATTTTTTATTTTAAATTTGCAGCTCCATTTAACCCACACTATTTGTAGAAGATGAGGAAGAGACGAGTCACGTGATTGCCAAGATGTAATCATCCTTGTGAAAATGCAGATGAATCTGGGAAAGAATTCTGAAACACTCAGATCTTATTAGTTGAAATCTTCCATAAATTGAAGAGGGGGCAGGGAACAAGGAATGTCCAGAATTACAGGGCCTTGAAACCTAGGATTGAAGGGAGATTTAGACATTATCTGCTTCTCAGTTGAGGCTTTCTTGGCAATCTATTATTTTAGGACACTAGTCTAGACCTGGAAGGGACCTCTGAAGACCTCTAGTCCAATTTCTTCATTTTATTTTTATTTTTGTTTTGTTTTATTTTTAATATTCTAACTTTTTTTAAGCTAGACACTGTGCTAGCTTTGGAGGAATGCAAAGACAAAATGAAAAATGGTTCTTGTTTTCATGGACCTTATATTCTAATGGGAGAAACAATGTGTACACAGAGAAACACAAAATATATACAAAGTAAACTTAAAGAAAAGGAAAAATTTGGAAGAATTGTCAACTGGAGAGATCAGGAATGGCCTTATACAGGAGGAGGTGGTGCCTCAGCTGAGTTTTTAAGGGATTAGGAATAGTAAAAGGTAAAGGGTGCCAGGCATAGACAGCGCTGTACTTTTACAAATGAGGAAATTAAGGCTCACATAGCTTAAGTGACTTGCCTAAGGCCTCACAGGTGGTAAATTGCAGAGGAATGATTTGAACTAAAATTCCTTGACTACCTAAGCCAAGGCTCTTCTCACTTTTCTTCTTTGCCACAGTATAACAGAAGATGGTGCTATTAGAAACATGGGTTTGTCTGTTTTGTTTTGTTTTTTCAAGGATGACCTGGCCATTAAATGTGGCTTTGAATGGTTTATGGCCTCATCCTTTATGAAGATTTATTTAAAATGTTCAGAATGACCGAAGAATGTTAAAGAACTGTTGTAAATAATAGCTACCTTTCTGAGCATAAACATAATGAGTAATGAGAGAAGTAGGGCCAACACATTTTGGTTTCCTAAAGCAGATTCCGGCCAGTGCAGCGATTTCAGTGCTGGCACCTCATGGAAATCATTCTAGAGTTCAACAGACAATGTAAATTGACTACAACCCTCTTCCTCAGAAGTAAACTGACAATAAATGTGAGACATGAGGGCTGAAAAATAACCTTACCATCAGTCTTAAGCAATGCCCCAGATCAAATTGTCATTCACATAAAAATTATACCTATATCCAGGCACACACATACACACACACACACACACACACACACACATTTGCAAACCTCTATTCCATCATCTCCAAATCTGCAAAATGATGAAACACAGCTGATTAATGTTGAAAATAGTATTTGTAACTGTATCTCTTAAGTTCAGTGCTCATTCTACTACATGTTCTTTCTCTTATTAGTGAGTGACTTTTACATTAAGCTACACTGAGAAGTCTTTAGGTATAGAATATTGACTATCTGTCTATCTATATGTCTGTCCATTTATCTATCATCTATCTATCTAGTGACATGTAGCATGGATAGGTTGGTATGTGAGGGAAAATCCTGGAAGCATGCACAGAGCATGTCTGTTTTGGGTCCAAGTGACTGTTTAAAAACTTGGAGAGAAATCGTTTCCAGCCATGATGACTCAGGGTTGATATTGTAGGAAGATGGGTAGTCTTCTAATTGACTTTGCAACTGGAATGACTGAGGACTCAATTGTTGCTTGAGGATTAAATGGGTATGCAAGAGGGACAGCCCATCCTTTGTACCCTTTGTTTTTCAGCTTTGAGTAAGGCAATACTACTTTAAGCTGGTCCTGAGAGATTGGTAAGAGAGGGGTATGGTCCTTGTCTTCCACCTAACCAAGGCAGCTGTGAACATGTTGCCAACTCTGTCTCTTTTTTTTACTTTTTTTTTATTTCCTGGTCTTATGTGAAACAGTATTTAGAGATAGGAGTGCTTAGGTGAGCCCAAGAGTTTGGGCAAGTCCAGACATCTCGTGAGAGGTCAGAGGTGAATGTCAGTTGAGAATCCCACCAGAGTGGGATGTGGCTGCTGGCAGCATCTTCAGTGGGAATGGAGACAAGTTAGGGGTATATGATAACCACCAAAGGATAGTTTCAGGGACTGCAACCCCTCAAAACTCCTTCCAAAAAACAGGCTATAGACTCAACAAAGTTGTTGAGGCTTTCAGCCCAGCTGGGCTATCTACCTAACAGGGAGTTATATCTAAGGGGAAAGAAAAATTCTTCCAGTGCCAAGAATTTTGAAGTCCTTCACTACATGGACTCTACATGTGGGCTGCACTATCTTTGAACTGTAAATTTTGATCCCACTCTCCCAAGACACTCTGTGTGTCTGAGGAGAAAATGTGCCCTGATTTAAGGGGGATGTTTTGTATCAATTATTTTTGCTGTACCTTCTCAGTAAATCCTTTTTTTCTAAAAGCTAGTGGAATCCTCTGGCTGATTATCAGTGGGGAATACACAGTAGTGGGCTCAAAAACAACAATACTAGAAATCTCAACTTCTCAGGACTATCCCTAGTACCCTGAGGATATAGTAGTCAGCCACCCTCTCAGGAACCCAACCCACAAGTGTGAGTGTCCATTGAGAGGAGTGGCTATATGTATGAAGGAAAATATGTATTTATAAAGGAAAAGATACACTATGTTGTATAATAATAATAATAGCTAACATTTATATAGTGCTTACCAGGCACTATGTTAAACATTTTATAATTATTATCTCATTTGATTCTCACAACAACTCTTGGAGGTAGGTACTATTATTATCCCCATTTTACAGATGAGGAATCTGAGTTAAGCGACTCACCCAGGGTCACACAGCTTGTAAGTGTCTGAGGCTACATTTGAACTCAGGTCTTCCTGACTCCATGCCAATGCTCTAGCCACTGTGCCGCCTACCCACCCAAAGCTCAACATCATGAGGGATAATGTCATATAATGGAGAGAGGACCAGTCTTTGAGTCAGGAAGACATGGGGTAAACACATATTAGTTATGTGACCATAAGCAAGTCATTTTACCTCTCAGTAGCCCCGACAACTACAAAAGAATTTCTGACTTGCACTTATAGGGGGAGTTTCCATACTGAGAATTCTTTTCTCTGATGAAATCACAGATCCAGACACACATACAATGCCCCAAAGCTCTGTGTGTGTGTTTGTGTGCATTCATGTGCACATGCACATATGTGTACTTATTCAGTTGTTCAGTTATGTCTGACTCTTTGGGACCCCATGGACAATATCACCAATACTATCTAAGGTTTTCTTAACAAAGATTCTGGAGTGGTTTGCCATTTCCTTCTCTAATGTATGAAAGAAAACAGAAGTTAAGTGACTTGCCCAGAGTCATACAGTTAGTGAATGTGTAAGGCTGGATTTGAATTGAGGTCTTCCTAACTCCAGGCCCAGGCTCTACACACACGCGCACGTGCGCGCACACACACACACACACACACACACACACACACTATATATACACATATATATGTGTATATATATGTATGTACATATATGTATATGTGTATATATGTAGTATGGGGGGGGACAGTTGGTGGTACAGTGAATAGAGTGCCGGGCCTGGAATCAAAAAGACTCCTGATTTCAAATCTGAGTTCAAATCTGGTATCAGACACTTGCTAGCTTTGTGACCCTGGTCAAGTCACTTAACCCCATTTGCCTTAGTTTCTTCATCTGGAAAATGAGCTGGAGAAGGGCATGGCAAACCATTCCAGTATTTTTACCAAGAAAACCCCAAGTGAAGTCACAGACAATTCAACACGACTGAAACAGTTGAACAACAAAACAAAACAAACAAATACACATACACACAACACATACATTACCCAGGTACACACACATTTCAAGGTATCTGGACATATGTATGTCCACAAACTAGAAGCAAAGAGAGTTTCATTGTTTTAGTGCTAGAAGGGACTAATAGTAATGCATAAATGTATGTATACATATACATACACACATACATACATATACATATATGTTGGTCCCTTTCAGCTCTAAATCTGTGAAATTCTCCCTTATATAGTGAGGACAGTTAGGTGGCTCAGTGGAAAGAGTGGACCTGGAATAAGGAGAATCTGAGTCAAATCCTGCCTTGGATACTTACCAGCTGTATAACCTTGGGTGAGTTGCTTTGCCTCTGTCTTCCTCAGTTTCCATATCTCTGAAATGAGAGTGATAATAGCACCTACCTTGCAGGGTTTTCTGAAGATTAGATGAGATAATACTTGTAAATACACATGGCAAACTTTAAAGCATTGTATAAGTTCTAGTTGTTATCGTTATTATTTAACTGACATGAGGAGGGCCATATCGTTAATCTGTTCTTTCTCTCATATTAATAAAACTGTTTAGAAATATAAAATTTCTCTTAAGTACTGCTTTGGCTTTATCCCAAAATTTTTGGCATGTCTCATTGTTTTACTTCACTTTAATGAAAGTATTATTGTTTCTATGGTTTGTTCTTTTGAGCCACCCATTCTTTAAGATTAAGTTATTTATTTTGCAATTACTTTTTTTTATCTTTGCTTCAAAGGCCCTTTATTAAATATAATTCCCACTGCATTATGGTTAGTAAAAAAAATGCATTTAATACTTCTACTTTTCTGTATTTTTGTAAGTTGTTTATGCCCTAATCCATGGTCAATTTTGACAAAGCTGAAAAATATTCATATTACTTTCCATTCCATTGAATATTCTCCAGAAAATATCACATTTAATGGTTCAAAAATTCTATTCAAGGTCTTCATTTTTTTGCTTATTTTTGGTTATATTTATCTAAATTTGAGAGAGGTAAATTTAGGTACCCTGCTTAATAGTTTTATTCTCTGTTTCTTGCCAAAATTCATTTAACTTTTAGAATTTGGTGCTACACCATTTGGTACACCATTGAAATTAATTCATTGTCTATGGTACCTGTGTAGTAAAATGAAGTTTGCCTGTTTAGAACTAGAGATTTAGAACTAGGGAGGACCTCAAGGTCATCTAGTTCAACCCTTATTTTACAGATGAGGAAACTGAAGTCAGTGAGGTTAGGTGATTTGCCCAAGGTCACCTAGGTGACACAGGACTTCAAAGCAGGTACTTTGGCTTCAAATCCAGTACCCTTTCCCACAATTAGCATGCTATAGGCAAGTGATATTTTACCTTTCCGTTCCTCAGTTTCTTTTTGGTAAATTGAGCTAATCTCACTTTCCTTGGCTACCTCACACAGTTATAGTTAGAAAAGTGCTTTATAAATGTGAGTTATGAAGAAGTATATAATGGACATTTGGTTCTGCCTTTATCTCTAAATCTTTAGTTAACCTAATTTTCTTGTCTATTAAAGATGGTTGTGGATAGGATCCATATTGGTTAGGTAGAAATTGATAAATATGAAAGATTCTGTCTCATGAATTTCAAATATTTAGTCTACATGGTTCTTTGAGTGGCAAGAAAGACAAGCAGTTTTCAACATCCAGGAGCCAGATAAGAACCAGCCACATTGGTTCTTATCAACCAAGTGTTTGAGATCTGCTAATTCTAGTAGAAATGTAGTTCCCAGCCTACACTATTTAATTCCTTTGAAAGGTTGTAAAGATACATTTTTCAGATAGAGAGGTGAACATTCCCACTTCAAGTCTCCCTTCTGTGCCACTGTATGCCTTTGAACTTGCAAAGTTGGAGGAAAACAAAGGAAGGTGAGTCCCAGTCACCAGTGAATCTCTACAATCCTCTAGAACAGAGACAAACTGTAAAACTTTCAGAGCTAACATCTTGGACCCCACCTCTGTCCTAAACTTCTATCCCTTACCATAGACTTCTGCATGCATCATTACAAGCATGGTCATTTTTTTTTCAAACAGCTAGGTAATACTGTGGATAATATACTAGACTTAGAGTCTCAAAGACCTAAGTTTGAATCCTGCCTCAAGTATTTATGATCTGTGTGACCCTGGTCAAATCACCTATATTCTCTCTGTCCTGGGGTTCCTTATCTGTAAAATGTGAATAATACTTTCAAGCATTCCTGAGAAAAGACCAGAGCTGAATATAAAATTTGACTTTCAAATATAAGACTCAAGTGAAACATGGAAGAGGTAAACAGGAAAGAGAAATCATAAGAGACTTATTAAGGTTGAACTGTTCACGTTCCTGCAGGGAAAGATGATATTTGTAACTCAAAGATCCTTGGAGTCCTTTGTCAGTATTAGGATAGTGAGGGGGAAAAAATTATGTGCATGTATAGATAGATAGATAGATAGATAGATAGATAGATAGATAGATAGATAGGAGGCACAGGGTGAGTTGAAGATGAAGGGGTGATATCTGGAAAATAAAATTAAGGAGTGAGAGAGGATTATACTGGGAGAAGGAGAAAGGGGGAAGTAGAATGGGGTAAATTATCTCACATGAAACAGACAAGAAAAGGCTTTTACAGTGGAAGGGAAATGGGGGAAGGTGAGAGGGAATGAGTGAATCTTATTCTCATAGAATTTGGCTTAAGGGGGGAATAACATACACAATGGGGTATGGAAATCTATCTTACCCTACAGGAAAATAAGGGGGGAAGGGGACAAGAGAGCAGGGAGGTTGATAGAGCAGAGGGCAGATTGGGGGAGGGGATAATCAAAAGCAAACACTTCTGAGGAGGGACAGGGTCAAAAGAGAGAATAGAATAAATGGGGAGTAGGATAAGATGAAGGGAAATATACTTAGTTTTTCACAACATGGCTACTATGGAAGTGTTTTGCATGACTACATACCTATAACCTGTATCGAGATGCTTGCCTTTTCAATGAGAGTGGGTGGGGAGGGAGGAAGGGAGAAAATTTGTAACCCAAAGTTTTAAAAACACATGTTAAAAATAAAAAATCAAAAAAGAAAAAAAGATAAATAAAATGTGAATAATAATAGTACCTAATATTATAAAATTACAGTAACACAGGACATTGTTTGTGAATGTACTTTAATTTTTTTAATAATAAAAATCTAAGCATAACCAGGAGAATATTTTACACAGTAATAGCCACGTTGTGAAATGACTGACTTTGATAGACTTGGCTCTTCACAGCAATGTAAGAATCTAAGACAGCTTCAAAAGACGCAGGATGGAAATTTCTATCCACACCCAGAGAAAGAAATATGGAGTCTGAATGCAGATGGAAGTCTGCTATTTGCTCTCCTTTTCCTTTGTTGTTTTGTCTTATTGCTTCATTCTTGTGGCTTTTCCCATTAGTTTTCATTGTTCTTTACATCATGACTAATGGGAAAATATGCTTAACATGAATGTGTATCTAGAGCCTATATCAGATTGTATGAGGTCTTGGGGGTGGGGGAAGAAGTGGGAGGGGGAGAAAATTTAAAACTCAAAATCTTATGGAATTGAATGTTGAAAACTAAAAATAAATTAATTAATTATCCTCCCCAAAATAGTTAAGCCTTCTCACCATCAAAAAAAAAATAATAATAATAATAATCTATTTCTCTCCATCTTATCTCCCCCTTTGGGAAAAAGAAGAAAAACAAAATCCTTATAATAAATATGCATAGTCAAGCAAAACAAGTTAGAGGGAGGGAAAGAGGGAATGGCTAGTGGTATAAATATAATCCATCAGTGGTTGGCATGGTTGCTCAGTTCTGGTGAAAAGCATTCACATTGCAGCCTGGGGAGTGTTGGTAGTTAACATGGTGCAGCCGCCCTTTTTAGGAGTAATACCTAGTTAGAACAGTAAAGCAAAATGCTAAAGCACATAGAAGTTCAACCATAGCTCTTGGCCCTTCAGAATAAATTTACACAGCGCTGCTAGGATTGATTGAGGGATAGCCACCACTTTACCCACCCCAAGAAAAACTCTTCTGATCTTTCTTTTCCCTGGAGAAAGAAAATAACCAGCAGCAGAGTTTAGGCTTTTCACCAGGACATTAATGAATTATGTCCACAATAATGGAGCTATAAAACATACTAATGAATTACTTTCCTACAAAAGACAGAACTGCTTGAAAATGCACCATCCCAATAAATTCACCCATTATGTATTTAATCTATTTCCTTTGGTTAGCATAATGCAGCATCCAAAAAAAGAATATTTGTGTACTCCAGAAGACAAATGCCCAACTCACAAATGATTTGTGTTCCCAAAGCTCATTTGTAAGCTGCTTATTTGAAACTGGGAACACATTTTACCTTAGAAACCATCTTATACAGTGGTAGTTATGCTCCCAGACTGATCGACAGAGACATGTTTTATGTATAATTTGATGAACTATTTACTATTAATACTTTTGAAGTTAACTATCATTTAAAACATTGCTTCTATGGAAAGTATACTTTAAGATATAACTAAAAACACCAGGAACACTACTGCCCTCCCATTCCCATCTGAACAAAAATGCTCCTGAAGTTACCCTGATAGCAAGGAGAAATTCTCTTGCTGCTTCAACTCCAGTAAAAGAGAGGTTTCAGATGCAAGTTTGGAGTTCCATGAAAGTATTGCTCCATTAGACCCAAATTATCACCATCACTGTCACACATTTAAAGGCAAACCTTTACTTTAGCATCGAATAATCTTTTTTTATCTATAATGGAACCAGAAAGTTTGTATGAATTTAGTATCTTTTTCAGTATCTTATGAAGGGCTCTTAACGAGATTGTTGCAAACTGGCTAATGGATTTTTCTCAGCTATATCAACTCACAAACATAATGAATGAATGAATGAAAAAAATGTATTAAGCCCTTCCAATGCGCAGGTACTGTGCTAAGTTCTGGGGATAGAAATAAAACCAATCAAGACAGTCCCTGCCCTCAAGGAACTTATATTCTAGTAAGAGAAAACAAAACATACAAGGGAAACTGCCATAGAGCAGTTTTCTAGGAGAGAGCAGTCGGAAAGAATGGTAACTGAACTAAGAGACGAATTGATTCAGATGTTCTTAATAGCAATGGTAGTACTGAAAGTTAACAATGGAGAGGTACTTGTGTTGTTGATGTTGTTGTTCAGTCATTTAAGTTGTGTCCAAGTCTTTGTGACCCCATTTGGGATGGTTTTGGCAAAGATGCTGGAGTGGTTTGCCATTTCCTTTTCCATCTCATTTTACAGATTAGGAAACTGAGGCAAACAGAGTGAAGTGATTTGCCCGGGGTCATACAGCTAATAAGTGTCTGAGGTAGGATTTGAACTCAGGTCTTCCTGATTCCAGGCCTTGCACTCAGTCCATTGCACCACCTAGCTTCTCCACTTGTGTATCACATAGCATTGAAATTGATGGGAAGTGTTGATTTAGTTGTCTACTAAGGCATGGTGGGGTTGTAGGCTGTGTTAGTAGAGGAAGTACTCATACCAGTGGAATTATCGCTCTTTGAAGTATAGTAGGCTGACTTCCTCCAAGAAACAGGGGTATGGAATGAATGGAATGATGGAATGTTGGAATGAATGGGATGATTGTATGGTTTGTTCATAAGTTGGGTGTCTATATGTCCAGGAGGGCTAGAAATCAGTGCACACTTTTTCCTTAAAATCACAGCATTTTCCTGCCATGAATTATGATTCACAAATGTCATCACATAGAGTTTATTTATCATTTATTTACTATTTAAAGAGACACCCTTCCATAGTGAATAAAGTACTAACCTTAAGAGTCTGTAAGATCTTGCTTTAAATGTCATCTTTGACAAAATATTGTTATGTGTGAACACAGATAATTCTCTTAACCACTCAGTCACCTGAGATAACTCTCTAAGACTGTAACTTATAGAAGTTATTGGAGGATACCTAATATTCTGGATTGGAAGAGGTAATTTCCACACAAGGAGTTCCCTACACTGATGACACTGATGATCACAGGTCTGGACCACCCCAACCCACCCAAAATAGTATTCAGCACATCTGTAAATGGAACCCTTATAGGCAAAGTGAAATGAAGAATTGAAATAATTAACTAGAAAATAAAAGGGAAGGGGGGAAAAAAACCAAAGTAACCCTTGCTATTAGAAAAATTAATGACCAAATTAAGCAGATTATTCATATCCATTTGACTTATTGCTTCCAGCTTGATGATGCTATTTGAATAGACTATTCCAGCTCATAGGAGGATTGCTGTGAAAAACTGGATATTTTAAGTTAGAGCTGGGGTTCATGGCTCTATCCTTGTTCTGTACTAGTGTTTCCCATTTTTTTCCTCAAGGATTTACTGCCTTTCTTTTTGAGTTTGCTATTTTTAAGAAATTGCTCAAAAGGATTCACTTTGATCATTTTTAATGTGCCCTACATCAGAAGCCTAATTGTGCTTCTGATGCCATCTTTCAGTCTGCAATGGATGATGCTGGCAGAATAACAGAGGGATGAGCCACTGAAGCACAAAGGAAAAGAAAAAAGGAATAAACCTGGTGTTCAGGCCAAAACTGATACAGTATGCTGTTTGTTTAGACTCTTCAGGGCGGGGCTGAGGGTGGTTTGAAGCTGTATTTGAAAGAATTCCATAGTGGACACTGAACACAGTCAAGCGTAAGTACTAAATAGTAGCAATGCCCCCAAAGTAAATTTTCAATTTTTAAATGGCTGTTATATGAGCATATAATAACATCAGAGCTCTTTTAAAAAAAATTTAATGGTATAAAAATGAAACTTGTGGGAAGAGAAAAGAAGTAGCCCTATAGATCTAGGAAGAAAGGTGGATTATTCTGTTTGTAGGCATTCTTATATGTTTGCAAACTGATTTCAAATATATAAAAAAGTTGAAAAAATTTATTTATTTTTTTATTCTGTTTATTTATTCTTGACACCACTACTACTGTTATTTGTATGCAACACCCCATGTACTCCTTTTCTGTGTGTGTGTTTCTCAGAATCTCTAGTCTTCTTCAGTTTAACTTACATATCACCTTCCACATGAAGCCTTTCTGGATCCCCCAGTTGCCAATGCCTCTCCCCATGATTTCCTTGCATTTATTTTTTTGTACATTTTTTTTAATGTATGTGTTCTCTCCTCAAATAGAATGTAAACTACATGTGGAAACATTGTTTTATTTTTGTCTTTGTAGCTCTGTTCTCAGTGTAATACCTGGAACACAGTAGGTGCTTAATCAATGCTCTTTGCTTGACTGATTGCTATGCCATTTAAAATATTGGTATATGAGAAGTGCTACAACTAGCGCCATTAATTTAGAGCTAGAAGACAACTTAGTCCAATCTCCTCATTTTTACAGATGAGGAAACTGAGGCCCAAAGAGATTAAATTACTTGCTGAGGATCACCCAGCTATTAAGAGTCTGAGGTAGGATTTGAATGTAGGTATTCCTGTTTCTAAGACCCGTTCTCTGCATAGCTACCCAAACTACCATGGGAGTCATTGTGACACCAATGGAAAGAACACCAACTCTGGGGTCAGAAGACCAAGGTTCACAACCCATCTCTGATACTTACTATATCTGTGACCTTTAACAAGTCTTGTAACCATCCATTACCTCAGTTTCCTCATCTATAAGAAATGGAGTAGGGGCAGCTAGGTGGCGCGGTGGATAGAGCACTGGCCCTGCATTTAGGAGGGCCTGAGTTCAAATCCAGCCTCAGACACATGACACTTATTAGCTGTGTGACCCTAAGCAAGTCACTTAACCCCATTGCCTAACCAAATTAAAAAAAAAAGAAATGGAGTGGTTAGACTATGTGACCTGTGACCCAGTTCTAGATATATGATCCTCTGTGGGCCTCTACTTATATCTTCTTTTCCATGGCTGGGCATAATAAAGAATATTGAATCATAGTTCCCTGTTGGGCAAGCTATTCCCTGGCTGTACAGGCACTTTGGGAAGTTATATAACTTTTTTCAAGTCACAGAAAGTCATATAGTAAATTATAACTTTAGAATCTCTTAATAGCTTAGGAGATTTGATACAACTTCCTAAAATAGTCTTATATAATAGTTTATCTGAGGCTACCCTCTAGCTCATTTGATAGATTCTCTACATCCCTGTAGGGAGGTAGAGGATTAGACTGGCAAGTCAGAGGCCTTTGACTGTCTTTCTGTAATGCTGTTTTCAAAGCCAAAGGAGACAGATATTGCCCACAGTGCCAGTATAGACACTTTACAGGGGCTGGTCCTATTTCTCTCAGATAGACAGGTTAGGACTCAGCATTTATGTACTGCTTTTAGTTTTGCAATGCATTTCAAATAAACCTGTCAGGTAAGCATGGCATGTATTATTGTCCCAATTTTATAAATGAGAAAATTGAGGGTAAGAAATGTTAAATGTCTTGCCTGGGGTAGCAGAGTGTTAGAGGCAGGATTTGAATTCAGCTTGTCCTAATGCCAAGTCCAAATGTAGTCACTACTATACTGCCTCTTGTAGAGAGGGCCTGCAGAATGACTAAGGAAAGAAGTGACTGACCAGTTTATAGGCATAGCATGTACAGTGGCTATGCCCTGGTAAACTGTCTTGGCAGATGGCATAAACCAGGTTGAGGGTAACCAACAGGCCTCAGATCCATTGATGAACAAGGGGGTATGTCTGCACACAAGCATGTTGAAGACTTTTCCCCCAGCAGGATGGGTAGGTAAGAACAATTTGTTCCAATGGCCATGAAGGCAGCTGAAGCAGGCATTGTAGAGTGTTTAGAGTTTAGTCAGACATCAAAGAGTCCAAGGTCATCCACTGCATCCCAGGCCATCCATCACCAGTCATCTTAATTTTTGTCTTGCCACTGAACTTTAATGGCTCAGGAAGAGAGAGTGAGGCTGACAACTTTGTGCAACTCTGCCTCACTTAAATCCAATAGTCAAGACATCACCCTTGATGTTTTTAATACATATTTAAATTTTATGATTGCCTTTTGTTTAACATTGCATTCATTTCCCCTTTGCCAGACCTCACCCAACCCATTGATCTCTCTTTTCAAAAATATTTTATTTTATTTTTAATTTATGGAATATAAGCATTTTTATAACAGTGTAATAAAAAGATAACTGCACATGAAACTGCAAATCTATTAAATATAACTTGCTATTTCTTTTAAATATATAATAAAGCTATGTAAATTTATTTTCTTGTCTTTTTCCCTTTTTTCCTTTCCTCCCCCCTGCCCTGCCCCAGAGATGGCTACACGTATGTATGTATGTAAAATTACATACTTCTATTTACCAGTTCTTTCTCTGGATGCAGATAACATCTTTCTTCACATGTCCTCAAGTTGTATATTTATAGTGGTCAAAAAGACTGAGTCATGCAAAGTTGTTCTTAAAACAACATTGCTATTACTATATGCAATGTTTTCTTGGTTCTGCTTACTTCACTCTTCATCATTTTGTGCAAGTCTTTTCATGCCTTTCTAAGATCACTGAGCTCATCATTTCTTATAGCACAGTAGTATTCCATTATGTTCCATGGATATCTTCCAGGTAGTAGAAAAATATTTAAGTAAAACCAAATAATAACATTGCCAATCATTCCCTAACTTGTTTTTTTATATAGTTCACCTGTTATTAGAAATGCACAAGAAAATATCTTACAAGCAGGACCTTGGGCAAGTTGCTTATTTTTCTGGGCCTCAGTTTCCTCAGCTGCAAAAATTAGGAGGTAGACCAGGTGATGACTAAGGCACTTTTTCAGCTCTAGATCTGTGTTCCAAACATTATATTCTATCTGTAATTTTTGTGATACTCTGGGACTGGCTGGTACATAGAGAAATTGAGCAATCTGGCTTTTTGAAGGAAACACTCATCTTTCTGGGAAGGTTTGGCCACTTTTCTTCCTAGAAGTATTATTGTTGTTTAATCGTTTCAACTTGTGTCCGATGCTCTATGACCCCATTTAGGGTTTTCGTTGCAAAGATACTTGAGTGCTTTGTCATATCCTTCTCCAGCTCATTTTATATAGATGATGAAACGAGGCAAATGGAGTTAAGTGACTTGCCCAGGATCACACAGCTAGTAAGTGTCTGAGGCTGGATTTGAACTCAGGTCTTCCTGACTACAGGCCCAGAATTCTACCCATTGAACCACCTAGCTGTCTGCTAGAGATAAGGGGCAAATTTAAAATCTTTTACTTGTTATTTAATAAACATTTCACAGTAGTGATCTAGGATCTCAATAATTACAATAATATCCTATTAAGCCTTCAAAATACCTTTCATTTAAGAAATTAGAAGAACTTTCACAAACAGCTTTTTTTCCTTTCTGAGCCAGGTATTATTCCCATTTTACAGATGAGAAACTGAGGCAAAGATAAAATTATTTTCTCAAAAATCACAAATAGAATCATAGGAAGATCTAGAACTAGGTCTTTTGACTCCTGATACTGTTTCTTCTCTCCTTTCCTCGCCCTTTCTCCTCTTCCTCTTCCTCTCTTCTCCATTTCCCTTCTCTTTCCTCCTCCTCCCTCTCTTTTCCTTTCTCCTCTTTCTCTCTGTCTCTATTTTTAGAAGAGATAATTAACATCATATGAAAGAGCATTTTGAGGACAGCTAGGTGGCATAGCAGATAGAGCTCCAGTCTTGGAGTCAGGAGGACCTGAGTTCAAATCTGGCCTCAGACACTTGACACTTACTAGCTGTGTGACCCTGGGCAAGTCACTTAACCCTTACTGCCTCACCAAAATGCAAACACTCACACACACACACACACACACACACACACACACACACACACACACACACATATATACACATACACAATGCATATGCATATACATACATGTATACACATATATTTACATGCATATATACATACATATACACATGCATGCATACGTGCACATACAATGCATATAAATGTATACATATGTATATGCATGCATACATACATATATTATATATATGGAAAGAGCATTTCAGGGCAATTCTTGCTTTCTTCCATTTGGGGGCAGCTAGGTGGTACAGTGGATGAAGTGCTGGGTCTAGAGCCAGGAAGATTCATCTTCATGAGTTTAAATCCAGCCTCAAACACTTATTAGCTATGTAACCCTGGGCAAGTCACATAACCTTGCTTGCCTCAGTGTCCTCATCTATAAAATGAGCTGGAGAAGGAAATGGCAAACCACTCCAGTATCTTTTCCAAGAAAACTCCAAATGGAGTCACCCAAGAATCAGATACAACTGAAAAAACAACTGAACAGAGAGAGAAAGAGCATTTACCATTATTTCACTCGAGCTGATTTTTAAATAAGCATAAACATTTTTTAGCAACTCTTATGAATAAACAGGTTACTCTTAGGGAGCATTCAGTCACATTAGCTTTCCATAAATCTTTACAAAGGCACTCCTCTATAAGGAGTTGGTGCCGGGATAGTACACGGGGTCTGAAGTTAGACAGACCTAAACTCAGATCTTGCCTCAGGCACTTATTAGGTCTGTGGAGCTGGGGCAGGTCATTTAATATCTATTTACTTACATATTTTCCTGGAGATCTCCAGATGACAGCATGGGCCAAAGAAAGAACCTGACCCTCTTGGAGTTATGGATCTAGTCCAAAGTCCTTCATGGGGGCATATAAGTAGGCCACAGATTTATATAAATACTTAAAACTACAATGGGATAGGACATAATTAGCCACTAAATGGCTGTCTCTTACATCAGCCTTATAAAGGACTGTATCATAGTACCCATCATATTTGCTTCCAAGTTACAACATTTCTGATATCATGATACAATCCCAGTGAAAATCATTAGCTTTCAGTTTCCTCATCTGTAAAATGAGGATAATAATACCACCTATCTATCTCCCAGGCCTATTGTGAGGACCAAATGAGATAATATTGGTAAATTATTTTATAAATACTATTTGTAAAGCACTTCACATAATTCCTGGCACACACAAAAAAAGGTGCTTAATGAATGCTTGCTTCCTTCTTTTTGGATGTCTTTTTGTTCTCTTTGTTTTGCAAGAGATTCTTAGGAAAGCAAAAACAGGAGAATCTTGTCCGAGATTATAATACTTGATATTTGAGCTCTATTTAAATCTTGAGTTTCTACTTCCCCACCCTTGACATTAGTTGTCTCCTGCCTGGGGCTTTCTCAATCCAATAAGCATTTATTAGGCGCACACTAAATGCCAGGCACTGTGCTAGATTCTAGGGATACAGATATAAAAGTGATACAGTCCCTGTCCTCAAATATATTCGACTTTGAGATACACCATGTATCAGAGAACGGTAGCCAGGAAAGAGAGCTTTGGCCTAAGCAATTATAACAATTGCTTAGACTATAGGGCGATAGACTGTCCCACCCTTTCCATCAGCAAGTTTTATTTACTTTAAATTTCACACCAAGGAGTCTGGATTTTATTTTGATTATTATTTACTGAGCAAGAGGTAAAAGCTTATGGGGGTTGAAAGGAGAAGAAACTATGCATATCTGACAGCAGAACGAAAGTCAAGATTCTGATTAGGGCCTGGTGCCTGGGTGCATGGCTAGATGGGATGAAGCATAAGTCTCAGTTTGTTGTTCTAGAAGAGAACCAATGACATCATGAGGTTGATGTCTCAACTTGCTCATGAATTGGATTTGTGAGGCAGAGCTGCATAAAGCCTTATTCTCTCCTCCAAAGTCATTGGAGTCTAGTGGCAAGACAGAAGTCAAGATGACTGGCGATGGTCCAGATAAGTTCTAGAAAGGCCCTTGGAAATTAGCCAATCTAACTTCTTCACTTTCTTTCAGAAGCACAAGTCTAACCATGTCAGTCACTTCTCTGCTTAAGAACTTTCAATACCTCCCTAATAGCATATCTCAGCTTGAAATTAATGCCACAATCTGGCTCCAGCCCACTTTTTGTATCTTATTTTTACATTGTTCCCTTTCATTACTCTTTCCTTTCCAGACCACCACTTCAGACCCAGACCACCAGAGACCCTATCCTCCTCTCACCCTCTAGCCTGAAGCTTCAGGATGGGGAGTATCACTCCATTTAATTTGAAATTTACAGTCTTCACTGTGAAGTCTTATCATAGCAGAAATATTGTAAGCTGGCAATAAATGACTAGAGAAGCTATTATGATGGAGTCCTTTATAAAGGTGATGTGGGAGACAGCCATTTTATGACTAATAAACCCAGTTGTAATCATAAGTACACCTATAACCTGTGGCCCAGCCATGTCCTTCAGTCCCCAGCAAGGACTCTGAGTTCTCATGACACAATTCCATACCCCAAGAGGTCTAGATTCTTCCTCTGACTAATGCTTCCAAAGTGGAGGGAGTATTGATACATGATTTTCTATTTGCAGATGATTGTACATTCGATGTAGCCTCTGAAGCTGAGATGTAACAAAGTGTGGATTGATTCTCTGCTACTTGTGCTAATTTTGGTCTAACAATTGACACCAAGAAAACACAGGTGCTCCATCAGCCACCACCACACCATACCAAATGGAGAAGTTTTGAATGCTGTGGATAAGTTCATTTACCTTGGTAGTGTACTTTCCAGGGGTGTACACTCTGATAATGAGGTTGATGCACGCTTTGCCAGAGCTAGCTCAGTATTTGGTAGGCTCTGAAGGAAAGTATGGGAGAGAAGAAGTAGTAGTAGACTGACTACCAAACTGAAGGTCTACAGAGCCATTGTACTGACCTCATTGTTGTACTCTTGTGAAACCTGGATAGCATACCGGTGCGGTGCCAGGAAAACTGAATCGCTTCCATTTGAATTGTCTTAAGAAGATTCTGAGGATCACCTGGAAGTATAAGAGGTCCTTTCTCAAGCTAAACTGCCAAGCATTCAAACTCTGTTTCAGAGAACGCAACTCTGATGATCTGGCCATGTTATTCGAATGCAAAACATATACTTTCCAAAAATACTGTTTTATGGAAAACCCACACAGGGCATGCATTCACATGGTGGTCAGAAGAAGCGATACAAGGACACTCTCAAGGTCGCTCAGGAACTTTGGGATTGGTTGATTGTGTGACATGGGAGACAGTCGCCCATTCAGCGTGCCATGCCCACATCAGAGAAGGGGCTGAGCAAAGCAGAATTGACAAGGTAGCTCAAGAAAAACTCAAGATATAAGTTCACAAGGGCTATTTGTGCCCGACCCATGGTAGAACATTCCAAGCTCACATTGGTCTGATCAGCCACAGTGAGACACACTAAAACTTGACTCTAACATAGTGATGTCATTTTGGTCCTCTTTGAAAACAGCCAACACACAACACACAGCTTCTACCTGGAGGTCTTCAGGAAAATTTCTAAATATACTTATGGTATAATTCATGCATAGGTTTCCAAAAATGAAAGCAAAAAGATCTCCAACCTTCATACCAGTATGCATGTATTTTAGGCATGGAAGAACTCATATTTATCCCCAAGAAAACACATAAGATACAAAGGACTCACAGGAACCCATGAACATATGAAGCACTTAGCAAATCTGGCTTTAGACACTTATGGACTATGTGACCCTTGACAAGTCACTTAATCTATGTCTGCATCAGTTTCCTCAATTGTATAATGGGGATCATAATAACACCTACTTCATTGTTGTGAGGATCAAATGAGATATTTTTAAAATATTTAGCGCAGTGTTTGGTGCATAGGATGCATTTAATAGCTAAGTGGTACAGTGGATAGAGTGCTGGGCCTGGAATTAGGAAGACTCAACTTCCTGAACTGAATCTGGCTTCAGACACTTATTAGTTTTGTGACACAGGGCAAGTCACCTAACCCTGTTTGCCTCAGTTTCCTCATCTGTAAAATGAGCTGAAGAAGGATATGGCAAACCACTCCAGTATTTTTGCCAAGAAAATCACAATGGGATCACAAAGAGTCAGACATGACTTAAAAGATAACAGAAAAGGCATTTAATAAATGCTCATTTCCTTCCTCCCTTCCTCCATCCTTTCTTTTCTTCTTTACGTCCTTTTCTTCCTTTCTTCTTTCATTAGCTTCCCCCTGGAAGTTAAATCACTTTGTGGGCTACTCAACAAAGGATCCTCCTTCACATTGGACCTGCCATCTTCTGGGCAACTAACAGTAATAGCAAATAGGAAAGATCCCAATGTCCTGTTCCAACCTCCACTCCCATAATATGACTCCAGTCTTCTAGCTGCAGGGCCTTTGCACACTGGCAGTCCTTTCTCCTTAAAAAGCATGCTGTTCAGAAAATCTTCAATTTCTAACAGGCTAGCTACCCAAACTCTCACATTTGGGATTACCCAAGGGCGAATCATCAAGGCTGGGAAAATCTACTTTCAAGCTGTGTGTAAACATATGTCTATCTCTGCCAAGAGTTTCTCCAGGAACTGTCTCAAAGCTTAGGCAAAGAAAGTTCATCCTGAAGAACTCTGGTCTCTGACTTGTGCACAGAAAAGGAAACTGAAAGGCAAAATGGGCCAGGAGCTTGGGGTCAACAAACCTCAAAGCACCTGGGCAAGCACCAATGCTTCAAGTATAAGTTATCATTAGTTACTTTATTTTACTGTATAATCATCGCAGATTTCATGCCAAGTTTTTTTGCAAAAAAGTGGGGTGTGACCATTATGTGAAGCTTTTGAAAAAACTGTGCTGGTATTATTTAAAAATCATTTATTATGAAACTGGCAGACAAACTGTACAGTTTAGCCAGGGAGGGAAGATGCCAGTCTTACCATATCATGTGACTTACTCATAACAGCGTCACCTACCCATCCATTTCCCTTGAGCCTATGGCTCTTA
This sequence comes from Phascolarctos cinereus, assembly GCF_003287225.1. NCBI lineage: Eukaryota > Metazoa > Chordata > Mammalia > Diprotodontia > Phascolarctidae > Phascolarctos > Phascolarctos cinereus. The sequence goes on along the minus strand of NW_027556180.1, from coordinate 122,693,185 downwards.
ATTGGGTTGGGTGGCAATACCATTAGAACTGCAGAGCTCTAAACAAACCACAGGTTGACTTTCAGAAATATACTGACAATGTGAGTGTCCTGAGAATTCTAAGCTTGCCTCTCACAATGCAGGAGAGATAAATGTGTATCCATATGCCACTGGTGAATACATTGCTGCTCAGTTTATCTTTTAAGTGGTGTGACAGACAGAATTTTACCATGTGATGATTATGCGAGGAAAGGTTATAAACCAATTTTTGGATTGAAAAAAAAAGAGTGTGATGATTATGCAGTAGCAATGATTATGCAATGAAATGTGGTATTTCTAGGGGAGAGAAGAAGATATTCCCTTTCCTCTTCTGTAGAATAAAGGTTCTTATTCTGATGTGGAAATCTGATGTAAAGAGAGTAAGGGCAAGAAGTGAGACCAACTTGATTTTGTAGGCTGTGGAGAAGAGGTGGCTCTTCTGACCAAAGCCTTGTCCCCCCAATATTTTCAGTTGACAATCATCACAGTAGCCCCAGTCACTGAGAACAAAGCAGAAGAGTTTTCTGTGTCCCCTCTGCAAGGTGCCTTTCTCCCTGGGAAGTGTCCTTCAGGGGCCTCTGAATAGAGGCCCACACACTATAATCACATCGGGGAACTCATGCTATTGAGTGGAGGCTGTACTTCTCACACTTCTTATACTCTTCTCCTAGTTAAATATTTGCTGTCTCTGAAAATGCAACTGAAATATTTTAAGGTACATTGATGCTGGCTCTCTGGTAACTTTGGAAGGGTCAAGTTTTCTCTTTTTGTTGATTGCCTCCTCAATGGCTTGCACTGGGTCTTGGCAACATGTAAGCATACAATTCTTAGACATTCCCAACATTAACAAAATTTTGTAGCATTTTAGTCATCCCATAACTGATAGACCTGCAGATTATACTGTCATTCAAATGCATCATTTCCCCTAACTCTTTTTCTTCCCACCATAAAGCATTCCTGAAAAAGGCCGAGGTCACCCACTGCTTCCAGTCATCTTGACCTTTGTCTTGCCATTGGACTCTGAGGACTAGGCTAACAACTTTGTGCAGCTCTACCTCACTCAAATCCAATTCATGTGCAAGTCAAGACATCACCCTGGTGATGTCATTGGTCTGCTTTGAGAACAAAGGAAACAAAAACAAACAGTTTAGCAAATTGAACAAGCAAACAATTTCTTATAAAGTCTTAATAGATTACTACCTGCCCTGTGCTTGTAAGGACCTTCTGGACCCAAAACAATAACATGTTTGCATTGAAAATGCAACTAGAGGTCATTGCTAAACTTAGTTAATTAGTCTTCATATTGCTTATTTCTTTTCTTTCAAATCACTGTAACAATAGAGAGAATAAAGCATTTTTTTTAAAAAAATTCAGATAGCCTGAGAAACAACGAAAACTGAGTAAAAGACTAATAAAGAAATAATTCAAGAAGCTTATTTACCTACTATGAATGTGTATCTCTTTCTTGGAACCTTTTCCTGCTTCCAAAATACACACATGCATATAAATTATGCAAAGAAATCACATCTACATATGCATATAAATTACATGTATGCGTATTTGTACATATACATACACCATGTGGGGAGAGAGAGAAAGCGCTATCTTTAGTCACATATATTATGCAAATTTGATTTGACAAGACTGAATCTTAAGCAACCCAGTTAATTATTGCTACTTCATTGATGAAAGGGACAAGGAATTGGACTTATGAGTTCACTGGGATAAAGAATTCCACATGAGGAAACGCCTTCTACCAATGCAAATATACTAGACTTGCTTTGTAATTTATAGTCTAAGGGAGTTAACTGGAGTAATAAGAGGTTATGATCAGTATGTATCAGAAGCCATACTTTAATCTAGGTCTTCCTGATGCACAGGATGCACATTGCTTGCTTTTTCTTGATGGAATGGAAAATCCCTTCTCTTTGGTAATGTCAGTATGAGACTATGAGACAGCTTTAACATTTGCTGAATTAATGTAGAAATATACTGCTCATTAAAATATCAACCTACATTCATTATATTTCAATGCAGAAAGAATCAATTATTTAATCCATAAAGGTACTACCTCCACTGATGCAAATTGCACCCTCTTTCTGCCTCAGAAGATGGTATCATTAGTTGCTTTAGCCAAAGCATTTCATCTCCTGCTCAGTGAGATGAATAAAAAGTCCCAAGAGACAGAGTTTCTGGGTAATTAATAATCAATTTATCAATTATGCTATCTGATCATCAATAAATTAATGGGCAGTGGTTTCTCTAGGCAACCAAAGACAAAACCAGGGAGATCTCTGGATGTTTAAATACCTTTAGAAAGGTTTAGACACATCTTACAAGATCTTGTAATACACATTAACATTAGTTCTCCCATTCCCTTTCTCTCTCTCCTTCATTCCAGGGGAATTTGTTGTTACAGTTGCATGCCTGATATACCTGACATACCTAAGATGCATATGCTGCTGAAGGAATTATGATTTTCATTTAAAAAAAATATATTGAGCACCTACTGTGCAAAGAGCACTATGCTAGACATGGGGGGGAAATAATTTCATTCTTACGGTATTAGAGTACACACTCATTTGCAAAACATTACAGAAGAGGATATAGATGATTACAAATAATATTACCTCATAAGACAACAAAAAAGGAGTGGAAAGGAAAATGAGTCGCAGAAGGATTGGCATGAGAATCATGCCAGTTCATATCATCCCAGAGACACTTATAGAAGCAAAATGTCAAATAATAGATGCAAAATAGAACACAATCAGCAGCATTTCCACTGTAGAGTGATCTATTATTATGATCAATGACGTGGCAGCACCATATCTTCACTTTTAACATCACAGTACCTGATATGCTGTCCAAGGAATTAGAAATGGCACTAAGGAAAAGAGTAACAAACAGTTCACAACTGTATGACACTTTCAAGTTTGCAAAGTGCTTTACATACATAATTATATTTGATCCACATAACACCCTGTAAGATAACGTGCTATTGCTGTGAGGATGATAGCAATGATAATGCTACAAATAAGGAAACTGAGGCATATAAAGGTAAAATGACTTGCCTTTAGTCACACAGCCAGTGTCTGATGTGGAATTCAAATGAACGTATGTCTTCCTGACTTCAAGTCCAATGTTCTAATCACTGTACCACACTGTTGCAAAGAGTAACGTACTTACCAAGTACATATAGAAGTAATCAGTGCTCTGAGCGACTGATTTTTATGTATCTAAAAGAGGGTAAGGTACCAAAAGAAAAAAAAAGAAATTAACAAAAAAAGTTATTACCTTAAGGAGTCTACAAAAATATCATTATAAATAACCTAATTTTTCATCTTTATGAAAATGGTCTAAGCATATTTCAATGGTATCCTTAATGAAGAACATAATAAGAGAGCAGGCAAGTTTTTGTTTTTGTTTTTGATGAGGCAGTCAGGGTTAAGGGATTTGCTCAAGGTCACACAGCTAGTAAGTGTCAAGTGTCTGAGACCGGTTCTGAACTCAGGTCCTCCTGACTCCAAGGCTGGAGCTATATCCACCACCTAGCTGCCCAGGCAAATTATTTAAAGATCTTTTTCTATAGAAGACATCTTCATAGTGATATAATTGAATGAAAGGTATAGAGAATACAAGATCCTGCTGTATTTCTTGACTTTTGATTACAAACAATGCACTTGCTTCATAGAGCTAAAACAGCCTTAAAGAGTCTCCTCCAACGATTTGTCATCCACATATATGTTTTAAGATCTCGTAAAGTTCTTTGTAAGAAATAATTATAGGGACAGCTAGTTCAAATTCAGCCTCAGACCAAACACTTGACACTTACTAGCTGTGTGACTCTGGGCAAGTCACTTAACCCCAGTTGACTTAAAAAAAAAAGGAAAAAGAAATAATTATATGTCTGTGATACTCTATAAACAATGTTAAGTAAGACATTAATCAGGGACATAGGGACTAACCAAAGATGTTGGCCACTGTTATGGAAGATGCTTGTGCCGAGTTCAAATGGAAGAAAGAGTTCCTGTGGAGGTGACATCTTTGGATAGTTCTCAGTACAGAGCTCTAGTCACGTTTTTCTCCACTATCTCTGCTAGACGGTCAGGGATGCAGGAGAATGTAGAATTAGATTTTCAAAGATAAATCCAGGAAACTTTACTGTAACTTATTCATGGAAGAAGGACATTTCACATGCTCATAATCCTTTTAAGAATCCATGTTGAACCTCATTTATCTTTCTTCTCTGTGATACACTGCTTCTTCCTGAGGTAGCTGGGTAGTGCAGGGGCTAGAGTATTCAAAGTTCGGGCTCTGAAGACCGGAATTCAAATCCTGCCTCAAACACTCACTAGCTGTGTGACCCTAAGCAAGTGACTTGACATCTTTTATCCTCAGTTCTCTAACCTGCAAAATGGAAATAATAGCACAGGTATAAAGTACTTTGTAAATCTTGAAACACTAGTTATATACTGGCTAGCTAATTTTATTGTTATTCTATTCTTACCCTGAACCCTCCCACAATGTAGGGACACATTCCCAGTCTACATGCGCATTAAACCTTAAGGTTTAATTCTCCAGATTTAACTCCTTTTATTTCTAAATAGTAGCCATGACTCTTCCTTATTATTTATTTATTTTTCCTTTTTTTCTCCCAAGTCCCAGTCATCCCACTCCCTGAATAGCCTCTCATCAATTCTTAGGATGTTGCCACATTCCCTACCAAACAGGGGAACAGAAGAAATGCATTCACAATTTATGGCATGCATTTAGATGGACAATCCATTGAGTAAGTCTGTCAATAAATATATCTTAGCTGGCTGCTACAGATGGGAAATAATCTGGGCTCAGAAGTAAATGGAAAAAAAAAGAAAAGGAGGCTGGCTAGTATTTTTGCATATGGGAAATTGCAAAGCACTTTCAATAAGTCTAATTTTCTCTATTAAAATTAAAAGCCCACTTCTTTACTCCTGTTATTCAACCAGCAATGCTTCATGGCTCTACATGAAACTATATAAGCTCTAAAAAAATATAAAAATTGCAATTGATACAAAGGGCTTCAGTATGTTACTGACAATGACTGGTATGCAAAAGGTAGTGTAAAAGGGATCATTCACCCAGTTATCAATCAATCAGCATATATTAAGTGCCTTCTGTGAACCAGGGATATAAAAATACAGTGAATCGAACAATACCTACTCAGAGAGATATTGCTCTCTAATGAGGAAGACAAGTACATTATTCAGACTAAACATAATGAAAATAAACACAAAATAGTAAAATATAAGTTCATTTTTAAAGCACTTTAGAATTTGGGGGATCAAGAAAGGCTTCATGTAGAAGATAATGCTTGAGCTGTGTCTTGAATAACAAAAGGGATTCTATGAGGCAGAGGTGAGGAGAGACTGTATTCCAGGCACGGAGGATATCCATTATGAAGGCATAGAGACAGAAAATGGAGTATCCTATATGAGGAACATAGACAATTGCAGTTTGGATGAATCACAAAATCATGGGGGAAAGGGAAGGAAGGAGAGAGAATAGTGTACAGTGAGTCTGGAAAAGTAAACTGGAGCAAGTACATGCAGGGCTTTGAAATATAAGCATAGAAGTCTATATATTTGATCCTAAAGGCAATAGGGAGCCATTGGAGTTTATTGGATAGAGGAGTGATATAGCCAGATATTCACTTAAAGAAAATCACTTTGCCAGTATTGTAGGGGATTGATCGGACTAGAGAGAAACTTAAAGCAGGGAAACTGATGAGAAGGCTATTGAAATGATTTTGGTGAGTGGTAATGAGGAGTTGAGAGAAGGGGTCAGAAGCAGGATATGTGGGAAATTATGAAAAATGAAGAATTAAGGATAATGCCAACATTATGAATCTGGGAGACTAGAAGAATGGTAGTGTTCTCAATTTTAAAAAAGGAAATTTGGGAACTGGGTAAGTTTAAGGGAAAGAGATGATAAATTCTGTTTTGGATATGTTGAATATGAGATGTTTCTCAGATGTTCAGTTTGACATGTCAAGGAAATTTGTGATTGGAAACACAAGGAAGCCAGTTATACAGTGAAAGCAAAGGATCACAGATGGTGCATCCAAGTGCTACCCACTGGTACCCATATGTAGCACAGGCTGTGGGGATTCTCCTTATCCCTGCTTGTAGTAATTGGGCTGGATCCCCAGAGGGCAACTAATTCTTATCGGGATATGGTGGTGCCTTCAACAGGAATAGGGAAATTAGAGAGAGGGGAGAATTTGGGGGGGAGATAATGAGTTCAATTTTGGACATATTGAATTGAGGACATCTACTGGACATCCAGTTTGAGATATTCAATAGGTAGTTGGAGTTGTGAGGCTAGACTTCAACAGAAAGGTTAAATAGACCTGAGCATCGTCAGCACAGAGAAGATAATTGATTCTCTGGGAGCTGATGAGATCACCAAGTGAAAAAGTATAGAGGGAGAAGAAAAGGGGGTCCAAGACAAAACTGTGGGAGACTCATAGTAAATGGACATGACATGAATGATGCTCCAGCAACTGAGACTGAAAAGGAGCAGTCAGTTAAATAGGAGGAGAACCAGAAGACAGTAGTGTCACTAAAACCCGGAGAGAAGGGAGTATCAGGGAGAAGAAGTTAATAAATAGTGTCAAAGATTGTAGAATTTTCAGGAAGGATGAGGATTGAGAAGGGGTCAGGCTTTGGCAATTAGAGATTATTGGTAACTTTGGAGAAAGCAGTTTTAGTAGAATGATCACATGGGAAGCTAGTTTGTAAAGAGTTAAGAGAAGAGTGAGAGAAAAGGAAGGAGAGGTACCTATTGTACCTCTCAAGGAGTTTAGCCACAAAAAAAGGAGAGATACAGGATGATAGTTACTAGGGATGGAAGTATCAAGTGAGGGTTTTCTGAGAATGGGGGAACACAATGGTATTTTTGTAGGCAGTAGGGAAGCAGCTAGTAGACAGAAAGACATTGAAGATAAATGAGAGAGTAGGAGTGATAGAGGGATCAGCTTGCTGGGGAAGATGGCATGGAGTAGGACCATTTGGGCACATAGATTAGTTTGCCTTGGCAATAAAAGGGGCCGCCTCATCATGTGAGACCAGAGCGAAGAGCTTGCACTGTTACATTTGTTCAACAGAAGTTGAAATTTAATGAGTTAGATGGTACTTCACCCTTTTGAAGCCCACAAAGATTCATTCTGAATGTCCTACTTGCCAGATTATACTAGAACAGAGGAAAGATGCTACTGAAGTGTCTGTCTAGATTTTTTTTTTTTGGCCAAAATATAGTATACTGGGGCACTGACAAAGGAGTTCAGAAATGCTCTAAGTGTTTCCTTCCGGGAAAAAGTAAAAGTAGAAAATAAATATCTCACAAGTGGCAATGAATTCTTTCTAATTCTTGGCATGATGTTGCCAAGATAAACTCATCTGGCATGATACTTTTCACCTTTGCAGGAAGATAAAAAAGGTGTAAGCCACTTGACAAAATCACCCAGTCAGAGCAGGGCCATCCAAAAAAAAAATGCCCAGTTCCCCAATGTGTCCTTCCCAGTAATGAAAAGAGCCCTTGATTTGGAGTTACATAATGATCTTTAATGTTACTTCTAACTCATAAGTCTTATGACCTATAGCCTAAGTTTGAATGCTGGCTCTGCCACTTAGTGTGATTTTAGAAAAGTCATATAATCTTGCCGAGCATCAATGTCTCATCTGTCACTACTACCTCATAGGTTTGTTGTGATGAGTAAATGACATATGTAGAGTGCTTTGTGATTAGAGAAAATAAAAGCAAATTGTTGCTGTTGTTATCATCTGTAAGCTTCAGGGTTATGCTATCATAGATAGAGTAGAAGCCCTCCTGGAGCAAAGATGGTTTCAGTTTTGTATTTATCCCCAGAGCCTCCAGGTTGCCTGGCACACAATGGGCATTGGTTTAATATTTGTTTATTGGTTGATTGGTTGATTCTAAAACATCTGAAACATTATTATGCCATAACTTTACTACAGGTTAATCTGCTATAAGTATGAGGAGGGCTTAATTATACTGCTATCACCTGTAATAGGTAGTAAAGTGGATAGAGTGCCAACCTGGAGTTAGGAAGACCTGGGTTCAAATCCGGCCTCAAACACTACCTGTGTGACCCTGAACAAGTGACTTAGCCCTGTTTGCCTCAGTTTCCTCATCTATAAAATGAGCTGGAGAAGAAAATGCCAAACCAGTGCAATATCTTTGCCAAGAAAACTCTAAATGAGGTTATGAAGAGTCAGACACAAGTGAAAATGATATAATGCATGTAACAGGGCCCCATAGCATAGATTCCATCATTACAGATAAGCTTTGGTAAACTTGGATGGCTAGTTTCAAAATAACTCAATAGGAACTCATTTTTCATTATCTGTGAGAGAAAATTGGTCTATTCTCTGCATTTTACATAAAACAGAGGTACAATTTACTAATCTATGAGTTTTTCTTTTAAAAGAGGGATTCTGATGGAGTTTCCTCTTACCAACAGGCAACTCAGTGTCTAAGCAATTTCCAATGCACGTTGTATAGTAATTATAAAATAAGAGATGGAATTCCTGTAGCAATGTGAAACTGAAGTACTTAGTCTAAGTTTAATGTTTTTTTGTTTTTTGGGGGGGTTTATTTTTTGGATTTTTTGTTTTTACCAAATAACACAATCACAGTGTTAATATTAGCACACCTTTGGAAGAAGATCTATCCACCTAGAAAACTAGGATGTTCACTTTTTCCAGTAGTAACCAAAATGGTCACCTCTCTTGATTTGGTTAAGTAATGAATCAGCAATTGTTTATTAAGTGACTATTATATTCCAGAGACTGCAAACACACCAAAAACAAGTACCTTTCATTTTTTGAGGAGAGACAAAATGTCCAGGATGTCCCAAAAGTATTAGTGTAGTTTTTAGCTATTAAAGCTTAAATAAAATGAACTTCCTTCATATGATTCATGTACTCTCCATACAGCTTCTCCTCCTCTTGCACTCCTTCCCCCTACTCCAATAGTGGAAAGAATAATGGACCTGGAGCTATGTAAGCATAAAATTTCACTAAGACTTTGGGGACACCCTGCATAAATATAGAAGAAATAAATATATACTGAATAAGTGCAATAGCATAACTAAAAAACAAGATAGGGAAGTAGGACACTAGCAGCTGGGTGGATCAGCAAAGGTTTCATGTAGAAGGGGGTGCATGAGCTGCATCATGAAGGAAGAATGGCATTCTGTGAAGCAGACATGAAGAGGGAGTTCATTTCAGGCATGGGAGAATGCCAGGACAAAGACATAGAGAAAGGAGATGGAGTGTTATGTATGAGGAATATATTGAAAAGCCTATTTAGCTGAATTGTAGAGTTCAGGAAGATGAGATAGGCTGGTCCAGAGAAAGAACTGATGAAGTCTGAATGCAGATCAAAGCATATTTTTTGAAACTTTATTTTCCTTGAGTTTTTTTTTTTGGTCTGTGTTTTCTTTCACAACATGGCTAATAGGGAAATATGTTTTGGATAACTGCCCATGTATAATCTATATCAAATTGCTTGCTTTCTCAAGATGAGGGGGTGGAAAGGAAGAGAAAGAATTTGGAACTCAAAAATTTTTTTTAAAGAATGTTAAAATTGTTTTTATGTGTAATTAGAAAAAAAATTAAGTACAATATTTTTTTTAAATGAAGATACTTTGGGACAAAATTTTCAGGGGCTTTAAATGTCAAACAGAGGTATTTGTATTTGATCCTGGAAGCTACAGGGAGTCTCTGTACTTTATTGAATGAGGGAGTGATATAAATAGTTAGATCTTTGCTTAAGGAAAATAACATTGGCAGCAATGTGGAGGATAGATTGGAGTGGTGAGAGATATGGCAGAGAGAGGCCAACTAGGAGGTAATTGCAAAATAACTATTGCAAGGGGTGATGAGAGTCTCAACCAAGTCCAACAGAAAATTTGATCTTCAAATATAAGACTCAAGAGAGACATAAAAAGGTAAACAGGACAGAAAAAAACCATGTTGTTAATAAGGGCGAACTGTTTACGTCCCTGCAAGGGAAAATGACTCTTGTAACTCTTCAGAACTATATTGTTATTACACCATTTTAAACGGGTATACATAGAGTGGGTTGGTATAAGTTGACTTTGACTTAATGATAAAAAAAAAATCTAATCAAGTGGGTTAAATGGATCTAAGTAAGTGGATTAATCTGATCTAAGAAAATGTACTGAGAGAAAAGTCAAGGAGGAGGCAAACAAGGATCAATTACAAACAGGAAAAGGCACAAAAACCTGTTTCAGTAGAGGGAAAGATGGGAAGGAGATGAGCATTGTTTGAACCTTACTCTCATCAGATTTGGCTCAAGGAGAGAATAACATAATCAGTTAGGTACAGAAATCTAACTTGCCCTATAGGCAGTATGAGGGAAAAGGGGAAAGAAAAGGGAGAGGGAATAGAAGGAAGGGAAGAAGTAGTAAGGGTAAAGGGGAAGAAAAGGGAAGGAGCTAATAGAAGGGAGGGGGTACTGAGGAAGGCAGTGGTCAAGAGCAAAACATTAGTGAGGAGGGAAAGGGAGAAAGGAGAAAGAAAAGCATAAACGGGGAGAAATAGGATGGAGAGAAAGACACAAATAGTAATCATAACTGTGAATGTGAATGGGATGAACTCTCCCATAAAACAGAAGCAAATAGCAGAATGAATTAAAAACCATAATCCTACAATATGTTGTTTACAGGAAACACATTTGAAACAGAGGGATACACACAGGGTAAAGGTACAAGGCTGGAGTAGAATATATTATGCTTCAGATGAAGTAGCAGGGGTAGCAATCCTGATCTCAGACAAAGCAAAAGCAAAAATAGATCTTGTCAAAAGAGATAAGGAAGGAAACTACATCCTGCTAAAAAATCACCGTAGACAATGAAGTAATATAATTACTAAGCAGATATGCACCAAATGGTATAGCATCCAAATTCTTAGAGGAGAGGTTCAGGGAGTTACAGGGAGAGTCTCAACCAAGGTAGTAACTGTGAGAATAGAGAGAAGAAATCAAATGAGAGAGATATTGTTGAGGTAGAAACAGCCAGTTTTGGCAGCTGATTAAGTATTTAGAGTGAGAGTGAGGAATGGAAAGTAAAATGAAGCTTATGAATGTAGGACTGGAAAATGGCAGAAGATAAAGGAACATTGGGCTTCTTGATCCTGATTATCAGATGGACATTTCTTGTCTTTGATTTAATCACTGATGAACTCTCTTGATCTAGATAATGGGAACTAAAATCAATTTCTAAATTGATTGTCTTCTATTCAATGGGAGGCAAAGAGTATGAGAATGATGCCGTCCTAATATTAATTCTTAAATTTTGTAACAGTAAAGACCTAAATATTATTGGCTGACATCATCCAAAACTCTCATGAATAATTTTTTATTGAGAAGACCAAATCCTTGACTTCAGGAAATAGACAGCAAAGTGAATATTTTTATTCTATTCTAATGCCTATATTTCTGAAGGCTCACGAGGAGTAAACTGTTTGTCTCAGTTAATTTTTTCACATTCTTCAGTCCTACTCCATGAAAGATTAATAAAATGAATTTTCTTTATATGATATAATTTAGTCCTCTCCACAAAGCTGCTTCTTTTCTTATACTCCTTTCCCCCCATAGCAATCGTGGAAAAAATTATGGACCTGGAATCAGGAAACTTGGGTTTGAATCCTAGCTCCATCAGTCAGCAAGATTTATTAAGCACTTGTCACTTGCCAGACACTGTGCTAAGTGCTGGGAATACAAATACAAAAAAGACAGGGCCTACCCTCGAAGAGCTTATATTCTAATGGGAAGACAACATAGAAAAGGAAGCTGAAGGTTTGGGAGAAGGTAACCTTACTATGGGGGCGTGATGGTAATGTCCAGAGGAGTGCACCTGTTGTGAAATGAAGATATAATTGATCTGGGTGCCCTTCTTAACTAAAGGTTCTTAGAAGAGCCATCCAATCAGAGGGAGAAGACACACGGACTGAGGTGTTCAAAGGTATGACTTTGAGGGCTGAAGCGATCTTCTGGGATAAAGAATCCTTATTGTAGTCATTCAATCAGTGAATCAATTATTATATGGAATCCAACAAATTATTTCTCATCTCTGAGCATCAATTCCCTCATTTTAAAAATAAGGATCATAATACGTGCACAGTTTATTTCAAAAGGTTGTTGTAGGGAAAGCAACTTGAAAACTTCAAGGTGCTATATGTGTGTTATTATTATTGCACCCTGTGAGAATTGATAGGTTTTCTAGAGAGAATATATAGGAAAATGTACAAGAACAGCAGAGGATACATTGGGAAAGGGTTACAATCTGCAATGCCAGAGGGATCCAACATATATCCATAAAAATATTGAACTATTGGCTATGAAAGTGATTCCATAAGAACACCCAATGATGCTTATTTTGGAGTCCTGGTTCTATAGAGAGATTGTAACAGAACACTTGCATCAGACAAATGGTGGATGTCTATTTTTTTTTAACATTTCCCTCCTCCACCCCCTTTTAGAGCATCCTACTTTCTCCCAAGTAGAGCTGATTGACAAGTATGAAAATGAAGATTCAAATACTGTAAAATCATTCAACACCACATAGAAATGAACATCCCCATGTAGAACAAGGAGCAGATGACAAGAGATGTCTGGGGTGGCAAAGGTTGAAGAAAATGAGAGACAGCATGGGATAGTGAATAAAGTGCAGAACTTGAAGTCAGGAAGGCTTGGGTTCAAATCTTGCCACAGACACAATATCTATATTACTGTGAGTAAATCACTGAACCTGTCTGGCACCAGTTTTCTTTTTGGTAAAATAAGAGGGTTAGCCTAAATGACTACTAAGGCTCATTGCACCTCTAAATCTATGATCCTACAGTTCTTGTACAATGGGGCAAGCTGCATGTGATTGTACATAAGAACAGTGAGAGCTATAAATACAGCAAACTTTTATCTCTGTTACTTATCTTGGGATTGAACCTAGGCAGCCTGAACTCAGACTAAATTGATTTTCTTGTCCTTTGGACTCTAATTTTGAGTGTGGTTCTAACCTTATTTCTATGCAGCATGACACTTTCTACATCTAGCCATCAATATCAGTTGACCTGAATCCCAGTTATCAACTCCACCTTAAAGAACAATACTTCTGGCTCCCAAATACATGAAAATTAACCAGTCATGGTTTTACTTCATTCCAAAGTCAAGAAGATTTCAACCTGCGCCATGGAAGTGCTGGAGGGTAGGACCCATGAGTGGGCTAGGAGCATCAGTATGATGCACCACAAATACCCTCTCCCAGCTATTGAAACTGGCAGACAACAGTGCTGTCAAAACCACAGAGCCCAGAATAACACATTTCAGCAGGTCCTGGGCCAAGCAACACTAGGAACATAAATCTTCGGGGTAGGGTGGCTACCCTAGGTTCATTGCCAGACTACCACCATCAAGAGTTTCATTATGAGCAGGCCAAACTAGCTTTTCTGGTATCCTGACTGACAGGGCAGGGCCACCTGCTAGGACACACCTTAGCATAACTGGTATCTACTCCCTTCTAAATGACTGCAAGTTTTTTAACCAACTGTGAGATCTTTAAATATCTCACTCCTTGCTTAATCTGTCAACTAATATATGAGCTAGTTCCAGTAGAGAGGGAAGGCTGGAGATTGAATTCACTTCCATTTATTAGGCACCTATTATGTTCAAAGTACTACCCTCAAGGACCTTTCATTCTGATTACTGATGGGGGCTTGGACTACACAAGAGGTTAAAAAATAATTAAAGACAAAATAATGCAAAGTAATTTCTAAGGGAGGGGAGAATTGACAATTGGGGAAATCAAGGAAAAGCTCATGTAAGGAGGTGGCACCCAAGCCATGTCTTGAAAGAAACTAGCAATTTTTTGAGGTATTTATTAGGGGTCAAGATTGGGAAGAGGTGAAAGGAGTGCATTCCAGATACAAAGGACCCTCTATGCAAAAGCACAAAGGTAGGAGACAGAATTTCATGCAAAAATAAGAACTAGCAGACTAGTTTATGACAAAGTATCACATATGAAGTAGTTGATAATCCTCCAGTCAGACCACAACAGTCATATTGCATTCATCTCTGGGCACCAGATTTTAGGAAGGATATTGAAAAATTGAAGTCCATTCACAGGAGAGTAAACAGAATGGTGAAGAGACTGGAGAACATGTCAGGGTTAGTTTCAGGAAATGAGAATGTTTAGTATTGTGATGGCAGAGAAGAGAAAACTTGATGGCTGGCTGGCTAGAGAGAACTAGATAGTATAGTGGACAGAATGCTTGCCTTGGAGTCATGAAGACCTGAGTTCAAATCTGCTCTGACACATTAGATGCATGATCCTGGACAAGTCATTTAACCTCTATTTGCCTCTTTCCCGAACTGTAAAATATGGATAATTATAGTACTATCTCCCAAGGTTGTTATGAAGATCAAACAAGATAGTATTGTAAATTAGGTGCTTGATAAACACTTGCTTCATTTTTTTTTGGGGGGGGGCTAGGCAATGGGGTTAAGTGACTTGCCCAGGGTCACACAGCTAGTAAGTGTCAAGTGTATGAGGCTAGATTTGAACTTAGGTCCTCCTGACTCCAGGGCTGGTGTTCTATCTACTGCACCACTTAGCTGCCACACTTATTTCCTTTCTAGACACAAGTAATACCGTTTTAGAATAAACCTCCATTTCGTTGTTAACCCCTGCATCTTGCTTTCCTTTAACCTAGATCTTGGACAAGGCCAGCCAAAATTCAATCTCCAGCCTTCTCTTCCATCTAGGAAACAAAAATACTTCTTATTTGGTATAGTGATAACAAATGGAATTCTTAGTTTACCAGACCTTTGTGGCTAAGAAGTCCCTTCTTCACATCCCAGCCCAACAAAAGTGAATTAATACCACTTATTATTAATACCACTTACCAGAGGTGTGATATAAGACTTGAAATAAACATATATAGGTCTCTTTCAAGACATATACATCTTAAGAGAAATCTCAGTAAAACACATTAAGTCAGTGATGACATCATTTGAGTTGAAATCTAATTGCTTTTCTTCTTTGCAGAGTCCCATGTTAAAAATTAAGTGCCAAAGTGCTGTTTAAAATTAAAATTATTTATTTAATATTATTTTTCTTAATTATATGTAAAAACAATTTTTAACATTCAATTTTTTTAAAATTTTGAGTTCCACATTCTCTATCTCCCATTTCCCTCACTCCCACCCCCACCCCCGCCATTGAGAAGGCAAGCAATTTGATATAGGTTATACAGGTGCAGTCATGCAAAACGTATTTCCATATTAGTCATATTGTGAAAAAAAAATCAGATCAATAAAGAAAGAAATTTTTTTAAAAGTATGCAAAGTTCTATTTAAAGAAGGACTTTAGAAAGGAACTTAACCTGAGGTCCAAGAACATATTTTTTTTATTTTTAATAATCCTACTTCAATATAATTAGTTTCATAATCCTGTGTGTTTTATTTTATGCGATTTTATCACCCTGAGAAAAGGTCCATCAGACTACCAAAGGAGGGCTATGACACAAAGAGGGTTTAAGGACCTTTCCTTTAGGGAAACTTCAGTTTTAACAGGAAAGATGGTACGTACATAGATAGGTACATGCAAGATATATACAGAGTAAATGAAAGATAATCTTATAGAGGAAGGCACTAGCAGCTAGAAGCTGAGTTTTTACTTCAAAAGTTCAAGGATCTAGTTTCATGCATGTGGGTACTCCTTCCATCAATGCAGTCTGCAGTCTCTCTCATGGTCTTGATGAGTTGCTGTGGCCTCTGCTGATAAGCCCCTACATACTTACCTTGGTTGGTCTTTGAATAGCAGAAACCCCCCCCAGGCCAAGTTTCCAATGAGCTTTTCTATACTTTGCTTTTATTATAAAACACTATATTCATCATGGAACCCATACAAGAGTATAAATTCCGCTTCTATGGCCTTCAAGCAACCGAGATGACCTTCACCTTCTAGCAGCCAGGATCATCTACCAATGAGACACAGGAAGATGACTTTGTAAAGAGTCCTCTTACACACCCACCTTTTAAGATGAGAGAAGTCAGTTTGAGCAAAAAGAGTAGAATTCCTAGGGTATATGATAGGCTATAGGCCAGGGGTGCTTAATCTTCCAAGACCTTTTTTTACTGTTAGTATTTTGATAACTCAGTATATTGGTGTCCTTGTTACCTCATATACTTTATTCTGTGCATTTAACAATAGTCTAAGAAGGTATCTATAGGTTTCATCAGATGGTGCCAAAGGTGTCCATGAGATATACCAAAAAAGGTTAAGATCTCTTCCTGTAGGCAAATGCAAACTAACCTAAAAAAGTAGAGGTGGTGTTGCAATGGGTGGGGTAGGGAACCCCACCAACAACCAATGACCTAGTAAAGCATAGTGATTCCATGATTTAAAGAAATCAACCTGAAGAATTAAAGCAAATGGTTCTAGGCATGAATCAGTCGAGAGCTAGGTTGGAATAGTAGCCAAGGAGCTGGTCTTGGAGTAAGAAGGACATGAGTCTAAGTACCACCTCTGAGAAATTGTATGGGCAACCTTGAGAAGTTTCTTAACGCATCAGCAAACTCTAAGACTGTATATTGCGGAATAGTGGTAGAAGGCCCTTTCCTCCCCAATAGCTCTCTATACCAGTGAAATCACAGGGTCAGATTTTTTAAAAAAGAAATTACTTAGTGCAGCAGGTCTCAAAGAGTGAGTGGTCCAGGGATCTCTGAAAGTCTTCACAACCCTTTCGGGGGATCTGTGATATCAAAACTATTTTCATAATCATACTGGGATGTTTTAATTTCTAGTGTAGTGATGTCAGGAAACATAACCCTCATAAACAGTTGTTTGAGGGATCCTCAATAATTTTAAGAATGCAAAGAGGTGTTAAGAGCAAAATATTTGAGAAGCACTGAATTAGAAATTAGGGGGCTCTACCTTAACCCACCCAACTTTACTGATTTAAGTTAGAGTTCAGGGACTCAGAAATCCTAGATTCTGTACTATAGCTCCTAAACCCACTCCATATCTGAATTCAAGTAGTTATCTCCCAATGCTGACCAAGTTTCCACTCTATACTTAGCACTGAACTACACAGATATTCATGGGGAGACAAAGGAAAGCATACTTTCTTTACACTATCCAGTTAAGAAGGAAGGAAAAACACAATGAATCACTTGGAAATCCTTCCTGAATGATGAATGGAAAAATACAAATTCACATAGAGTTTGAAGGATGGAGAGCAAAGCGATGATCAGCGTTGGGTGCAGAGGATGACCATAATCATGGATGGCTGCAGGAAATGTGAATTATTACAGGGTTTGCAAGAAAACAAATACTATTAAAGTTCCATAGGACTCCTATAATGATTTCCTGGTAATACTTAATATAACTCTAAGATAACATGAGAGTTATTTTCCTTTTTTTGTTGAGAAAACAGTTCTACAGTATTTTTTTAAAAAGATAACATAAATCTCATGCAAATATATTTGTCTTTTAAAAAGTCACAATGATGAAAAACAAACTGTGGTTGGGAAATTTCTGTACTTTGACATTAAAGCTTATGCAAGTAAGATTGTATTACTTAACAGTTCAAAGGATCTCTCACAACTCTCTCCAAAGTAAAAGGCATTAAATTTTATTGTGTTCCTGTCATTCAAAAGTTCAGGCCCAAAATAAATCAGTGGAAGAATTCATGTCCATCTGTCACTCTGAGGACTTCTACATTTCACTCACAGATTTCAGCAGAACTCAGGTGACAAGAGACAGTATTCTATAGCATAACAATTTTTTACTGAATTCTTCATCTACAAAAGAGAGAAATTGAACTAAATGTTCTCTAAGATCAACTTTGCAACTACAACATTCCACAAAACAGTATTGCACAACTGCCATGCTCCCCATTGCCATACTCTGTGCACGTGGAGGGGATGTTATGGTAGGCAAATAGGATCACAATCCCTTGACATAGACCATGCCTCTCAAACACAGCATAGATTACTGTCAAATACCGAGCCAGAAAGGAAGGTTGAGAGTCATGAGGGAGGGATGGTCAAGAGAACAAGAACAAAAGACAGGTGCAAAGCTGAAATGAATTTGAATTATGCAGTGATTCCTTCCTCACTCCTAAAGTAACCTATAAGGCTTTATCTTGGCTAAGGTTATTAGATGGTAGTATCACTTAGCCACTTATACCTGCTTCTTCAGGGCAAATTAGCATCCAGAAACATGGTAGAGCCTTAATGGTAACATGCCCTTCTCTGAGGTCAAAGTTTTGGGAATGCTTTACTTCCTGTCTTTTCATGTGAGTCAACATTGGTCTCATGCATTTGCCAAGATTTTGAGTCAAGATTCTTTTTGACTATAAAATGAAAGAGCTGGAAAACAAGACTGAGACAGTTAACAGGGGACGTACCGTGGATGAAAAATGAAAGCCAAGCAGAACAAAACAAAACAGACTGAACTGGTTTGCTTCTTTTCTGAGAGGACAGCTCTGAGCTGCCTTATCTCTACCTTATCAGAGAAGTACTTGGAGGAAAAACAAATGCCCATACGCTGATTTTAAATGAGATCTTGGCGCAGTGATGTTAATATGACTGAATAAAATAAATTTTATCCAATAAAAGAATATAAACTGTTTATAGTTATTCAATAAATATTTATTGAATGCCTAATTTGTATGGAATACCCTGGGCTAGACTTGTGATTCAGGTATCAGTTTTGAAAGGGAGTTGATCACCATCTGCTAATATATATTTATATAAAGGTTTGCAAAGAGTTTTACATATGTGATCCCATATGATCTACCTGGTAGGTAGATTTTACAATTATTCCCAATTTATAGATGAGGAAATTAATGAGAGAGGTTAAATGAATTTCCCAAGGTTACACAGCTAGTCAGTGTCTGAGCCAACTTCAGGTCTTCCTGACACCAAGTCTAGCATTCTTACCCACTATGCCACCTAAAAGGCTCAATAGTTTTACAAAACCTACCATGAAGTCAGAGAACATATCATATTCTTATTTTTCCTGGTGCCTTGTGCATAATTGATTTTCAATTAATATGAATAGAGTGAATGATGAACATAGTTTTACCAATTCAATTTAATTCGACATTTATTAAACATCTACTATATCCTCATCCATAAAATTGGGATAACGATAGCACTTTCGTGTCGGAATTGTTGTGATATTCAAATAAGATGATAATTGTAAATCACTTAGTACAGTGCCTAGCACATAGTAAGTGCTATGTAAATGTAAGCTATTATTACTATCATTACTGAATTATGCTAGTTGCTAGGCATATAAAGGGAAAAATGAAATAGGGTTTTTGTTTCGTATTATTTTTGTTCTCAAGCTTACATTGGAAGAAGGTCTAGAATATCATACACACAAAAATAAAAAATATAAAATAGTTAGAGGGAGATAATATTAACAACTGGGAGATCATGAAAGGTTTCATATAGAGGTGGCACCTCAGCTGAATCTTAAAGGAAACTAAGCATTCAAAGAAGCAATTTAAAAATGAGGAAACTGAGGCAAACAGAGGTTGTTACTTGCACAGAGACACATAGCTAGTAAGTCTGGGAGCAGATTTGAACTCAGATTTTTCTGACTCCAGGCCTAGTGATCTATCCATCAAGCCACCCAGCTGCCCCATTTTCTTACCTTTGATGTCACTCGACCAGGGGCCACCAGTCAACAAGGCAGTATGGGGAAAAGAAGTTTCAAGCATGCTATAAACATTTAATACTCTACTTTTTTTGACATATTGATTAGTTTTATTGGACTGTTTTCCTTTTTCTCTCTTCTTATTCTTTTTATAAGGTATGGGAGCAAGGAGAAAGTTTCAAGGAGGAATAAAATATATCAATAAAATTTTTTTTAAAACACAGGAAATCATAACTAATATTTATATAGCACTTATTATATGCCAGAAACTGTTCTAAGCACTTTTCAATAATTATTTCATTTTATCATCACAGCTACTGTGGGAGGTAGGTATTATTATTATAAACATTTTACTGATGAGAAAACTGAGGCAAAGAGGTTAAATATTCTGGAGAGCAATTTGGACCTATGCCCAAAGGGCTATAAAACTGTATATAATCCTTTGACCCAGCAATACCAATATTAGGTCTATATCCCAAAGAGATCAAAGAAAAAGGAAAATGACTGATACGTATAAAAATGTTTATTGCAGCTCTTTTTGTGGTGGCAAAGAATTGGAAATTGAGCTAATGCCCATCAATTGGGGAATGGCTGAAAAGGTTGTGGCATATGATTGTGATGAAATACTGTTGTGCTCGAAGAAATGATGAGCAGGATGCTTTCAAGAAAACCTGGGAAGACTTACATGAACTGATACAAAGTGAAATGAGAAAGACCAGAAGGACATTGTACACAGTGACAGCAATATTCTAACAAGGATCAACTGTGAATGACTTTGCTACTCTCAGCAAGAAAATGATCCAAAGAGCTTATGATGAAAAATATTACCCACCTCCAAAGAACAAACTGATAGAGTCTGAATGCAGATTGAAGCATACTTTTTTTTTTACTTTATTATTCTTGGGGATTTTTTTCCTGTATTTTCTTTTCCAACATGACTAATGTGGAAATGTTTTGAATGACTGTATGTGTATAATCTATGTCAAATTCCTTTCCTTCTCAAGAAGGAGGAATGACAAGGAGAAAGGGAGATAATTTGGACCTCAAAATTTTAAAAAATGGATGTGAAGAATTTTTTGTTTACATGTAATTGAGAAAAAATAAAATAAACACATACGTACTAAAACAAACAAACAGAAGTTAAATGACTTGCCCAGGGTCACACAGTAAGTATATCAGTTGGATTTGAACTCAGGTCTTCCTGATTCCAAGCCAGCTTCTCTATCTACTATGTCACTGGGAAATTCCAGAAGAGAGCAACCATTCCAGAGTGGAGAAAGGGGTGTAGCTTGAGCAGAGAACATGTCACAAGATGGGCTAGCATAAGAAAACCAGAGGTTTTTTGAACTGTCATATATGTGTGTGTATACATATATATATATATACATATATACACATATACATATTTGAAATACTATGCAATAAATATGATACCTATAATTAAAACTATGTGGTTTTTTTGAATTATTATGAAGTATATTTGGATTCCAAAGGAAAAAAAATTTTGACTTTGGAGATAAGAGAAAGCTTCATGAGGAGACGACATTTAAAGTAAGCCTTGAAGCAGGAGTAGGATTTCAAGAGAGGAAAATGAAAGTAGGAGATTTAAGGTATGAGGAATGGTATAGCCAGAAGCATAGAAGAAAGAAAGTTCTTCACATTTTCAAGGGGTGATGAGTGGTCTAGTTTGGAAGGAGAGTATCATAAATAGATCAGATCTCATGGTCTCAGAGGATAATCCTCAAATGTTCTCATCTCACATCCACCCAAGGATTCTGAACAACCAACTGCAGTCCTTCTTCCTCTTCCCCTATGATTCTTCTTGGTCTCCATCTTCCATGACCCCATGTCATAGAACTCTACACCCAGACTATTGAGAATCAGGAAGAAATCTCTATTTTGTTTTGCCTATTTAGATACTTAGTTCTTTCCCCAAACTATGACAAAACTAATCTAAACTTGGGGTTTATGAAAGAGAAAAGAGGTAATGATGGCAGGCCCTTGCTTTGAAGCCTATCATTATTTTCTACTAAAATAATGGGCTAAAGCCACTTCAGTCAAATATATACATTAATGAGCAATGACTTTTGACATACAGTGTAAGAGATATTTGCAATTCCTTTGTATTCTTACATATTTTTGCAATTCTCATGTATTCAAAAGTGATATTATATAAAAGCTATTCACTCCATACAAAGCCTTGGGTATAGTTCTTCTAGATGAAAGATTGGTGAACCCAGCCTGTCAATTACACCAGGTTTTGATCAACTATTCAGAGTTGCTCATCCAGACTGGGTGGAGCTATATACTTAACATTATCCATTTACTTGATGAGAAATGAAATTGCCTTCCTCTTTAATGGGCTGATGAAAAAACAAAAGCCAATAAAATTGGCAAGAGGTTTACTTTTAGTGAAAGAAGAGCCACATAAGGATAACTTCCTACAGACAGAGAAAGTCTATTCTCCCTTATCAGTTAATAGATCCACATGAGTTGGTCAATTATTCTAAGGGTTATACTTAAAGAGAAGATGTTCACTCATCAATCTTGTTAACAGCTTAGGCAACTCATGATTCGATGTGAGTGACAGTATAGCATAGCAGATAGAGCAGTAGTAGTAGCTGTTGTTTGTCCTTTGTTCTCAAAGAGGACCATGCCATTAGGAAGGTGATGCCATGACATGCAAGTGAATTGGACTTAAGTGAGCGAGGGCTGTGCAAAGTCACCAGCCTCACTTTCTCCTCCGGAGCCATGTGGGTCCAGTGGCAAGATATATGTCAGGATGACTGGAGAGGGCCCCCAGTAGAGTAGTGAAGTTGGAGATAGGAAGACCTGGGCTTAAATCCTGCCTGTTTCAAGCACTTAAAATCTGTGTGACATTACTCAAGACATTTAACCTCTCTCCATCTCAGTTTTCTCATCTGTAAAATTAAGGAGTTTGACTCGGTGGTCTCCAAAGTCTTTTTCTGTTCTAAATCTGTGATCCTATCATTTTAAATAGGGCACCACTTGGGAGAGAAAGGTGGGTGAATTAAAAGCTCCAATTTTATGTAGAGTATACTTTTCTCAATTCTTTCCCTGAAAAGTTGCTCTGTAACACAATAAGGAGAAGGGAGGGTGAGGTGAGGTGCAGAGTTCTCCAATCACTTGTAGAACGTTTGATACAAAAGAATAATAGCATGATAGTAACTTTTTCTATCTGACTCTCATAAAAATAAGAAAGGAAGAACAAGAGAGCAATAACAACAACAGTTTTTTTTTTTACTATTTTCACATTAGTCATGTTGTAAAAAAAAGTATTAGAACTAATGGGAGGAGCCATGAGAAAGAAGAAGCAAAACAAAACAAAAAAAGAGAGCAAATAGTATGCTTTCATCTGCACATAGTCCTTTCTCTGGATGTGGATAGCATTTTCCATCGTGGGTCTTTTGGAGTTGTCTTAGATCCTTGCATTGCTGAGAAGAGCCAAGTCTATGAAAGTTAGTCATTGTACAATGTAGCTGTTACTGTGTACAATGTTCTCCAGGTTCTGCTCATTTAATTCAACATTAGTTCATGTAAGTCTTTCCAGGTTTTTCTGAAGTCCCATTGTTCATCATTTGTTACAGCACAGTAGTATTTCATTACATTCATATACCATAATTTTTTCAGCCATTCCCCAATTGATGAGCATCCCCTCAATTTCCAATTCTTGGCCACCACAAAAAGAGCTACTATAAATATTTTTGTACAGGTGGGTCCTTTTCCCATTTTTATGATCTTGGGGATACAGACCTAGAAGTGGTATTGCTGGATCAAAAGGTATGCACAGTTTTATATCCCTTTGGGCAAAGTTCCAAATTGCTCTCCAGAATGGTTGGATCAGTTCTTAACTCTATCAACAATGCATTAGTATTCCAATTTTCCATATCTTCTCCAACATTTATCATTTTCCTGTTTTGTCATGTTAGCCAATCTGATAGGTGTGATATGGTACTTCAGAGTTGTTTTGATTTGCATTTCTCTAATCAATAGTGATTTAGAGCATTTTTTCATATGACTATAGATAGCTTTAATTTCTTCATCTGAAAACTGCCTGTTCATATCCTTTGACCATTTATCAATTGGGGAATGACTTATATTCTTATAAATTCGACTTAGTTCTCTATATATTTTGAAATAGGCCTTTATCTGAGACATTGGTTGTAAAAATTCTTTCCCAGCTTTCTGCTTCCCTTTTAATCTTGGTTGCGTTGGCTTTGCTGTGCAAAAATGTTTCAATTTAATACAATCAAAATCATCCATTTTGGGTTTCATAATGTTCTCTGTCTCTTGTTTGGTTATAAATTCTTCCCTTCTCCATAGATCTGGCAGGTAAATTATTTCTTGCTGTCCTAGTTTGCTTACAGTATCAGCCTTTATATCTAAATAATGTACCCATTTTGACTTTATCATGGTATGGGGTGTAAGACGTTGGTCTATGCCTAGTTTCCACCATACTATTTTCCAGTTTTCCCAGCAGTTTTTGTTAAATAGTAAGTTCTTATCCCAGAATCTGGAGTCTTTGATTTATCAAACAGTAGATTACTACCATCATTGATTATTGTGTCTTGTGTACCTAACCTATTCCACTGATCCACCGCTCTATTTCTTAGCCAGTATCAAGTAGTTTTGATGATTGGTGCTATATAATACAATTTAAGATCTTGTACAGCTAGGCCACTTTCCCTTGCATTTCTTTTCATTAATTCCCTTGATATTCTGGACCTTTTGTTCTTCCAGATGAATTTTGTATTATTTTTTCTGCCTCTATAAAATAAATTTTTTGGTAGTTTGATTGGTATGGCAGTAAGTAAATTAATTTAGGTAGAATTGTCATTTTTATTATATTAGCTCAGCCTACCCATGAGCAACTGGTATTTTTCCAATCATT
This sequence comes from Phascolarctos cinereus, assembly GCF_003287225.1. Taxonomy (NCBI): domain Eukaryota; kingdom Metazoa; phylum Chordata; class Mammalia; order Diprotodontia; family Phascolarctidae; genus Phascolarctos; species Phascolarctos cinereus. Next base: position 122,668,502 of record NW_027556180.1, on the reverse strand, counting down.
TTGTTCTGACTTTATTTGTGTGAAGAGTATTTTAATTGTATTCATATAGTTCCTGGGTTTGTTTTGGCAGATAGACTCCCAAATGTTTTATAATGTCTACAGTAACTTTAAGTGGAATTTCTCTATCTCGTTGTTGGGATTTGTTGGTAATATATAGAAATACCAGTGATTTATGTGAGTTTATTTTATATCCTGCAACTTTGCTAATTTCTTTATTATTTCAAGTAATTTTTTACTTGATTCTCCAGTATTCTAGAAGTATACCATCATATCATCTGCAAAGAGTGATAGCTTTGTTTCCTTCTTTGCCTACTCTAATTCCTTTAATTTCTTTTTCTTCTCCTATTACTATAGCTTACATTTCTAATACAATCTTGAATAGTAGTGGTGATAAAGGACATTCTTATTTCACCCCCAATCTTATTGGAAATGCTTCTAGCTTATCCCCATTACATATAATGCTTGCTGATGGTTTTAGACAAATGCTACCTAACAATAACAATTTTAAAAAGAGAAACAAAAAATTCAGGATAGGTCCTAAACCTGAATAAGAATCCCCTCTAAAATACGAGAACCCAAGTAGTCATCCAGCCTTCTTCAGTAATGGGGAACTCACTACTTTTAGAGCTAGCCCACCACATTTTAGGAAACCTCTCATTTGTTTGGCTATTTTTTTTTAACACCAAGCTGAAATGAGCCAGCAGAATTCTCTGCCCACTGCATTTTAGGAAACCTCTCATATGTTTGACAATTTTTTTAACACCAAGATGAAATTCCATCTGCAATAGAAGCCTCTCTGTTTCTATTAGTTTTGCTCTCTGGAGACAAAAAGGAAGAAAAAAGTATAATCCCTCTTATACATGACAGCCCTTCCAATAGAGCCATTAGAGAGTTTTTAGGTGCTATGTAAGTCTCCCCTTTTCTAGGGACATCCTCAGTGCTTTCAATGAGTTCTCATAGGATTGTTGTCAACATCAAATGAGAGAGCATATGTAAAGTGCTTTGCCATCCAAAGCACTATATAAATCATCAGCATCGTCATCATCCTCATCAACATCACTATTGTTTTATTTTCTCCAGTGCTCTCTGTCACTATCCTCCAGATATACTAGTTTGCTAATGTCCTTCCTAAAGTATGGCGACTAACACTGAAAACAGCACCACTTTAGTTTCTTACCACATTGATCCCCATCCTACTAAAGCTCTTCACTATACTGTCCTCCTCCAGTTAGTTCTTTTCCTCACATGAAGCATGTTACCCCACCATTCCTTTTATCTAATTTTTCCTTTCAAATAAGGCATATCTTTGTGGTTCAATTCCAGTCATATATCACATTCTCTCTTTGAATTAGAATCACAGAATTTCAGAGTTAGAAGGAATCTCAGAGGCCATCCCTGAACTATAACTAGGAATGTGCACTGTATTCATGCAAGCTAAATATCTACTCCATTCTTTCTAGGGACACTTCCTTATCCCTGAGAGAGCCTCCATTGTACTGACACACCTTTTACTTGGCATTAGAAACAACAACATGGTGTATTTTTTTCAGGTCACTATTATATTCCTTTGTTTCAAGTGTAGAAAATGTCACTAAGAGGGGCCAAGTTAAAATGGTTAGGCTTAAAGAATGGATTAATAAATACCCATTCTATCTTAAAGATATCTCCATATCACCTTGCCCATTAGAATATGGGTAGAAGTAATGTTCATTTCTGTCTTGGTACTCCTACCCACAGCATAATGACTGGTACATAATATGTTCTTAATAAATGTAGCTTGATTAATCGTGGATTATGCAAAGCCAAAACACTCCCAATGACACCTCATTTGGGACTTTGATCACACTGGATACTCTTGTTGCTCTATTCATACTTCATTTGTAAATCTGAGCCACACCCTGGTTTCTGGACCATGAAAGACAGCAGTTTAGGAGGAGATTCAGAAGGAACTGGGTTTGGACAAATACCAGAGAATAGACTTAGGTCCCTAGGGATGGAAAGTCCATTTATCCATGCAGACCTTTACAGGAAATACCCTCAGCCCTCAATATGGAAGCCATGGAAAGTGGCAGAAACTCCCAGGAATTATTTGGCCTAGGAAATAGCAGAAACTGGGAAACAACAGAACAGTGGCAAACATTCCTAAACTCATCTTTCCAGAAAAGTGGTGAGAATTCTTAGATCTAGCCTTCTACAGTGGACAACACTTTGTAGCAGAAGAAAGAGTTTATAGACGATGCTTCTGAGAAAGAGGGGTACCACCTCATGACCACAGAGAAGTCACATGGAAGGGCAAACTCGGACTTTTCCTCCTTCTATGACAACTGGAACAGTATTCTATTCTGCTAGTATATTTTTGTACGTGTTATAAACCTCTACTAAAGTATATGCTTCTCATGAGGATAGGGACTGGATCTTATTTATTTCTGTGCTCTTCTGCAGACACTTCCTAGCACAGCACCTTATATACAGTAAACTTTTTAAATGTCATTTGAAATGAAATTAAGTCATTTGAACTCCCAGAGCCACAGTTTTTTCATTTCTAAAATGGCAATAGGGATTCTACTTGTGATTTCACTGATGGAGAGAATTCTACAATGAAGAAATACCCTCTCCTTCTCTGGAATTTATTGTCTTAGATACCTGCCTGAAACATTGAATGGTTAAATGACTTGCCATATGCATAGCCAGTATGTGTCCTTTGTCCATTATACCACATTGCCTCTAAAACAGGAATAATAATAATAATAGAAAAAGATGAAAAGAGTGAGGTAATGATAATAGGAATATAATTATAACTATTATGCTCACGGAGTTTTTGTGAGAATAAAAAAATATGAAAATGAACCCATATGGCACTTTATTAGTGTGAGTTATTTTTATTAGTGCCAACAAGAAGAATTATGAAGTAAATAAAATTTGTCTTTTGCTTCCTTTCATCTCCCTTTCCACAGTCTTTCCTCCCCTAGGCTGGCCTCTTAGAAACACATAGTGCTTTCCAATTCAGCATCTTTCCCCTGGCAAAGCCTTCTCTTTCCACTTACCAGTTTTACTTTTCATTCCCTTTCAGCTAACTGGAAGACAGTCTGATAAATGAATGCTCCCTAAGGTCCTCATCATGGTTTAGAAAGTTGCCCCTCAAGAATATTTGCATTTTTACAAGGGGTTCCTGGGGACAATGCCTTACCACCAGAGGAAATGTGACAAGCTGCAGGCCCTAACTTCAGGATTGCTCTCACTGAGAGACTCTTCTACCACAGCAAGATTCCATCTCTGGTAAAGGACAGCCCATACAGAAATCCTCTGGGTGTCCATGTATTACAGCAGGAGCCTCCAGAGAGGCCTGCTGAGATCAAACATCACTGCAGGAATTTTACTCTTTTGATTTGCCAATTGACAAGGTAATAGAGGAAACCTGAACCTTCATTATGCTACATGCTATCTTAATGTTTTCCTTCCTATCAGGTTCAATTTTGGAAGTCCCAACAAAGGTCCCAAAGGTAAGCTATGTGCTTTTATGAAATTAATGCTTTCTTGCTTGCAAAGATGTTCTGATGCCCTTGAAAAACAGGCTGAGTTTCACTCTATTATGAACAACTCTGCCAAGGAAAAAAATATGTAGTTTAATCTCCCTTTGGGACTTCAGTATCTCTCTACACCAGAGGGACCAAGAGCTAGAAAAAGATTGTAATATTTTCCAGAAATGAGACTATTTTCAAAAGCATACACCCATCAAAACACTATCCAAATGCTGTTATATATAATGTTGAGACTCCCCAGTCCATGCAGCAAAATGGAAAATTCATTTTGGAAAATAGCTCAGATGATACAAGACAGGATCCTTTTCTTTATAGTCATTATAGCAACAAGACCATACCATACTAAGATTGCAGGACCAGGCCTATAAACAAGATTTATTATGGGATAATTTTGCTTTGACTGATTGTCTATATTTCTAAGGTGCCAGTATGAAAGTGTTTTTGTTTTTTTAATAAACTAAAGGCTCTAGGCAGCTTGCTTAAAAAAAATTACAGCTGGGGAAAAATAAACACAAGGACTGCTATCCCTGTGGTTATTGTCTACCATTTTAGATTAATTTCTTTGGTGGTTGCCACTAGCAACAAGAAAATTAAGATGAATAAATTTTAATCAGATAAATACTAACATTTACCCTAATAATCAACGTGTGTGTAGTTGTAGAAATTTTGCAAGCATGATAGAAATCAACACTTTAAAGCATTCACTCTTTTTTTAAAATTGTGTTTAAATTTTAAAATTGTATTCTTTATTTTTTCAATTCTAATCCTCAGTCATAAAGATTAGAATATTGGAACAATGAATAATAGCCAGCATGTAAAGCCATAGCATGTTTTACAGTGATGTGCTTTACCAGCTTTCAAAATGAAAGAGATGAAATTAAATACCCAGCCTCAGAACTTGCTAGAGGTCAATCTGAGGCCTAGTCATGCCATCTTTTTTCCCCTAGGATTATTGCTAATCTGAACTCAGTGGTAGAAAAAAGGGCTTTTTCAAAAGTATTCCAATGGCAACCCCTTCATAATTTACAATAGAATAGTAGATATATTTCACACACACAGGAACCTCCATATGTCTGGGGTCAGGAGAAAGGATGGAGGCTTGGAAGTATCTCCTTAGGTTTGTTTATTGTAGTTGTTTGATTTGAAAGCCATGATTTGACATGTTGCATTTTCTTGTGGTAACAGTGCTAGAAGTGCTTTTATAGACTATTTCAACCAAACCACTCATTTGGAAACTGAGGCCCAAAGAAGTAAAAGTGGCAGGTAAGATGGCCCAATAAACAGAGCACTGGACCTGGAGTCAGGAAGACCTGCATTCAAATCTAGCCTCAGATATTAGCTGTGTGACTCTGAGCAACTCATTTCACCTCAGTGTGCCTCAGTTTCCTCATTTGCATAATGGAGATAATAAAAGCACCTATCTCCCAAGGTTGTTTTAAGGATAAAAATGAGAAAATATCTGTAAAGAGCTGTGCAAGCCTTAAAATGTCATGTAAATGGTAGCCGTTATTATAATTATGACATAATTATATAATATGATATTGTGTTGTTATATATGATTATATTATATATGAAAATGTAATTATGATTATCACTAAAGTAACTTGTTTACTCATACACATCATAAGTGGCAAAACTCAGTTCTTCTGACTCCAGATACATTCCATCCAGATCTTTCCACTGAACCATACTCCCTCTGTTGAAACAAAGCTATATCATGACAAACTGGGGTTCTCCTATATTTTGCTTGTCATTTAAGGGCCACAAAATACCTTTCAAATAGTACATATTATTACTCTCCCCATTTTACATGACAGAACTCAAGCACAAAGAAGCCAGGAACATCACCAGGCTCATACACCATGAGAATAAGGATCTATCCTCCTACTGGATAGCTGATCTCAGTACTGCACTTAGAAAGGACGGTTGTACATAGTCCACTCAGAAGCAATGGTAAAAATAAAACATAACAATTCGGTAGCATCTTCAATATACACATCCTCATTTTAAAATTATGAAAAACTGCCAACTGGGATGCATAAGCGAATTGCTGATTCCTTTAAAATCAAATTGTACTTTCCATTTTAGAGAAAGCACAATGTTTATCGAGTTCCAGTGTAAGTAACAGATTACAGGCAGTTCCCACATAGGGCCCCGATGAATTCCAGTTGACTAGGTATTAAAGCTGATCAGTGCAAGGCAAAATCCCAATGGCTCATATGCTGCATCCTGGCTTCTCACGTTCTGTAGGCTTCATTTGCACACAGACATCAGAGGAAATCATCAAATGAGCAGGTAAAGGACATAAGTAGTGAGGCAGACAAGTATATTAGACAGGGATGAATGAGTAAATGAGAACAGTAAAATGCTAAGCAGTGAAAAGCAGGGCTATAGCTACCTAAAAACAAACAAATAAGATTTTGTGAGATTTTTAAAATCTCTAGCTCTCAAGATGCAATACAAATAAACACCATTAAGTTATTCTTACACAAAGATACTGATTCATATTCATAAAATTTCTTCTGTGTATATTGGCCTTTTCAAAAAGCAAGGTGAAATTTTTAAAAAGTTTCAGCAGTCTGAATTTTAATGCTGTTCTTCATTTGATAGATCTTTTAACCCTTGAAAGCAATTATCTATAGTATGACAAATGCAAATTAAAATAAATGGAGATTCCTCTCACTTTTCAAACTGGTAATGATTTTTTAAAAAACTACTCATTCAGTCAACAAGCATTTATTTATTAAGTACTTGCAATGTTCCACAGCTGTGCTAAGAAGTGGTGAGACAAAAAACAAAACAATCAGTTGGGGATCAGAAAAGGCCTCCTACAGAAGATAGCATTTGATCTGACACTTGGAAAAAGGCAGGGAGTCTAAGAAATGGAGGTGAGAAGGAAGAACGTTTTATGCATATGGGGTCACCAAATTCAAAGGTATGGAAATAGGAGATAAAGTGTGATGGGTAAGGAAGAGCAAATGGGTCGATGTTGCTGTCCTATATAGAATACATGTAAGGAGTACTAGTAATGCATAGGAAGACAAAAAAGATAAGAGAGAAAAATCATTTGGTAACTGTGTGGATGATAGGTTGGAATGGAAAGGGGCTTGAGGCAGGAAGACCAATTAAGTTGCAATTGGAAATCTCAGCAAAAGGCAATAAGGGGGATAATTAATGTTGGAGGAGGTTTGGGAAAACAGTTGCATTAATACATTCATTGTTGGTGTCTATGAGGTGATGTGACCATTTTGAATCTGAATTTGGAATTCCAAAAGAAAAGTAACAAACTGTCCCTACCCATTGATTTAGCAATTCTACTACTGGACTTTCACCCTCAAAAATGTCAAAGAGAGAAACAAGGGTTGGATATATATCAAAATACTCAGAAGAGCACTCTTTGTGCTCACAAAGAATTGGAATCCTATCAGCTGGGGAATGGCTGAAAAAATGTATGTAACTATAATGGAATATGATTGTGCATTAAGAAATTATGAATATGAGTAATTCAGATAAACATAGGAAGATTTGTATGAACTGACGCAGAGTGAAATAAGTAGAATCAAGGGAACAATATAGACAGACTACAACAATGCAAATGAAAAGATCATTGAAAGGAAATTGAACTCAGCAAAAGAAAAACTAGTAAAAGTCCTGGAGAGATGTAATAAAATATACCTCCTCCTCATTCGTGGCAGAGTTGGGGGAAGAGGGTGGCTTGGGAGGGGGAATGCTGGTAGCAAAGATGTGAAAAAAAATCTCTGTACTAGATAAGTTTGCTAATTTTTCTTTATCACAAGGTAGAGCAACTGAAAAGTGACTGTTGTAAATACAAAACAGAACAATAAAATGTATTTAAAAAACAAAAGCCATAATCTCATTATATTTGTACATCAATCCTGTAAGTCCTTCAGGCCACAGGAGCAGTTTTTCTCTCTGTCAATTTTAAACACAATATGTAAATTTCATTAGTGTGGCTATTCTATTCATCAGAGCAGTTCATAGCTCCTCCACACTTTCCCCTCTTATGATTCTTGTACAGATTTTTCTATAAATCCCCCACAGAGAATCCACCTAATGTGCTAGAAGGCTTTTTTGGTTTTTGTTTTTAATGTCTTAGGGGTACCATTCAAGCTTCCATCTATTGTCTGTCATTTGATATGATATTCTGAGCTCCTTCTGCAGTTGTACATATCTGGGGTGATACTTTTTACAACTCTTTTAGAATATATCATCATAGGTTATGAGCTGTAACTCAATTATTCCTTCCATGCATCATTCTGTTGCCCATCACCTGGAATATATTTAAGGGGTAAAAATAACCCATACTACAGTGTACATTGATCCTAGTATTGGAATCAAACAAAAAAGGAGGGGGAAAATTAATTGCAATTTTCTCCTACATTGCTATAATGAACAGTACATTTTCAATTATTAGATCAATTTGAAACAAAGTAATTCCTAGTAGCAACCATTTCTTGCTATTATAACACGTGGCAGTTACAGTGTCATTCCTCTAACGTATAAGGAAGATGAAAACATGGAGAAATTCTCTAGCAAATGTGTGCTAACACCTATACTGTAAGTTATTACATTTGTTTCAGTAATGGGGTATTGGCCAAGTCCAGCTCTTGTGAGCACATCCAGCATACTTGGTTCATACAATCTCCTTCAGAACATGTACAGATATTGTTTCTGTTTTGCTTACTATGTTAAGAAAGGAGCCTTTCAACTGACTGCCGAACTAGAAAATAGCTAAATAGCTATTTATTTATTTAGCACTTAAAGGTCTGCAAAGTGTTTTGCAAATATTATCTCATTTGAGCCAGAACTAAGAATGCTTACAAAAGGCACTAACTGGATGACTCCAGACATTTTTCTGTTTGGCTGTGAGGAGGTAGAGCCTTCAGGTGGAAACAAAGAACTAATACAGAAGGCGCACTCCCTCATCTGCACCAACATGATGCCATGAGCACATGGCCTTGCTCTTGCTTCTCTTGCCATTGTTTCAATTGGAGAAGTAATGAACTAGGCTGAGACCTTGTAAGCTTTAGAAGTTTGGGAGGGTACCAGAGGTCCAGGTACAGGAGTCCAAGCCAGAGTTTGTGGTTAACCAAGTGTAGTTGTGGCTAACACAGCCCTGTGGAGCATCTAGGAACCAGGCCACAAGTGAATTGTCCCAGAAGAAAATATGCCAAGTCCTACAAGAGAGAGATCTACTCTGTTCATCAACAACGCCACATTCAGAAGTAAACTGGGGCAAATGCTTTGTAGTAATTGCTTTAAGTGTGAACACACACACTTCCAAGGTGGGGGGAAAGGGAAAATAATTGTACTTTTGTTCTTTTCATTTTTTTTCAGTAAATATCCCTTTGAAAATATTAATTGGTGAAATGATACTGGGGCATTCATTACTGGAGATCGTGAGTGATATAAGACATATTAACAATGTTGTTGGTGTTCAGTAGTGTCTGACTCTTCATGACCCCATGGGCCATAATGTCCATGGGATTTTCTTGGCAAGGATAATGGAGTGGTCTGCCATTTCCTTCTCCAGTGAATTAGGTAAACAGACTCACTTAAATCTAATTCATGAACAAGTCAAGCCATCATCCCATGATGTCATTGGTCTTCTTCAGAAACAAATGGTGAACAAAAACAAGCAGAGGTTAAGTGACTTGCCCAGAGTCACACAGCTAGTATGTGTCTCAGGCCCAATTTTAACTTGGGTCTTCCTGACTCCATGCCTTGTACTCTATCCACTGATCCACCTAGCTGCCTCCTATATTAACTATACATAGTAGTTAATACTAAGAAGAACACACTGGAATAAGGGCTTGAACCACTAGTTTGAGGTATCTTCAATGTCTAGCCCAATAATCTTTCAGGGGTACCCCTAGAATATTGGAAGATGTAGCTAGTCTTGGTTTAGAGGATGCAACTCCTCAGTGGGAGTAAGAGTTGGGATACGGATGCCTCAGAAATTATATGAGTTACATTTCTGTTCAATAAAAAAGGAGTTTTTTTTAACGGTATCATAGGCTAAGTGAATATTACATTCATAAAAATGACAATGTACAACATTGATTTTTATGACATGATCACATGACTTTTATTACATATTATTTTAGTGAATCTGTCTGTGATCTTCTTGTAGCAGATACTGCATCCATCAGTAGAAATCACAATTTGCCCATGCCTCCCCATCTTCTGTAATTCATGTTCATATTCTCTAATTGGTCCACTCCAGAGATCTACTTAATATGCTAGAAACTCTCCTCTCAATCTTTTCACATTTTGCAAGTACCAGTGAAACACTCATTCTATATACTATTCCTCACACTCTGGCATTTTGTGTCAGATAGTAGACAAAGATCATTGAGAATATGCCTTAATTTCCTGAATGCAATCTCTACTCTTCCCAATCAATGCTTAAAGTGGATTTGCTGCCAATGATTTTCCTACAGCAAAAGTCACCTTATCTCTCCTCTACTCATTAACTCTAGTAGCTCTCTGTTGCCTTTGGGATCAAGGGTAAATTCCCATTGAGATTAAGGGTAAACTCCTTGGTTTGGTATTCAAACTATTTTACAATCACCCCGAAACCTACCTTTCCAGCCTAATTTTACATTTCTCTCTTTCTCACATTTTGTGGTCCAATTAAACTATCCTTCTTGCTGTTCCTCACAGGTAACTGTCCATCTTCCATCTCCATGCCTAAGCACTGCTATCCCCCTTTCCTGATGTTGTAGCTCCTCATTTCCATCTGTTACACTCTTTAGCTTCTTTCCAGACTTAGCTCAAGTATTATCTTTTACACGAAATTTTTCCTGATCTGTCCCCCATCTCTTAGCACTCTCTATCTCATCACAGTGTGGTGAGCCCCCCACTTCTCTGTTACCTTGTACTTATTTTGTATATGTAGACTTATTTATGTACACGCTGACTCTTACAGTGGAATATAAGCTCCTTAAGGGAAAGCACTGTCTTTTTTTTGTCTTTATACTACCAACCTAGTACATAGTAGGGTCAGCTAGGTGGCACAGTGGATAGAGCACCAGGTCTGGAATCAGGAAAGCCTCAGTTCAAATCTAGCCTCAAACACTTATTAGCTGTGTGACCCTGGGCATGTCACTTGACCCTGTTTGCCTTAGTTTCCTCATCTGTAAAATGAGCTGAAGAAGGAAATGACAAACCACTTCAAGTATTTTTGCCAAGTGGGATAACCAAGAGTCAGACATGACTGAAATGACTGAAAAACAACATCACATAGTAGGCACTTTATAAATGCTTATTGATTGAAGAAGAAGCAAGAAGAGAGTGCATAATAGACATGAAGAACCCCCTGTGAAAAAGCACCCAGGTAGGAGATGGAACAAATAGCATAGTTTCACTGGAACAGATAGAGGATGAAGAGAAATAATATAAAAAAAGATTGGCCCTGGGTGGGAGGCAGATTGTAGAGGGCTTTAATAACAATAATAGCTAGCATTTATATAGCACCTTAAGGTTTATAATGTGCTCTACAAATCTGATCTCAATGGATCCTCACTACAACACTATTACATATGAGGAATCTGAGGTTGTCAGCACCAGGTACAGGGACTAAGACATAGTAGGCATTTAATAAGTTTTTGTTGAATTTGTTGAATTGAAATATTCAGTTCCAGAGCTTGAGTTCAGTCTTCTTGTTCCTTGTTCCTTCCACTTGATTATTGCCTCTACTTATAATGAAAGGAAAATCATATATGAAAAGAGGGTCTAAGGTTTAAGGGAAAGAAAGAAGGCGCAAGTATTCACCATGGAGATTAATTTGGGATGGATTTGAGATCCCAAATCCAAACCTTTGGAGTTTTCCCCAACAAAACAGTTTATCTGATGACTTGTGAATTGAAGTTTGATTAGCATTTCCTTCTCAAAATGTATATTACTGCAAATGATGATACGATGCTTATTGTAAGTACAAACAAAATCCTACCCTAGGAAGGAGTGCTTCAGCTTAAGCTATAATCGAGGCACAAAAGGCAAGGAATATCTCCGCCAAGAATATGCTGGTTTTATTCCTAAATTTTGGCAGTCAGTTCTTTTGTATGTTTGTCACTTGGTCTTCACATAACAAGGGCCCTAAAGTCTGGGTTTTGAGAGATTTGCCTTGAGGCATTAATGAACTGTTTTCTCAGATTACTGTCATTGCACTGTGCAATTAATAGAAGCCAATCAGAGTGTCATTAATATTAACAGAAGTCCTCTTGTCAGTTGCTATGATACAGTGCTCCCTTAAATTCCCACTTTGGATATAAAAACATTTGTTTTGTGGGTGACACAAGTAAATGGGGGGAGGGAGAATCAATCAATAGGAATTTATGAAAACTTGCTTTGGCATTGAGTCAAATACTGAGGCTATGAAAAAAAAAACCCAAACAGTTCTTGACCTCAAGGAGCTTATATTCTAATAGAGCAGACAACATGTAAATAAATTTGTAGGAGCAAGATAAATACAGAAGAATGAAACTTTAGAGAGGAAGGCTTTAGTGGCTGAGGGCATCAGAAAAGGCTTCCTGTGAGAACTGAGTCTTAAAGGAAGCCAAGGACTCAAGAATGTAAGATTAAGGATAGTATTCCAGGCATGGGTGATAACCAGTGCAAAGGTATGGAGCTAAATATTGGAAAATTGTTTCATTATACCAACACTTATTACTGAAGCTCCATTCTTCAAAGGGCTAAACTAATATTCTTTCTAGTTTCTCATCTAACATTATGAAACTAGGAGACTGGAACAAGGAAATCTGGGGACAGGGGGAATCCCCACATCTAGATGAATAGATTTAGGGTGTTAGCTTGTTAACAAAAATTGAAAAGAATGGAAGGAAATAAGCATTTGAAAAGCCCTTTACAAATATTTAATCCTTACAATAAGGAAAGAGGTGCTTTTATTGTTTCTATTTTATAGTTGAGGAAACTGAGGCAGAGAGACAGTTAAGTAACTTGTCCAGGGTCACATAGCTAGTAAGTGTCTGAGGCCACATTTGAAATCAAATCTTCCTGATTTCCTGGGCTGTCTAAGAAAAGAACTTGGATTTTTTTAAAAAATTACCTACAGATTACAAATGATAGGCAAATTTGGTTTCCAAAAGTTAAGAGCAATTAATTGTAAAAAAATCATAAATATTTAATTTTTAAATCCTGAAATAATTGAATTCTGATTAGTTGAAGTGCCTAATCTAATCCCCAGAGAACAAGTGATGAAATAGAGTTCTCTTCCCTTAGCAGAGAAGTTGGGGATGACGAATGTGGAATGTCACATTAGCTCTTAGATGGGGTCACTGTTTGGTTTGCTTTGTTCAACTATTTTTTCTATATTAGAAGGGAGAATTCAATGACAGTGCAATATATCAGGAAAGGAATGTAGTGAAACAAAAGATATCAGTGAAAAAAATTAATGTTGAGACTAGCTACCATCTGTAGAATGTGATGCATCATATTACCTTACAACAAGTAATGAAGAGAACAAAACGTCGTTATTACGTTATTATTTTAAAGATTCATTATTCCGTAAGCACAGTCTACCAATGGAGTTCAAAATCTACCTCCACCCCCAAGTAGATGAGATCTTTAAAAATTGCTATGACCCAAGAAAAATTATCACCTGGTAATTAGATTTCTGCTGATGAATCATTCTGCCCTTAACTAAATGGGGCTAATTTATTGACAAAGCATTGGTTCATTTTGGTGAATATGTTTGCAAAACTACCTTAACTTATGATCAAATGAGATAATGTATATAAAACACTTGTGAACTTTATAGCTCTATATAAATATAAGCTACATATTTCTAATAACTGTGTTTTATATGCTTAAATATTTGTATATGTTGTATGTGTATATATATAATATATATTCTGTGTACACATATATAATATTTGTAGTAAATATAGTAAATTGAAATTTAAAATGAGCAAATAACTATCTGATTCAAAAACACCTTTCAAGCTTCAGTGGTGCAGTGGATAGGACATGGGGCTGGGAACCAAGAAGACTCATTTTCCTGAGTTCCAATCTGGTCTCAGACTCCTAATAGTTATGTAACCCTGGTCAAGTTACTTAACCCTGTTTGCCTCAGTAAAATAATCTGGAGAAGGAAATGACAAAATATTCTAGTATCTTTGCCAAGGAAACCCCAGATGGGGTAAAGAAGAGTTGGATACACCTGAATGACAACAACAAAATCAGATCTGACATAAATTGCATCAAAAAAGTTTTTCAACTTTAAATAGAGTAGCGGTTTGAATAATCACTGGGTTTGTACAAAAACATACATCTAAAGAGCATGGTATGCTGATCAACTATAGGATTGATTAATGACATAATATTTTACTTTTTGGGTAGTCAAATGATGCTGCATGCCTCCCCCATTTACAAATTTTAATTTGTAATTTATTAATTTAATTAAACTAATTTATTTGTAATTAACTAATTTCCAGAGGCTTGAAAATGTTATTGTTGGGGAAAATGTTGGGTACCCTGTCCCTTTATAGCTCTTTCCATATTAATCAATATATAGATGAAAAGAGGTTTTGTTTTTTTTAAAAAAGGACTTTTATAGAAAGGGAAAATTTTCTATGAACTGTTAAAGGATTTAAGATATTGCTGCTGTTATAGATGAATATTTTGATACCTGGAAGGAGTAGGAAAAGAACTTTTGTTTAATAAAAACTGCTAATATATATGTATGAAGAAATATAACTTTCATGTGGTATTTGAGCAGTTTGGGACAGGAAATGAAATATGGTGTAAATATAAAGACTCAAATAGCCATGTCAGTTACATAGAATGATGCCTCTCATATATAACCTGTTTGATATTTTACAGAGACAGAAAGGAACTTTTATTTATTAAAAATTAGAAAAATATGAATGTAAAAATAATTTGGTGGACATCAAAGGAGATGCTGGACCATGTTTTGGAGATCTTGAATGGGGTGGGGTGTAGTGAGAAAGGAGGAAGTATTATGGTGCCTCAGCTCATTTGTATATAACTGTTTTATGATGAAGGTAAAACTAAAAAGAAGTAAGAAAGCATATTACCTTTTGAAGACTGAAGCAAGATTTTAAAAGGACTGTCAATTTTACTGGGGAAATTTGGGGAACTGTTGTCTTTTAGATAAAAGGTAAATCATAGAGAGTAAGGTTGCAGAGCTTTCATTTAAGTCACTGTAATTAAAGGAACCTGGAAAAAGGAACCTGAAATGGAAACTGGAGGGAAAGAATTGAAAACATATCAGGGAGGTTGAGAAGTAGACAGCTGATAGAAGATTCCAGCTAAGTGATGTTTGATTGGTTGGGAGAGAGGATTGATTTCACTGGCTAAGAGATTCAGAAATAGCTATTGCCCTTCAGTGCCACCTAGACTTGGAGAGAAGTGAAGTTTCTCATAAGTACCTGTTACTCTTTGTGCCATTTTTAGTTTGAAAGGAAAAAAGGGGTATTGGGGATGTGCTTGGTGGGTTGCTTTGTGTCCTAGTGTGCTGACTAGGTTTGTAGCTTAATTACAATCACAATTACAAAATTACAAACCTTCCTTCTCAATGAGTTTAGTACATGGCTCACAATATTTCTCTCCTTCTCAACTCCTGCCCTTATACTAGGAGACTTCAGCATCCACATTGACTCTCCTTTAAATACCTTAACAGTTCAGTTTTTCAACCTACTTACTTCCAGTGACCTGCTCTTCATCCCCACCTCCACTACACACACAGATGGTCACATCCTTAATCTTGCTGTCACCCACAAATGTACCACCTCCATGTTCAAGAATTCTAAATCCCCTTATCTAATCATAATTTCTTGACATTCCACTTCTCCCTCTGCCTTCCCATACCAAATCCTACTCTTTATCCACATCATGACCTCCAGTCCCATAACCCTTAAATTCTCTCCTAGTCTATCTCCCCTGCATTAGCCATTCTCTACTTTTTTCTCCATCTTGACTTCTTGGGGAACCAATTCAACTCTACATTGTCCTCTTCTCTTATGTCCGTTATTTTGCCAATTCTGCTTTGCCACGTCTCAGTCTTGGATCACTCTCACCATCTTCTGTCTTTGCTCCTACACATGTATTGCTGAATTAATTTGGAGAGAATTGTACTACCTTTCTGACTAGATTAACTAAATCTGTAAAGGGACAATGTACCTAACATTTTTCCCAACAAACTGGATTGAATGGATTCTAGATGCTACCAGGCAGTCCTACTATATCTCTTATTATTGATTCATTATCTCATTTTCCACAGAAGCTCTTTCATCCTTCCTCAAACCTTCTGTGGCTTCCCTTGCCCCACCCTGTCACCTGAGAACCTTGTCTCATATTAAAAAAAAAAAGTCAAGGCCATTGGCCATGAACTCTCTCTTCTCCCTTTTTCTTCATCTCTTATCATTCACATGCTTTCTGCCATCATCTTCTCCTTCATCCCAGTCTCACATGATGAGGTGGCCTTACTCCTTACCAAAGTAACTGCTCTACCTGCTCAAGCAATCCCATTCCATCTCATCTCCTCCAGTAGATTACCTCCTCTGTCATCCCCATTTATCACTTATTTTCAATCTCTCCCAGTCTGCTGATTATTCCCTACACATATGCCCATGTCTCTCCCATTCTCAAAAAATCTTCATTTGATCCTTCCATCCCTGACAGCTGTCATTCTATACCTCTTCTGCCCTTTGTGGCTCAATTCCTTGAAAGACAATCTGCAATAGGTGCCTCCACTTTCTCTCCTCTCCTCTTCTTAACTCCTTACAATCCAGCTCATGATTTCATTGTTCCCCTGAAACTGCTTTCTGTAAAGTTGTCAATGATCCTCTAATTGCCAAGTCCAATAGCTTTTGCAAAATCATCATTCTTCTTGATCTCTCTGCAGTTTTTAATATTGTTGATCACTTTCTCCTTGATACTCCCTTTTCTGTAAATTTTTCAACACCATTCTCTCTTGGCTTTCCAAGGCATTTTCTCTGACTGTTCCCCATTCCTCTCTACCTACTGCCTTATCTGGCTTCTTTTCAATCCCAACTAAATCACATCTTCTACAGGAAGCCTTTTTCAACCTCTCTTAATTCTAGTGCCTTCCCTCTATTAACTATTTCCTATTTATCCTGTATATACCATGTTTGTACGTGTTTGTTTGCCTACTCTACTAGATTTTGAGCTCCTTAAGGGCAGGTATTTTCACCTCTTTTTGTATTGCCAGTGCTTAGTGCATTGCTTAATCAATGTTTATTGACTGTTTTACCAACTAACTTAAGAGTCAGCCTAAGCTATGTTGCTATGAACTCTGTTCTGGTTGGATAATGAAGCATTTTCATGAGTGAATAACTCACCTGGTCTGTACAGGCCCAAAATAGCCAATCTGATGAGACTTGCTCTTTTCTGACTTGAAGAGAAATGCTACTCACATCAAGAGGGAATGTTTTATAAATGCCCTGGTTGAAAATGCTTGTAAATTCCATATTGGAATATAGAAGAATGATAAAGATGAAGAGTAGTGAGAGCCAACAGACAAGCAGTAAACAGAGAAGCAGTTTCTTGTAATATTGATGTTCCTTGAATGGACCAATGACATCAAAACCTCCCAAAGCATAAAGATTTTCTTCATTCATGTATTTCCTTGCCGGTTTTCTCTAAAGTGTGCCCACACTTCACCACAGATACTGAGTGGGACCCATGTTTATATGCAAATTCTGAAATATTTTATTATTACATTTTTTTCAAAATATAAATATTTACATTATTATTTTGCCTTATTCGTATGTAAATGACAATATTTAAGATATAAAAGTATCATTGTTATAACTGGCTGGTTTATAAAATGCATTGCATTGTAAATAGATGGTTGTATAAATGGGAAACACATTGGTTAAACTCAAGACCTAGAATGGTAAGTGGATTGTGGGAATGGGGGATAGGGAAGTGTTTTCCTTCCCAACAGAATTGCCTCAAGGACCCAGAGAAAATTTGAATATAACCATGTGGTGAAAGGCTCTCTTTAGAAATCTGAATTTGCCAGAGGGAAGATAGGTTGAAATAATAGAACCAACCCAGAGCACAGTGGATGTCAACATGCCTAGTTGTTCTATGTGAGTCCTTTCTAAGTGGAGAGTGATTATTTTGTCTCACCTACTTATTATTGTCAAAATTTACATTACACTGTGGGAATGCTAACCCCCATACATGTTAGAAAGATAAAATGTTATCTGAGATACTAGGAGTAAGATAGTTACCAAACCAAGGAAACAAAGTTTTTGTAAAGTAGAAAGAGATTGAGTTGGGCTTTGAAGGATAAGCAGGAAGTCCATAGGTAAAGAAAGGAGGAGGAAGGAAATTCCAGGCAGAGAGAGTAGCATAAGCAAAAGCACAGATATGTGAGAGCAGAGGGCATGTATAGGGCAGTACAGTGGATGGAATGTTGGACTTGGAGTCAGAAAGACCTGAATTCAAATCTTGCCTCAGATACTTACTAGCTGTTGATCCTGGGCAAGTCACCCTCTCTAAACCATTGTTTCCTCATCTGTAAAATGAGGAAAATAGCACGTTTCATGGTGTTGAAAAAAGGATCAAATAACATTTAAAGCACGTTGATATCTTTAAAGTACTATGTAAATGTAGTTATTATTTCTATTTGGCTGAAAAATAAATAGCATAATTGGGAGTGACTGAGATAAAGTTGGGAAAGTAGGATATCACCAGACCGCATAGTAAGGAGAATGCTAAGCAAAAAGATACTGAAATTTATTTTGTAGGCAATATAACAATATGAAACTTATTTTAAGATCATATGAAGATTGGTTTAAATTAAAATTAACTCAACCATGCTGGGGAAAATGTAATTAACACCAGGGACCAAGGCCTTGGGTGATGATCATGGCTAGACTAGTGTTTCTTTTTCATTTTAAGTCTCAGAAAGTTTTATGATCTTAGCTCAGCTCTGTCTTCTCTTCCTCTTGCTCTTTTTATTCCTTCATCTTAGCTTCAACCTTAGGAAGACTTTTCCATTGCCTTCTTTTAGAAGCATGCTACAGTAGTCGTGCCTCTGATAGTTAGTTTCCTATGATTTTCATGTACCCAGCTTCTCTACACCTGAAAGGCATTGTTTTCTCAGGAGCAGGACAATCTCAAAGAAAGAAATGGCTAATGAGCAAGACTGATCTTGTAATAGGCAAAATTCTACAGGACAGGGAGATAAGAGTTTAGAAAAATTAGTCAATGCAGATTCTTAATGAGTCATTCATCACAGACAAACTGGCAAGATGGAAAGGAAAGAGATGTAGGTAGTCCACTTGGATTTCAAAGACTACTTGACACAGTTCCACTCAACAGGATAATTGGCAGTTTCAAAGACAAATAATTCATCAGCTTTCACTGATCAGGAAGTTAAAATGATGGAAAGTAGATTCCAAAAAACTAAAGATGCAAGGTCAAGAAGCATGGTAGAGGAAAAAAAGCAATTGATTCATGAAAAGTGGAAGAACTGATTCTCATGGCACATACTGGTCCAGCCCCTTTTGATCATGGAAACTACACAAAAGACTTGAAAATATTTACCAAATTACTTTGGCAGAATATTTTTTTTAAGTGACATTTTATTTTTCATTTACACTTATATGCAAAAACAATTTTTAACATTTATTTTTTAAAATTGAGTTTCAAATTCTCTTCCTTCCCTCCCCCTTCTCTGAGATAGTAAGCAAGTTGATATAGATTATACATGTGCAATCATGTAAAACATATTCCCATATTAGTCACATTGTAAAAGAAAACACAGACTAAGAAAAAGACAAAAAAAATAAAGTGAAAACTAGTATGTATAGATTTGCACTCAGTGTTCATCACTTTTTTCTCTGGAAGTGAATAGCATTTTTCATCATGGATCCTTTTGAATTGTCTTACATCATTGTCTTAATCAGAGTAACTACATTTTTCACAGTTGATCATCTTTACAATATTGCTGTTGCTGTGTACAGTGTTTTCCTGATTCTGCTCACTTCACTTTGCATGAGTTCATGTAAATCTTCCTAGGCTTTTCCTGAAACTATCCTTCTTATTATTTCTTATAGCACAGTAGTATTCTTTCACAATCATATACCACAACATGTTCAGCCATTCCCAAATTGATGGGTATTCCCTTAATTTCCAATTCTTTGCCACTACAAAAAGCTGCTATGAATATTTTTGTACAAATAAGTCCTTTTCCCTTTTTTAAAAAATCTCTTTCAGATACAGATTTGGTAGTGGTGTT
The DNA here is from genome assembly GCF_003287225.1 of Phascolarctos cinereus. Lineage (NCBI taxonomy): Eukaryota > Metazoa > Chordata > Mammalia > Diprotodontia > Phascolarctidae > Phascolarctos > Phascolarctos cinereus. The sequence continues at coordinate 122,648,681 of NW_027556180.1, read as the reverse complement.
ACTGGATCAAAGGGTATGAGACAGTTTTACAGTCCTTTGGACATAGTTCTAAATTGTTCTCCAAAATGGTTGGATCAGTTCACAGCTCCAGCGGCAGTGCATTAATGTCCCAATTTTCCCACATTCCTGCCAACATGTATCATTTTCCTTTTCTGTCATATTAGCCAATGTGATAGGTATGAAATGATACCTCAGAGTAGTTTTGACTTATATGTCTCTAATCAATAGTGATTTAGGGCATTTTTTCATGTGTTTATAGATAGCTTTGATTTCTTCATCTGAAAACTGCCTGTTCATATCCTTTGACCATTTACCAATTGGGAAATGACTCATATTCTTATAAACTTGACTCAGTTCTCTATATATTTGAGAGATGAAGCCTTTATCAGAGACACTTGAGGTAAATAAAAATTCCCACCTTTCTGCTTTTCTTCTAATCCTGGTTGCGTTGGTTTTGTTTGTGCAAAAAAAAAATTAATTTAGTATAATCAAAATTATCCATTTCATATCACATAACACTCTCTATCTCTTGCTTGGCTATATATTCTTCCTTTATCCATAGATCTGATAGGTAATGGTAGGTTATTTTGAAGAAAATACAATATCATGTACTCTGCATCATGACTGGTGGACTTAGAACCAAGCTGAGTCTTGGCTCAGCCATTTACTAGTTGCATGTTGTTGGGTAAGTCTCTCAACTTTCATGAGTTTCAGTTTCCCTATCTATCAAAATGGATGTGACAGTCCTTGCATTACTCACATTACAGGATTGTTGAGCAGAGTGCATATACTTAAAGTGCTGTATAAATGAGTTGATTCAATCAGTCAATAAACATTTATTAAATACCTACTATGTGCTGGTCACTGAGCTAACCACTAGGCATATAAAAAAAGTCAAAAGACAGCCCTTGCTTTAGAGGAGCTCACAATTGATGGGGGAAACAACAAATGAACAACTATGTAAAAATAAGCTAAATACAGAAAAATAGGAAATAGTTAAGACAGAGAAGGCATTAAAATTAGGTGGGATTTGGAAAGGCTTCCTGTAGAAAGTGAGATTTTTAGCTGAAACTAGAAAGAAACAAGTGGGAAGCCAGGAGACAGGGATGAGGAGAGAGATCATTCCATTGTTGAGGGACAAAGAAAATGCCCAGAGCTGAGAAATGGAATGTCTAATTCAGCAGTGGTGAACCTGCTCAGTGGAGAACCTCAAGGCCACATGTGGCCTTCTAGATCCTTGGGTGTGGCCTTTTGACCGAGTCCAAGTTTTACAGAACAATCTTTTTAGTAAGGGGCTTTGTTCTGTGAAGTCTGGATTCAGTCAAAGAGCTGCACTTGAGGACCTAGAGGGTCACATGTGGCCTTGAGGCTGCAGGTTCCCCACCCCTGGCTCTGTTTATAGAACAGCAAGGAGGCAAGTATAGCTGGATTTAAGAGTACATGGAGAAGGGTAAGGTATTAGACTGGAAAGGTTTGTGTGTGGTGGGGGGTGGAGGAGATTGGTTATGAAGATCTTTGAATGCCAAACAGGATTTTGTATTTGATACCAGAAGTGATAGAGAATCATTGTAGTTTATTGATTTGGGGTGAGGGGTGACATGGTCAGATCTGTGCTTTAGGAAATTGACTCTGGCAGCTGAATGGAAGATGGGGAGCGGGGGAGAGATTTGGGACAGGCCCAATTGCAATTGTGTATTGCTATCGTTTCTTTCATTAAACTCAGATTGTGTTCACATATCCTCCATCAGGCACATACAATAAAGTTCTATTGAAATGCTTCCTCGTTTTGTGGAGGTCACTTTTGGTTCTCAGAGGTTATGCCAGCACATTTCAAACTCCAATAGGTCCCATCAAGCTGGAAAAGCTTCATATATGGACATGGTGATAGACTAAATGTCTCACATCCATGTGCCTGCCTAGTTCTTCATGATCCCATTTGGAGTTTGATTGGCAGAGAGGCTGGAGAAGCTTGCCATTTCCTTCTCCAGCTCGTTTTACAGATGAGGAACTGAGGCAAACAGAAGTAAGTGACTTACCCTGGGTCACATAGCTAATAAGTGTCTGAAGTCCGATTGAAGCTCAGGGAGATGAGTTTTCCTGCATGCAGGTCCGGCACTCTATCCACTGTACCACCCAGATGCCCTAAGCACCACCTAGCTGCTCATTACTCAGAAACCGGCCACTAGATGATGATTTTTTTCTTTGCCTATGACACTTATAAAAGCCTAAAGTAGGGAGTACTTCAGAATTTAGTATCACAGAACATTGGCAGAATTGAAGTAAGAATACAGCTAACAATCAGAATATGCACAAAATACAATATATCATACCTTATTTCATGATGTACTTTATGGTCCTTCAGCAATGTTAGGCTTTCTATAACAAAAGGTCATTCTCCCTTGCAAAAATATGTTGCCCTAACATTGTACCGCCCACAGATATCAATAGTTCCCTGTTCAAGACAGAGGCTGTGCAGTACATGACTTCCTTGGATTGTTGTTGTTGTATTCTTGTTTCTGTTCTTGTTTTCCAAGTTTCACAGAAAATACAAACACTACCCATTCTACAAATTTCACTTCCTTCAAGAAGTCTTCATTGCTGCCTCTCCCCTTCCCTCAAATTAGCACTCTGCTGCACCTCTCTTATGTACTTAGCATGAATTATTTTGTAGTATAGATATTTGTGTATTATATTATATACTACCAAACCTCACCGGGCCATTGTGAAGAAAGCACTTTACTTAAAGCATGAGTTCTTAACCATCTTTGTGTCATGGATCCCACTCTCCTTGGCAGTCTGGTGAAGCCTATAGACCTCTTCTCAGAATGTTTTAAAATGCTTAAAATAACATATATAGGATTACAAAAGAAATTAATTGTATTGAAATACAGTTATCAAGATATATGTATTTCTTAAAGTTCGTGGACCTCAGGTTAAGAACCCCAGCCATAAAGGATTCTATAAATGTCAGCTCTAGTGATGATGGTAATGAAGAGACTAAACCTTATCTGAACATTGTCTCTCTCAATCCCTAGGACAATTCTCTGCACACAGTAGGTACTCAGAAAATGTTTGGTGAGTTTAATTGAATTGTCAAAATATTGAATGCCATAGAATAGCCATAAGCTATATCTTAAATAACTAGAATAAATGACCTAGTTAACAGAGAATAATCATTACATATGAAGTACTTCTTCTGGACAGCTTACTGGGCTTAGATCAGCTTCTTACAAAAGGATGTTCAGAAAGACCCACTAAGTGGGTACTAAGTGAGCAATGGGAGACAAAGGAACATGGCATAAAGATATAATGGAGTGAAAGGAATAATCAAAGGTAGAGCCGACTGGAAGAAAAGTCGTAAAGATTTTATAAGCTTAAGAGAATTCAGTTAAATTTCATAAGGAAAGAAAAAGGAACCCAATGAAGACACTGGTAAACTATAAATCTGATAATTGGTAGATTATATTGGACAAAAAATGAGAGAGGAATACACTAATAAATGGGCACCATACCAGTTACTAAATAGAGCATGGACAAGTGGCTGGGGAGCCCTGGATAAAACTCAAATGAGACATCAAAGACCTAGCAACAACAGTTTACGTGTTGGAAAGCAAGCAGATCAGCAACCAGAAAAAACAAAAACTAAGAATAACAGCAACTTTGCACATTTGAAAGGCCTCAACTATAGAAACTCTAGAATCCTCAAGAAAATGCACACAAACTGATAAATGGTCAAAGAATACAAATGGGCAGTTTTCAGAAAAAGAAATCAAAGCTATCAATAATCACATGAAAAAATGCTCTAAGTCACTACTGATGAGAGAAATACAAATTAAAACAACTCTGAGATACCACTTCATAACTATCACGACAAAAAAGGAAAATGACAAGTGCTAGAGGATGGGTACACTAATGCACTGTTGGTGGAGTTGTGAACTAATCCAGGCATTCTGCAAAATTATTTAGAACTAAGCTTAAAGGGCTATAAAATTGTGCATAGGTTATGACCCAGCACTATTAGGTCTGTATCCCAAAGAGATCAAAGAAAAAGGGAAATGAACTATTTGTACAAAAATATTTATAGCAGCTCTTTTTGTGGTGGCAAAGAACTGGAAATTGAGAGGATGCCCATCAATTGGGAATAGCTGAATAAGTTGTAGTATATGGTTGTGATAGAATACTCCTGTGCTATAAAAAATGATGAGCAGAATGGTTTCAGAAAAACCTGAGAAGACTCAAATGCAAATAGAAAGAGAAGTGAGCAAAACCAGGGGAACATTGTACACAGTAACAGCAATATTGTAATAATGATCAGCTGTGAAAGATTTAACTAATCTGATCAAGGCAATGATCCAAGACAATTCCAAAGGACCCATGATGGAAAGTGCTATCCACTTCCAGAGAGAGAACTGATGAACTCTGAGTTTTTTAAACTTTCTTTATTTTTCTTGTTTTTATGTATATGTGCTTTCTTTTTCAACATGGTTATTATGGAAACATTTTGCATAGCTTCACATGTGTAAGTAATATCATATTGCTTACCTTCTCAAGGGGTAGAAATGGTGGGAGAGAATTTGGAACTCAAAATTTTAAAAAGTAAATGTTTAAAAAAATTACAAGTAAATAGAAAATATTTAATGAAATAAATAAAAACAATTTTAAATGCATACAAGAAAAGTCTCTTAAACATGCACAAGAAGAAAACTCATTCTTTTTTAATAAAAGAGAATTAGATTTGCCTTTGCTTTCTCATTGTTTAAATCCTGTGGCTGAGCAAATGAGCCTGCTCATCTAGCTCAGTTTTGTCATATCTCAGGCCTCTGACACATTTATGCTGCTGGAAACCACAGCAGTGATGGCAGCAGCACCATGGTGACAGGGGCAACCAGGGACACATTCAGAAATGCAGGTTTCAGGGGCTGATGTTGAAATGTATCTATTACTTGTCCAGATCTGCCCACATTAGCAGATGCCACTCACGGAGCTAAGTGTAGGTATGGGGTAGAGATGTTGAGAAGTGAGAGAAGGATGGGTAGTGCCAAGCTTGGCAACCCACAAAGGTCAGTCATGCAGCCACAAGTCTGGCCACTTTCTAAGTATAACATGGTTGCCCTGGCCTCACTCTCTCAGGGCCAGGCCTGTTAAACTTCTCCCCCCAACACACACACACACACACACACACACAGACACTTTGAAAGGATTGAGAAGTCTCTTTTCCCTGCCAGCAATTCAAGTCTCTCCTGACTGTGAGTCTCTCATTTTTAGGGGCTCTGTGACTACTGCTGAATCTTCATTTAATTGTTTAACATAAAATTACCTTTTACAAAGAAATATTTACTTCAAAGAAATAGCAAGAGCAAATATACAAAATTTTCCCCAGCATGCCACAGGCATAATTCCCCCCTACTTATCTCCGTTTGTATATCTTAAGACCAATGGAGGACAATGGGCTCCCAAGTGGAAGAAAACATTGTTACTTGATATTACAAGCATGTTTATAGATCCACTTGTAGGGTACATGAGGTCCCAGGAAAATATTTCTTTCAGGGCCCTGGTCTATATAAATACCTGGATTAAACAAATATCATAGAATTCATGGGCTTTTGTGAGATATAATGATTTGTTGATGAAGATATAGAATCATTAGCGTACAACAATCACCTTTTCGTTAGAAGTATGGTGATTTAAAACACTGAACTGTATAGAGCTGAAAGGATTGTCTAAATTACTAGTCTAGACCCTCATCCCTACTTGCTAGGATTACTGCAGTAGTCTCCCAGTTGGTGTCCCTGAATCCAACTCTTCCCTTTTCCAATTCATCCTTCATAGAGATGCTAAATTGATACTCTTAAAGTACAGGCCTGACCACATCATTCCTTTCCTCATGAAGCTTTTGTGGCTTTCCACTGCCTTCAGGATCAAATAGAAAGTCCTCTATTTGGCATATAAAGCCCTTCACAATTTGGTTCCAGCCCATCTTTCCAGCCTAATTACATGTTCCTTTTCCTCATGCAGTAAACGGCTCCAGCCCTATTTGCTGTTCCCCACACGCTACATCCTTTCTCTGTGCTTTGCACGGGCAGTCCCTCCATGCCTGCCATTCTCTCTCTTCTCTACCTCCACCTCTTGAAACCCTTCATATCCTCCAACCCTCATCTCAAATGACACCTCCTTCAAGAAGTTTCTCCCAGTTGTTAGCCCTCCTCCAAATCTCTGGGTATTTTGTTTTATATAATCTGTATTTACTGAACTGTGAACAAACTGACTCCCTTTAGTAAAATGTAAGCTACTTGAGAACAGGCACTGCCTGACTTCTGTATTAGGATCTCTGGGACATAGTGCAATACCTGACAACTAGCAGGCTCTTAGACATATGCTTATTGATGGCATTGACACTGTAGAAGTCCCTGCCTGCCCTCATAGAGCTCACAAGTTATGACATATACACAAATATCTGTAATACCAGCTCAGTTATGATGAACGCAAGATCGAGATGCAAAGAGCTCAAGAAAAAAATGTAGGGGCAGCTAGGTAGTGCAGTGGATAGAGCACCAGCCCTGGAGCCAGGAGGACCTGAGTTCAAATCCGGCCCCAGACGCATAACACTCACTAGCTGTGTGACTTTGGGCAAGTCACTTAACCCCAATTGCCTCACAAAAAAAAATGTAGGTTGTAGAAAACTTAGAACTAGAAGGCCTAGAAAAAGAGGTGGCACCTCAGCTAAACCTTCAGAGGAAAGAAGGCTTTTGATAGGTTTGAGGTGAAGAGAGGGGGCGTTCCAGTGTTAAAGCGCACTGCACAAATGCACAGAGACAGGCTCTATCAGAGTTTTGGAGAATAGCTCCTAGTCCTGTCTGGTTGAAATATAATTGCATAAAACTAGTTATGCAAACAAAATGTAATAGTAGCAATACACAATTTCAAATGAAATGTGGAATGAAATAACTCCACAAAAAAAAACCATAAAAAGCAGTAAAAAAAAATTATAAGTGGCAACATAGAGTAGTAAATCGGGCTAGGTGGCACAATAGATAGGGCACCGGGCCTAGATGAAGAAGACTCATCTTGAATTCAAATCTGGCCTCAGACATTTGCTAGCCTTATGGTCCTGGGCAAGTCACTTAATACAGTTTGCCTCAGTTTCTTCATCTGTAAAATGTGCTGGAGAAGGAAATGGCAAACCACTCTAATATTTTTGCCAAAAAAACCCCAAATGGGGTCATGAAGAGTCAGACATGACTGAAAATGACTGAGCAACAAAAAAATAGTACATAGGGAGCTAGCCTGGGAGCCAAGAGGACCTGAATTTCAAATCCTACTTCTGACACATATAGGTTGTATGACCCTGGGCAAGTCAAAACTTCTCACTGCTTTGGGTAATTGACTCTATATATTGCAGAGAAGATGCAGATCTACGTGGGTAGAGGGAACTTTCTTACCTCAGAGTTCTCTATACCAGTGAACTCATAGGTTCATTAGAGGCAGTTGGTGATGTAATGGATAGAGTGCTGGGCCTAGAATCAAGAAGACCTGAGTTCAAATCATATCTCAGATGTGTACTAACTGTGTGATCCTAGGCAAGTCATTTAACCTCACTTTGCCTCATCTTCCTCAATTGTAAAATGGAGGTAATAATAGCACCTCCCTTGCAGGTGTGATCTGAAGATCAAATGAAATATTTGCAAAAAGCACTTAGTACAGTGCCTGACACATAGTAGGTGCCATGTAAATGTTTATTTCCTCCCTCCCTATCTAAAAGTGATTGCTCTGATTAATATAAAAATGTTTGCCAACTTGTGAATGTTGTCTTGTGTGTCTTCCAATGACATCATTTAAAAAAAATTTATATGCTTGCTTAACTACATAAATCAAATTCACTGAGTAATTAATTTATTATAAAAACAACTGTTTTTAATAAGTATACCTTATCTGCCAGGAGATACACAGAGATTTTTAAAAATAATAATAAAGTAGATTTAATCACACTTCTCATTAACAATATCTTAATGCGAGGAAAAGTTTTGTATTTTTTAAAAAAAAATTGAAAAGTGTCTATTTCACCTTTATACCCTTTTTAATATCTATTTTGGTGTATCTTTCATACTGTAACCTATTAGTCCAGTATTACATGCATATAAATAAAATTTAAAAAATGATAGGGATGCATTGTCAAAATAATTTGGTGAGCACTGTCCTGGGACACTGAGAGTTTAAATGATTCTCCCATGGTCACACAGCTAGGTGTGTCAGGGGCCAGCCTGCACTGAGTCAACCTACCTCTCTATAGCTCCTTACACAGAGCTGAAATCTTCTTCCTTGCAGATTATACCCACTACTTCTAGTCCTCCACCTCTAAAGCAACAGAAAAAGAAAAAGTATGTTTCCAAATCCAAACCGATTGTTTTTGAGGATTCAAAGACAATGATGGAGATGTCTAGTCAAGATGGCTTAATGGAGAGAGAACATGAACTGAACAATGACAACAAAGACAAGACCTAAATTTGAATCCTGCTTAGATGCCTACTGACTGTATGAACCTGGGCAACTGACTTAACCTCTCTTATCCTCAATTTCCTCTTCAGTGAAATGGGGATAATAATAGCACCTCCCTCCCAGGGTTGAAGTGAGGATTAAAAGAGAAGTGTAAAGTACTTTGCAAACCTTAAAGTGCTATGTGAATGATAGTTGTTATTGTTATTCTGTCTCCATTGTAGACTTGGCCTTATCACATGGAGTTTAGATGTGGGAGGAAAAGGGCACTCTGGCACCTCGTTCATCCAGCGGTTGGAAAGTAGATGCATAGAGAAGATTGAAAGACTGAAAGAAGATTGACCTTTGACCAAGTAGATTTTCCCCACCTAACTGAGGACTTTAGGAATCTTGAGAAGTGGCTGGTTTAAGCAGCTCCCAAACTATATGAATGACTCAGGGTATGGCTGGAAAAATCCTGCGGTTTTCCCAATGCATGATTTTATCATGTTTTCTGCATCTAATCTCTCCTGGAGCTAGGTGAGCTAGTTGGGGCTCAAGTCCAGTTCAGCACCACCGGCGAGTTCCCCAGAAGTCCGAGGCTTTCCTCTGCCCCACTGCCATCTCTACATCTAACTCCAGATCCCACTGCAGAGCAGGAGCCTGAAAATGGGGATGAATTAAAATCACCAGAACAAACCCCAACCACTCTCCTGAAGAAGCTGGGAGTAGAGATGCTCTGCATACCTCCCACCCTCCCTTCCCCAACCACAACTCAGCTTGCTAAACACAAACCTGGCAACTATCCATCTCAACTCAAAATCAGAAGCTTTTTCCACTCCCATATTCCACCTCTGGCTGTCTTCACATTACATTATCCAGGTCAATTGGCTTTCTGAATTGACATTCCAATATCCTGTACAATATATTCCAACAAACAAAAAAAAATAGCATTCATTTTGGTTGTGCAGGTCATTCATACTTATTTTGTTTTATTCTGCAATTTTTCATTTTTATCTTAATAACCTTAATAATTTTTGTGCCTATGATGGGCAGAATCATCTGAAGTGCCCAGAGAGGGAGAGACCTTTGACATGGGGCCCTCCGGTAAAGGACCAGCCTTCTTACTTTTCTTGGGCCTAAAAGCAAAGGTAAGGAAACCAATTCTCTGAGTAAACTGTTTTGTACCCTGAGGCAAACCAACCCCCGAAATAGGTTATGGTTATTGACTTGCTTGGCAGTGTTCAGCTATTTTTAGTATTGTTTGTGCTTCAAATTCGGTATTCTCATAGATGTCTTGCCTCATCCTTGTGTTTACTCTCTCCAATTGTATAGTTTGCCACCCAGCCACACATTGTCATTCCTTAAGATTCTTAGACAGCAGAATGTCACATTAGAAAGAGGAGCCATCTTTATGAAGACTTTCAACTCAATTTCTCTTGCTCTGCCCTCAGTAACATCTAAGGATAATTATCATTTCTGTGACTTTTCTTCTGATACTTTAAGCTCCCTTCTTCCTTTTTTCCTCTTTCACCAAGTGAGCCTGAATTTATATCGTAATCTTCTTGAGTGCGGAGAAAATCTATTACGATAAACCTTCTGTAAGCAATCTAAAAAGAGTGCCATTAATAAAAAAACAGTCTCATGACATCATCATTCTACATGTGTAATTAACTACAGGGTCACTACTGGAAAAATCTTAGTGTATGTATAATGAAGAAAGAAGCTCTAGCCAGGAAATAATATGTTTCGGGATAAACAGACTCTTTCCTCTTAAATTCCAATAGCAGCTACTAACAATTACACACTTTGAGTGTGAAAGTTATCATTAAATAACTTCATGTTGCTTAGTAAATAAACAATCTTAAGGCATTTAAAATCAATTAACTCTATAAATGGAACTATGCTGTTTAGGGGAGACAAAAGCTTTTTCTGTCTCTCATTACCAAGAATCCTCACATTTTCTCAAACTTTATTTCTTTGCAGAAAAATCATGTAACAATTAGCCCCATTTCTGCCCCAGTTCCCAGTCCTATTGTTTATGATCTAGAGTTCATTAGTAGCAAAAGCTGTACCCCAAAAACACAAGGTTGTGGAACAAACATTTACTTAAATATTCAGATAGAGCTATGATGACATCTCTGTGAGTATTCTTTCCTAAAAGGAAATGGAAACTGATCCATGACTTTCTGTCTTACATAATTCTTGTCCATCTTTCCACAAATTCAACCTAAAAGATCTACCTTAAAAAAAACTAGATGCCTATCCCTAGTTCTTTTAATATCTGAAGAATGACAGTGTATAATAACATTTGACTAACCAGCCATTGTCTCAAAGTTTGCTGCATGACTGATGTTCTTTTTCCAGTCATACATATCCTTGATGCTCTCTTCCTATTTTTGTGCATGCTGCTGGTAAGATACTGAAGTCTGCTTCCATGTACCTTTGCAATGACTTTATGGCCATCTATAATTTTGATCCTTCTGGGACAATGGTGATCAGTGATTTGTAAGCATATAGCATGACAGGGAGGATAGTGGGCCTAAAGAAATTGGCTTTTATCACAAAATACATTAATAATTACAAGCTCTGCATTTTTTTTCCCAAATGTAGTACACAGCAGTTTCCTCCTAGTACTTAACTCCGGGTCTGGATCACTGTCTATCTGAAGTATCTTACCAAGAGATAGATAGATAGATAGATAGATAGATAGATAGATAGATAGATAGATAGATAGACAGACACATGAGTGGGTAGATGATGGCTACATATGGGTTATCTATCCAGCTGAAATAATAATTAAAGTTCTGATTGTGGATCGACAACTATTATAAACAATTAGGGAATTCACTGAGGTAATCTGGTAATGTTCCAGGGCTTAATGCAATTAGAATAATGTCATCTATAAATAAAATATTTTGACAGACCTTATCACTGATCAGTAATCCCTTTTCTGTATGGATTTGGTATAGAATAGCTTTCTCTCCAATTTATTCAAAGTGACCTGCTAATTATTTCCTTTATACCATTTCATCTCATATAATTACATCTTAGTATAAATGTTTTGCCATGTGTAGAATGAATCCTTCCTCACTTTTACCTTATAACATTCCAATTTTCCTTTAAAGCACAACATGGGTGTCACTTCCTATGCCCAAGGGACCTTTTCTGATCCTTCTCCCAGTTGTTAGAATTTTCTCCTAAAAATTACTTGCATGCTTTTTTGTATATAATTTGTACTCACTTAATTCTGTGACATTGTATCCCTCAGTAGGATATATGCTCCATGAAAGCATATAGACCATTTTGTCTTTTGTATCCTCTAGCATATAATGTCTTGCACATAGTAGGCAAATACTGTCTGCTGAATGACACCTGGCAAAACCTTAAGTGTGCATATCTCTTTGTTTAAAATTTCCCTTGATATTAAACTTCAGAGAACTGACTTAAGTATTTGTAGTTGAGGCTTCCATAGAAACAAACATGTGACTAGGAACTTTTGTGCACAAGGCAAATAGAATAAAAGGTGCTTTCACTTTGAAGGTGGACACTACCTTGTGGTGGAGAAACATAGACCCTCAGGGCTTCTTAAACTTTTTCCACTGACAACCACTTCAACGCTTCTTAAACTGTGCAGGTTGTGACCCCATGAGGTCATGACCCATAGTTTAAGAAACAGGGGGCTAGAACACCACTGCAAAACCACTACTGGGAAAGCAGGTGGTATGGGAAAGGAAATACTATGGGGTAGATCACCCTAATACACAACCTGGTAGCTTTATACTTAAATTACTTCTTGCCAGATTCTGTTGCTTCAGGGTTGCTGCAAGTGCTATGACATCCTGTAAAATGGGGGTCTTAGAGCAAAGACCCAACAACCTTGCCTTAGATACAACTCTGCATAGAATCTTGTATTATGTTAATGTGCTCAATAGAAATTTTCTTTTAAGAAAGTTATAACTTCTTAATAAAATATACAGTTTTTCTATTGCTACATATTTCTAAAAGCACCATACTCTAGACATAGTTGGGATTTTACATTTTCCAAATCTCAGTGACCTTAAGATGTGGTATGCTATAGAAAATAATCCATGAAAGCTTGTTGACTTCCTTTTCATTTTTTCTAAGAAGAGGTTTGTAATCTTCACCAGATTGCCAAAGTATCAATGACACACAAAAAGGTTAAGAATCTCTTCCCTAAAGGTACAGCAAAGTTCAGTGCATCCAAATTTAGCTATTTCAAAAGGACACATTCTTTGGAGAACTCATTAGTGGTACTTGTGTTTGTCACTTGAAATGGACATTAAGAATCTATACCTGGGAGTACACCTGCCAAAAACAAACCCAGGAACTATATAAACAAAGTTATTTTTTTAAAAACTTTTTATATGAATAAAATATTTAAATAATGGGAGAAATATTAAGCATTCCTGGGTAGGCAAGGCCAATATAATAAAAATGACAATTTTGCCTAAACATTTATGCCATTCCAATTAAATTGCCCAAAAATTGTGTTACTGAATTAGAAAAAGTAACAAAATTCATTTAGACAAAAAAAAATCTCAAAGAAAATTTAAAAAATGTAAAGGAAGGAGGCTCAGCAGTGCTAGATCATAAACTATATTATAAGGCAATAATTATCAAGACTATTAGGTACTGGCTAAGAAGTAGAAAGACAGAGCAATCAAACAGAATAGACATGCAATTTACAGTAGCAAATGAATATGATAACCTTGTATTTGAGAAATGTAAATACTTCAGATTTGGGGATAAGAATTCATTATTTGGTAAAAATTTTTGGGAAAACTGGAAAGTAGTGTGGCAGATCAATATCTTACATCATGTACCAAGATAAGGTCAAAATGGATATATGACCATAATATACATAATCTAAAGAGAGACATTTTTTTAAAATTTAAGATCATGGAATATATTACTTATGAGACTTGTGGCTAAGTCGACATTTTATGAATAAATAATTGATAGAGAGAAGAGTGAGTGTAAAATAGATAATTTTGATTACATTAAATTAAAGTTTCTGTACAAATAAAACAAATGTAGTCAAGAGAAGAAGGAAAACAAAAAGTTGAAGGTGGGGAGAATGTTATAGACAGTTTCTGAGATAAAGGTCTCATGTCTCAAACATACAGAGAACTTTATAAAATCTATAAGAATATGAGTCATTCCCCAATTGATAAGTGGTAAAAGGATATGAATAAGTAGCTTTCCAATGAAGAAATCAAAACAATTTATAGTCATAAAAAATGCTCTAAATCATTATTGACTAGAGAGATGCAAATTAAAACAACCTTGAGATATCATTTTATACCTATCAGATTGACTAAAATGATTGCAGGGAAAAGTGACAAATGTTGGAAGGGATGTGGAAAAATTGGGACACTGATTCATTGTTGGTAGAATTATGCACTGATCCAACCATTTTGGAGAGCAATCTGGAATTGTGCCCAAAGTGTTATTAAACTACCATCAATACTGCTAGGTCTGTTTCCAAACATGATTAGGGAAAAAGGAAAAGAACCTAGATGTTCTGAAATATTTGTAGCAGCTCTCTTTGTGATGGCAAGGAACCGGGAATTGTGGGGATGCCCATCATTTGGGGAATGGCTGAACAAGTTGTAGTATATGATTGTGATGAAAGACTACTGTGATATAAGAAATGATGAGCTCAATTATCTTAGAAAAACATGGATAGACTTGCATGAACTAATTAAGAGTGAAATGAGCGAACCAAGAGAACATTGTATACAGTAACAGCAATATTGTTTTAAGAACAATTTTGAGTGAAGAAGTAATTTTGACTATCATAAATACCCAAATTAACTACAAAGGATATATGAAGGAAAAAGCTCTCTGCATTCAGAGAAAGAACTAATAAATGGAAATATGTATAGAATTATTTTTCCTCTATGTGTGTGTCTGACACACACACACACTTTTGTGTCTAATGGTAACCATCTCTAGGGTGAGGAGAGGGGAAAAAAGGGGAAAAGGAAATTTACATGATAACTTTATTATATATTTAAAAGGAATAGCAAATTGTACATAAAAGATTTGTAGTTTCATGTGCAATCATCTTTATATTATACTATGTTATAGAAAAGCTTGTTTTGTTCAATAAATTAAAAATAAAATAAATAAAATTTTTTAAAGAACTTGCACTTCACTTTAACTGATCATATCCTAGAATGTCCATCATTATACAGCTTCTACATTTTTAATTTATCATTTCTAGATCTTCTCATCAGGATTTTTCAGTCATATGTGCCTTGAAATTTTATCCAATGTAACTCAGTGTTTTAAAACATAAATTACTATCAGGCAAGGGATTTCCTATTGATTCATTAATTCATATACTTTTTGAGTGCTTCCTATATGTGAGGCACTATGCAAATGGTATTTGGGTCCTAGAACCTCTGAATGCTAACATCCTCTGGAGACACTTTCTATAATATAGTGAACAACAGATGTAGGGTTATTGAGGCATAGAAGGCACTCCACCTTGGTCATATATTATATGTGACTGTGCAATTAATCTAATTCCAAGAGCATAAATAAATACTAGCCCAGCAGATCCACTCACTAAAAGCTCCATAGCCACTTCTGGAAAAAGAACTGGCGGAAGGGGTTATTTATATGTTCCTCTGCCTCCTCCAATAAATGTTCCAGAACTATTTGCTTGGAATGAGAATGGGGTGTTGCAACTATATCATTAGTACAGAGCCCTGAATCCAGACTGCTATGTCCTGCCCTTGCTGCACCATTTGGTGATAACTGCTGCTAAACTGGACTTTTGAAGGGTATGTCTGATACAGAAACAAAAAGGTGATGATTGAAAGAAAACCCTCCAGATCAACAATGAAAACCAAGTTATTCTAGGATTCTGTACCTCCTCTAGAGTTTTTAAGCTCTCAGGCCATTGTCTGTTTTGATGGCAGTTTTATCTATTCCAAGAACCCCCACTTAACCTACTAATTTAGTCCAGATACTCCTCTAGTACCTACACTAGTGTTGGTAACTATTTGATGAGATGGGAAAATGTCCATGCAAACTAGAGAAGAAGGAATTTTTCTGATGATCATAGGTCTACAGAGAGTCTGATGGATTCACGCAAGGCAGAAGAAGCTTTATTGTAGAAGGAGACCCCTACATCAACTAAAGACCAGTAACAGTTCCTCAGTTTTGAAGAGTGCTACTGTTATTTTATATCCAGGCTTTGGACTATGATAATGTCTTTCACTCTTCCGATTGAGTGCACAGGGCTCCTAAGATGTGGCACACAATCACTACACAAACAAGATGTTAAAAACAACCCAAAGCTTTCCAGTAGACAAGATAGGCAAAAGGCACATTTCGATTTTGAAATCTGTTCTGTCTTAACCTATATTTTGGTCTGCCTGGGATGGGTACAAATAGTTTACCATAAGGAGCAATCCATTTTACACAACAAAGGCTAGCCTTACACAAGCCATGCCTCTTTCCACCATGCCGCTCCTCCACATGGATTGTTGCCTCTAGTTGACTACTACATAAAGTCATTTCACTCAGTCAAAGCCACACTTGAAGTAAAGCAAATACATCTTGAGGGAGCATGGCACAACATCAAGATCCACTCCAATCACAAGAACCTTCATACTGCCTGGCAGCTTGGTCTCAGAGTGAACAATTCTGTTAAAACTAATATTCTAAATTCAATTGGATAGCGTTTTATATATAAGGTGAAATCCATTATGTCAAAATACTTACCTCTGTGACCCCACAAAATTCAATGAATATTTATTCATTCAAATCAAATAATAAATATTTATTGAGTCCACCATGCTAGATATTGTATATAATACAGAGAAGACATGGTACACAGCTCTCAACCTGGCAAGAAGCTAACAATCTATTTGTGGAGATAAGACATTTGCATGTTAAAAAAAGAATCCAGGGGAGTGAAAGTTCACTGTCCCCCCTGATGGTCAACAAAAGTCCTTGATGGAGATTATACATGAACTGGCTTTTAAAAAAAGAATAGTCAGTCTACAGCCAACGAGCATTTAAGTACTCATTCAGTCATTTTTCAGTCTTGTCTGACTCTCCATGATTCACCTGGGGTTTTCTTAGCAAAAATACTGGAATGGTTTGCCACTTCTTTCTCCAGCTCATTTTACAGATGAAGAAACTGAGGCGAACACAACTAAGTGACTTCCCCAGGGTCACACAGCTAGTAAGCGTCTGAGGCCAGATTTGAACTCAGGAAGATGAGTCTTCCTCACTCCAGGCCCAGCCCTCTATGCACTATGGTGCCACCTAGCTGCCCATTTAAGTGCTTACTACGTAACAAGTACTGTGCTAAGCACTAGGGATACAAAGATAGGATTTTCACCGACAGAGTATTGCTGAGAAAGAGAAAGATCTCTTTTACCTGACTAGGGAATTGATGCATAAGAATACAGTTGTAATCTATACAGTTCTCCGGCCAGACAAAGCACTAAATCTATGACCCTGGGGATCCTGAATGAGATAATTAATGCAATGAAGATTCAAACTCATTGTTCTTATATAATACCTTATAGGATCTAGAGCTCCAAGAAACCACACAGACTGAGTATAATCTCCTTCATTTTACATAAGGGTGTGCTGGTAAATGTTTAACAATCAGCTCTCTTGGGGGGGATGTATACATGACACAATTTGAAATTTAATTTGAAGTATTAACCTTTTTTGCATTGACTTTCTTAAGTCTAGACATCAACAAAACAATAAATCAAGCTTTGATTTGCAGCATTTGGAGATGTACATGATCACACTAAAAAAATTAATAATCAGCTCTCTCAAACTAGTTTGAGGTAGCTTTAGCGTGTCCCTGATTTTACTGTTACCAGTAGATAGAAAGTGACTTCCAGTAGACAAGACAGATAATAAGATAAGATGAGATAAGGTAAAATAAGATAAAAAAGATATGATATGACATGACATGATATGATATATGATATGATATGATATGAATATAATAAAAATCCTGGCAACAAAGCCAGGATTCAATCTGAATTTTTTATACTCCAAATACAGAGTTCTTCCAACTCTACCACGTGGTCTCTCTCACACCAGGAACCAATGATGATCCCCCTAACTACTCTCTCAGGATCCCAAATACAGAAGTCAGGTTATATGAAAGGTTGCAGGATGTATTCATCATGGACCCTTTTTAATGGCATGTTTGCCATCCCTTGGCTAGTACCCAGAAACCTTGGGGCTCATGTTCAACCAGTGCTGTTTTGCTTCTGGATCTAAGCCTACCCTCATCCTCTCAACTCTTTACTCAAACTTCTATTCTGATTTAGAATATAGGACATTAAAACCCCCAAAATTAAATTGCTTAGGAAAAAGTCTTTATTTGATAAAAATGGATGGAAGAAATTAGAAAGCAGTCTGGCAGAAATTGGCCTTAGATTAACATCTTATATTATATTCCACAATAAATGAAAAATGAATATTTGACATAAATATTAAAGATCATATCATAAAAAAATACAAGAGAAGCAGATCATATACCTTTCACTGCTATAGGTAGAAGGATAAATTCTTAACCAAACATTAAAAGCAATGACAAAAGATAAAATAAATAATTTTAATTATGTGAAATTTAAAAGCTTTTGCATAAATTAAGTAAACATAAATAGAGTAAAAAGGGGAAATGTCAACTGGCAAAAAATTTAAGTCAAATATTTCTAATATGGATTTGTTATCCAAGATACATAGATAACTCTTATCAACAACAGTGCCCAACAAATATGGATTTGTTATCCAAGATATATAGATAACTCTTATCAACAACAAATCTTTAGAAGTCAGATCCAGAGAGTGCTGTTTTAGGTGAGGAGGATAGGGCACCAGTTATGTCAGGTAAATGGCTGTAAGGATGGGACTTTACAGTGAAGAAAGATTGGCACCAGGAGAAATGTATTACAATGAGAGGACCCTCAGATATTGTGGACTAAAACTATGTAATGGAGCAGTAGTGGTCATGTTATACAGCATGGGATCAGCAGAGACATGTAGCATGATTACAGTGGAACACTGCAGGAAGGTATGAGCCTTCCTAGATGTATGACCCTGGGCAAGTCACTTAATCTCTGTTTGTCTCAGTTTCCTCATCTGTAAAATGGCAATAGCAGTTCCCACCTTGCAAGGTTGTTATGAGAATCAGATAAGATAACTGTAAAGCACTTAGCACAGTTCCTAGAACATAGTAAGAACTATATAAATGTTAGTTTATTATTGTTATTGTTATTACTCTCTGGATGTCAGCTCACCTTAGCACCTTGAGTCAAAGCCCTCATCACTCAAGTTATCTGTCTGTATATGTGGGTACATCCCTTTTTTAAAAATTGTTATTTGGTCTGCAAATTTTGACTTTGTTCACTGACACGCATTCATGAGCTTTTATTATAACTTGAACTTTTCAAAACAACACTAAAATTCTGTAATGCCTTGACTTAGTCATGTGGTCCTCTTTCCATTCTATACAATGACTCCTAGGTCAATTGTTAACATATACAGTACTGGTGCTTAGGTAGCACAGTTCCTTCCCCAGAAATCTTTAGTTCATCACATTCATCAATTATACAAAAACTGTTATTCCTGGTGAGTGTCACACACCTGGAGGGTAACTGCTGACAGAACTGACTGTATCCCTGGGACATGCCTAACAATCCCTCCACTGAGACAGTTTTAACTTTTAAGGCAATAAATGGTATGGTGACTTAGCAATTATAAACCTGCTAATTTGACAATGAATGAATCCCATGCAATCCCAACATTCTGGCAATCAATCCACTAGCTTGTCCCTGAAAAGTGCCTTAAAACCTTTCAGAGCTAACATTTTAAAATAGAATTTAATTGGAACCTTTTAAAAAATGAAATCTGGTCTTAAGTATTTTGATGGTGTTAGAGAGAACATTGTGCTATTAAAATTCAGAAAATCATACATTATGAATTTATCTGCACAAGAAGAGTAAAGCAGAAAGTAGAGTAATTATGCAATGAATACAATTCGTTAGGCAACCAAGGTAGGCTATTCAGGCTTCAAAAAAAAAAAAAGAAAAACCCTCATCCCAAGCAGAGTTTTTGCCTGAATTATCCATATAATTATCTCAATTCTCCATTTTGCTTATGCTGATACAACCTGAATGTCAATTCCTCTCTGTTCCTATTACCACTGCCCTGGTACAAGTTCTTATTAGCACCTTCGTAATTCTAGCAATAACCTAAGAAATGTTCCTGCCTTCAGTCTCTTCCCCAGTACAACACATCCCTGACCAAACCAGTATTCTAAAACCTAAATCTTCCTAAAACCTAAATTCTTCTGCTCAAAAACCTTCAGTGCCTCCCTCTTGCCTAATATCCAGAGCAGGAATTAAGACAGGGGAGCTGAACCTTTGTCTCAGGCACCAACATGGGAGTGGAGCATGCTTTCTCCCTTTAGTGTTATACACTGAATGTCTGATCCTGACCAGCCTACTACCCTTTCAACTAGACCCCAGGCTGCCCCACTCTAGGGTCCTATGGCTGTTACACCCCTTTTCAGAGGCTGTTGTCACATTTGTATCCTCTGCCCTTGATATGCTGCCTAGTCTAGGTGTCCATGGCATGTAGGACACCCAGGATCAGTGTGGTAGATAATTGGCAAGGCGTGGAAAGAAAAGTGACATGAGCCAGCATCAGGTGCTTCATGATATAGTTGGTAATATAATTGTATTTTAGTATATAACATAAAAAGGAGTAATGATATAGTGAATGAGTAATGTCCTTAGGGTCAGGAAGATCCAGACTTAAGTCCTAGCTCTGACACAAGCAACTCTTTGACTATGTAGCACCATCTTGGCCATGCTTACTGCAGGTATCACCAAGGAGATCAGAACAGAGTATGTGGTGGGTTCAAACAGAGATTTCCCAGTGTCCTCCTCTTCCACTCTTCCCTTCCCCACCTCCCCAAGAGCTTTGTCCCAACCTTGAATTTGAAGGGCCTCATGGCAACAAGAAACAAGAGGAAGGGAGTAGCTTCTTGAATGGAGGGAATGCCTTATGTTGATTTAAGTTGTATCAGTAAAAGGCCAATACTACTTTTTATGAAGGAACAGATGCTTGGCAGAAGCCATTACTATCTTCCTGCAGAACCATTTTACGCTGTCAACAGAGTTCAGTAAAATGAACTATAAGAGCTAGTCTATTCTGACATAGCAAAACATTCCTTCTTTCTTGTTCTTCTTGTACCACAACTACCAGAAAGAGGAAAGCTTTAGTCCTATTTTCTTAGATAGAGCTAATAACTAGTTATAATGCTATACAATAAATATGGGGGGGGGGTTAAGGATAAAAGAAAAATTACTTTGACCACACAAGTTTCATTAAAACTTGTCGGACTTTGAGAGACAATTCATAACCTACCAACCAAATTTTAGCCAAGAAAGAAGACAGTGAATGCAAAAAAGGCCAGTACAATATAGGCTTCTTGAGGGCAGGGACTTTCATTTTTTAAAATCTTTTTTCCTCAGTATTTGACACCTACTGTAATCTTGAATACAGCAGGCTCTTACCAAATACTTGTTCATTTGAATTTTTTTAAAAAATTAAGAAATTTAATCAATCATTTGTCAAACAACCAACCAAGGTGAAAGCAGACTGAATAATTCAGTCCCAAACATTGTTTATTTGAGTGAGGAAAAGCAAAAGAAAGATGGCAGTACTTATGGGAAGAAGGAATAGAAGGAAAAGAAGGGAATTTTTTTAAAAGGAGAGGAAAGCAAATATTTGTTTGTTTTTTTAACCTTAAGTGTCTATGTAATTCCTCCACTGCTGTCCTCTTCTAATTTCTTTTCAAAGATTCTTGAAGGTTATGACGATGAGGGAGAAACTTCATTAACTTCTAGAAAAGTATAAGCTCCCTAAAAACTGGAACTAGATTTGTTTTGCCTTTGTATTCCCAGTACAGTATATTGCACATAGTAGAGACAGGGACAAAAACGGAACCTCTGCTTTCATCAATATAAGGAAACCCCAGAACTCCTCTCTAATAATATATATCAGTATTTTCTCTGCAATTTATAGAGGTTAGAGAGTAGCCTAGGATAATAAGAGATTACGTGATTGTTCCAGAGGCACACAGCCAATATGACTTTGAACCTACACCTTCCTGATTCAGGGCCCTACTCTATCTACTGTACTATACTGCACATAGTAAATGCTTAATAAAATTATGTTGGATTACATCAAATTAGACTGGTAGATGCTACCAAGCTTAAAAGGTGCCACAACCATTAAGCTGAGCTGTTGTTATCCAATGACCAACCCGGTTGAGTGGAGAGATGCTTATCACCAGAAGTTTGGCAGCTAATTGTCAAATATGTTGGCCACAACAACTCATTAAATTGTCTATGAAGAACTGAAAGGTTTTTAACCTGCATTGGTAAAAAAGAATAACGAGATAAATGATAAGTTTTCAAATTTCTCAGTAATTACTTCAAATCCCAACTTTTTTTTTTGCCTTTATAGTCAAAGGCAGACTTTCGTTTTCTTATAAGGCAGAGAGGGATACAGGTAATTTTTTTAGTAAAGCAATTTTCTCTGGTGGACTCCAAACAAGAAAATGGACTCATGTGCTCTCTTTCTCTGCCTTACTTCCTTAGCATCTCATAATTTATGTAGATGAATGGAGCAACAGCTTTGCTACCTTTCCTAAAGGTGACTTTTATTATTAGATCTGGCAGGTCTAACCCTAGGTCCATAAGAAAATCCAGGACCAAATGGACATAGAGAATCGATTATGTTTTGGACTGTTCAGAACCTATTTAAAGATATGAGTAACATTGCTCTGTCATTGTGATTCAAAGTACACAGACTCCAACAGAAAAATGTAAATTCCCAAAATTTTAGACCTGAAATAGAGTTTTAAGGGTGATACAGTTCAGGAGTGCTTACTGTGGGGACTGTGAATTTTTTTAATATGTTGATAATTACATTTCAGTATAACTAGCTCCTTTGTAATCCTATGTATTTTGTTTTTTGCATTTAAAATATTATTGACAAGGAATCTATAGACATCACCAGATTATCAAAGGAGTCCATGAAGCATAAAATGCTCTAGTCAATCCTCTTCATTTTACAGATGAGGAAACTGATGAATGGACAAGGTTATATAGCTCCATTAGCAGAAGAAATGGGACTTAAAACCCAAATCTTTTGACTGCTAATTCAGTGGTTTTTCCAAAGTAGTGGTAGAAGCTTATATTTATATATTGCTTTAAGGCTGACCTCACAAATTCTCACTACAACCCTGTGGAGGGTTTTACAGTTGAGGGAACTGAGGCTGTGAGAGATTAAGTGACGACTAGAATCAAAGAACTAGTAAATTGCCTGAGGCCAAATTTGAACCCAGGTCTTTTTTATTCCAAGTCCAACTTTCTATACCAGGGGTGGGGAACCTGTGGCCTGGAGGCCACATGTGGCCCTGTAGGTTCTCAACTACAGCCCCTTGACTGAGTCCAAACTTCACAGAACAAATCTCCTTAATAAAAGGATTTGTTCTGTGAAATTTTGGATTCAGTCAAAGGGCCACACTTGAAGACCTAGGGGGCCACATGGGGATTTGTTCTGTGAAGTCTGAATTCAGTCAAAGGTCTGCACTTGAGGACCTAGAAGGCTACATGTGGCTTCCAGGCTGCAGGTTCCTCACCCCTGCTCGATGCATACAACCTCATACAACCTCATACAACCTCACCCCAGCTCATGCTGATCTCTACACTGAGCTTCTCTCTTCCTATGAAGATGGATCAGAATCCCAAATCTCTTCACTAGAATTTGACTATGGGTGTTGACAAGTAAGGTCACTGAGACAATAGCATAATAAAAATTTCACTGTGCCTTAGTATTTGCCTTGAAAGGGGAAAAAGATGGCTTCAAGTCCAACTGGATATTCATCTCAGCTCTTTCTCACAGACCAAACGTAAGCTACAAACTGGTCAAAGTAATAAGAGGAATGGGAAAAAGAAAAGAACAGAAAGATGGCAGTGTCTGTGGGAACAAAGAATAGAAAGAAAAGAAGGGAGGAAAAGAATTTAAAAGAAAAGAAAGCCAAGATAAGAGTAAAGGAGTTAAGAGATATACAAAGGAAAGAACTCATATCACTAGGGCCTCTTCAATTCAAATTTCCCTTCATCGATCATTTAAAAGCCTGACTTCAGAGCTGTCCTTAAATCCAGAAAGATCTGGGTTTAAATCTCACCTCTGACACACACTGACTGTGTGACCCTGAAAAAAATCATGTAATCTCTCAGCGCTCTAGGCAATTCTCTAAAACTATATTGCAAGTAAGATGCAATTTGCATTGATAGGTGTTTTCCCACTCCAAATCTCCCTATAACAAAAAAATTTCACAGCCAGTCCCTGTCTCTATGTGTTGGACACTTAGGGCCTAGGAATACAAAGACAAAAGCAAAACAATCTCCATGCTTCAAGAGCTTATATTCCACTGGGATGAAGAAGCTATAAATAGATAATGAATGAATGTAATGTTAGTGAATGTATGTATATATGAAAAAACATTTATTACCTGTTTACTATATGATATATATGTATATATGTATACATAGCTATTTCTGTGCTCAATGCTGATGATGCAAATAGAAAGACAGTCCCTGCTTGAAAGAAGTTCATATGCTAATTGCAGGAGACATACATGAAAGAAAGTTCAGGTTCAGAGTAGATGGAAAAGTCAGGATGCTCTAAGTGTCCTGCATTGGGGTTGTTGGCAAGGCCTTGGCATCCTAAGGTTGCATTATAGGTAAGATGAAAGTGCTGAGAGAGTGGAGGACCTTAGAAGGCAGTGGCAGTGCAGATGTTCCATCTAAGACATGGAGATCCATCTCACAAGAAAGAGTAGGATTAATTCATCCCATCCCATCAAAACCATGTGAGCAGTCAAGTGGCCCAGATAAATGCTAGGTGACCTGTGGACGGAATAGAATGTGAGGGGGGGAAAGTCAAGAACAGAAAAGTACCTTTAGTGGCAGGTGTTCCATCTCCCAACGGTCCTGGACGAGTTCCAGGAAGACAGAAGAGAGGGAAAGGGTAGGGAGTGGGAAATGTGTAGAAAGTCATCGTTTAAATTACTGTGGGGGGGGGGGATAGAAACTCAAGGAATGAATAAAGGCCTTTTTTTTTAAGGAATGGCATTTGAGCTGAGCTTTGAAGGAATCTAGAAATTCTAAAATATGGAGGCAAAGAGGAGGAATTTCATTCCCTTTTCAAGCTTGTGGCCCCAATATCTACTCTTGTTCTAACTTTAAACCATAAAAGAAAAACTATGTGTGTTTGGGGGTTGCAGATAGAGGTAGATTTGCAGAACATGAGAGAAACTCAGATGAGGAGGGTATCCATTTTCCTCATGGTTTGACTGCCATAGGCATCTAACGGAATCCTGCCTGAAAGATTTCCATGCATTCTCTAGGTCCCAGTTACTTTTTGAGGAACAGCATGTTATCAAAGGAGAGACATTTTCCCAGAGCTGCCTGTCAGTCATTTCTCTTGGCATATTACTTAGCAAAATCAAGGGCAAGCATATAAGTAATGTCTTACATAATACTTCTCTCATAAATAAGTCAAGGTTTCTCAATGATATTATGAAATGAAGTTTAACCGAACCAGAAAATCAGCTGAAGCATATAGATTCAAACTAGTCTCTCTACTCTCAGGCTATGTTTGCTTGGAAATTTTGATTTAAAAAATCATACAATCAAGACTGCTTACTTGGCCCTGGGTAGAGAAAGTCACCAGCTGATTGAATTTTTCATTTTCATTTTCCAAATAGTTGTTTTGACTTCAGCCTTAGTCCTATATTTTCTTTTCCTAGAAAATGCAAGTAAATCCTGTGAATTATTTTCTATGCAAAGTGTCTCAGCTTGTAATTTCTTTTCCTTCCAAAACAAAGTAATTAGAAATTCACCAATATCATTTACAAATTATCTCCTGCTAAAAAGCAGACAAAATTATCTCTTTGAATGTGATACCAGACAAAACTCATTGAAACTCAATATAAAAATTTAGGTCCAGGGATGAAACAGTGTTTTCTAGCTAGTGTAAGCTTGAGTGGGTTTTTTTACTTCGTTATTTAACTAGAGGAGAGATATTAACATTGTATGCCCTATACCAAGATAAAATCAAAATGGGTACATGATTTAGATATAAAGACTGATACTATAAGCAAACTAGGAAAGCAAGGAATAGTTTACCCGTCAGATCTAAAGAGAAGGGAAGAATTTATGACCAAACAAGAGATAGAGAACATTATGAAATGTAAAATGAATAATTTTGATTACATTAAATTGAAAAGTTTTTGCACAATCAAAGCCAGTGCAAACAAGATTAGGAGGTAAGCAGAAAACTGGGAAAGAATTTCTATAACCAGTGTCTCTGATAAAGGCCTCATTTCTAAAATATATAGAGAACTAAGTCAAATTTATAAGAATACAAATGATTCCTCAATCAGTAAATGGTCAAAGGATATGAACAGGCAGTCTTCAGATGAAGAAATTAAAACTGTCTGTAGTCATATGAAAAAATGCTCTAAATCACTATTGATTAGAGAAATGCAAATCAAAACAACTCTGAGGTACCACATCACACTTATCAGATTGCGTAACGTGACAAAATAGGAAAATGAAAAATGTTGGAGAAAAAATGGAAAATTGGAATACTAAATGCATTGTTGGTAGAGTTGCAAAATGATCCAACCATTCTGGGGAACAATTTGCAACTATGTCCAAAGGGCTATAAAATTGTGCATACCCTTTGACTCATCAATGCCAAGGTCTGTATCCCAAAGAGATCACAAAAATGGGGAAAAGACCCATATGTAGAAAAATATTATAGCAATTATTTTTGTGGTGGCAAAGAATTAGAAATTGAGGGGATGCCCATCAATTGGGGAATGGCTGAACAAGTTGTGGTATGTGAATGTAATGGAATACTATTGTGCTATAAGAAATAATAAGCAGGCAGACTTCAGAAAAACCTGGAAAGACTTATATGAACTGATGCTAAGTGAAAGGAGCAGAACCAGGAGAACCAGTGACTGATTTTGATAGACTTGGCTCTTCTCAGCAATGCAAGAATCTTAGACAACTCCAAAAGTCTCATGATGGAAAATGTTATCCACATCCAGAGAAAGAACTATGGAATCTGAATGCATATGGAAGCATATTATTTGTTCTTCTTTTCTTTTGTTGTTTTGTTTTATTGCTTCATTCTCATGGTTCCTCCCATCAGTTCTAATTCTTCTTTACATCATGACTAATGGGAAAATATGCTTAATATGAATATATAATTAGAGCTTATATCAGATTACATGCCATCTTGGGGAGGAGGGAAGAGGAGGGGGAGAAAATATAAAATTCAAAATCTTATGGAAGTGAATGTTAAAAACTAAAAATGAATAAATTAATTATTTAAAAAAACATGCACACACACACACACATTGTATGCCCACTAGAAAAAACTAGCTAAGATGACAGAGTGAAGAAGAGTAATAGAGATACTAGAGACAAGCTCTCTTCAGAACTATAACAAAGATCTAAGAAGAGCACCAGTCCAAGGAGTGATTGGACTATCTTGAGATAAACATCAATTGGTCATTTTTCCATCTCTGAATCATAAATTTGGCCCACGGATAAGGGAATCAAGTATGAACTGTGTAAGAGGGGAAGGATGCGAACTCTGTTGTTAGTGACTAACCAACAGCAGGAAGAAAGGAGTGCATATATCCTCAACTGTTCATGGTACTTCATACAAAAGCTGATCATATATGAAAACATAAAATCATCACAAACAGATGCAGAATTATTAGACATCTTTTAAGGACCACAAAGCAATACAAGTCATATTTTATAAAAGACCACTGAAGAAAGAATTAAAAACTAATTGGAGACTAACTTAATCCCAAAGAATCGGTAGAACAAATTAGAGAAAATGTAGATAATTTCATTAAAATTAATGATAAAAATGAAACAACATAACACAATTTGTAGGATGAAGCCAAAAACAATACTTAAGGGAAAATGCATGTCTCTAAACACTTTTGTCAACAGAAGGGAGAAAGAATAGATCAATGAATTTTACATGAAAATAAAAAACCACCAAATTTTTAAAATTTAAAGTTTAAAGTTTAAAAAAATATAAAGTTTTAAACTGAAAGTTTAAAAAATAACAAAATTAAAAGCAAAAAACTAAAATTGATTTATTAAAGAAAACTGGGAACTCAGTTTTTTAAAGTAATAAAATGTATCAATGATTAGCTAATCTAATTTATTTAAAGAGGCCAATGAAATTGTCTACATCAAGAATGAAAAAAATGTAAATTCACAAAAAAGACACAAAATAAAATTCATCATCAGAAACTATTTTTCCCAACTATATGCCAATAAATCCAACAATTTAAATGAAATATGTGATTATTTGAAAAAAAAAGTGTGTAAAATGCCCAGATTAACAGGATGAGAAATAGAGGCTTAAATAAATCAATTCCAAAAGAAGAAATTGAACAAGCCACAAATGAACTCCCAAAAAAAAACCCCTCTGGAATAAGACAAATGTACAAGCAAAGTGTATCAAACTTTCAAAGAACAATTAATGCCACCATTACATGAACTATTTGTAAAAACAAGAAAAGAGATCCTACCAAGTTTCTTCTGTGATACAAATATGATCTTTATACCTAAATCAGGGTGAGCAGAAACATATGCACCAGGAGTTCTCAATGTTTGTGTGTGTGTGTGTGTGTGTGTCATCGAACCCTTTGGCAATCTGATGAAACCTCTGGACCCTTTTTCAGATTGATGTTTGTTGCCTCCATATGGGATTGGAGGAAATGCTATATTTCAGTTAGAGTCTAGTAAAAATAAAGATGTAATTTTTTTCCATCTAAATTTATGAACCCCATGAAATCCATTCACACACCTTTTGGAGGTCCCTATGTTTCAGACCAAGATCCCTAAAGTATACTGATGCATAAATTTTAAATAAAATGTTATCAAGGAGACTATGCAACATATCTAAAAAGATTATGCATGTTTGATTTATCATAAGAAATACAAGGTTGATTCCACATTATGGAATCTATAAAAACTATATGAAAACTATAAAAATGATTGACCATGTTAATAAGAAAAATGTCAAAAATCATATGATTAACTCAATAGATTCAGAAAAAAAGCATTTGACAAAATACAATACCAATTTCTGTTGAAAAACACTAGAAAACATAAGAAATACCTTGACTTTTCCTTAATGTGGTAAGTACTATCTATCTAAATCCAAAAATCATTTTATATTTTTATATATAATAGGAATAAACTAGAGTCTTGTCCAAAAAGATCAGAGATACAGCAAGGTTTTCCGTTGTTACCACTATTTGATATGCTGTTAAAAATTCTAGCTATAATAATCAGACAAGAAAAAGAAATTGAAGGAGTGTGTGTGTGTGGAGGGGGTGTGGGTGGAGAGGGAGAGAGAACAAGAATGTATATATATGTATGTATGTATGTATATATATATATATATATATATGCACATAGAGAAGAATATATATATATGCACATAGAGAAGAATATATATATATGAAGCAAAATTATTGCTTTCTGAAGATGTTATGATTTATTTGGAGAACTTTAAACAATCAATAAATTAATCAAAACGATTAATAACTAGCAAAATTGTAGGATATAAAATAAATTCACTTAAATGATCAACATTAATGTATATTGCCAACAAAAACAAGTGAGAATAAATAGAAAGAGAAATTCTATTCAATGTAACTACAGAATGTATAAAATACTTAGGAATCTATATGCCAAGATTATACACAAGAACTATATTAATACAGCTACAAAAAAATCTTTATGGCAATAGACATCTATATAATTGGAAAAGGCTAAGAAAATATAATGAAAATGATAGTACTACCAAAATTAGCTTACTTATTCAATTCTATATAACTCAAAATACCAAAGAATTAATTTATAAAGCTAGAAAAAAAATAACAATGCAATTCATTTTGAGGAAGAAAAGGTCAAGACCTCAAAGAAAATCTTGGGGGTGGGGGGAAGTAGGAACAAAAAATAATCATTAAAATTATTTGATCCTATTTAAAAAATAGAGTTGCTGATCAATGGAACAGATTAGGTAAATGACATGCAGAAGTACATACAGAGAAACCAAGAGATCCTAACTACCAGGATAAGAATTTATTATTTTATAACAATTGCTGGGAGAATCAAAAAGCTGGGCAGAAATCGTATTTAGACCAACATTTCATACCATACAATAAGATATCAAAAGACTCATAATAAAAAAAATTAGAAGAGCAGAGAAGAAATTACTTTTCAATTCTGTGGACAGATGAAGAATTCATGACCAAATAAAAGACAAGCAGTATCACAGGAGATAAAATGGACAGTCTTGATTACACAAAATTTAAAAAAAATTACACAAACACAATTAATGCAGCCAAGATTAGAAAGGAAGCAGTTAACTGGGGGAGGGGGTCTTTACAGCAAATTTCTCTTACAAAGGCTATCATTTCTAAAATATGTAGGAAAATTATTCAAATTTTAAAAAGTAAGAGCCATTCTCTAGTTAATAAATGGTCAGAAGATATGAACAGACAGTTTCCTGAGGAAGAAATCCAAGCTATCAATAATCACATTTAAATGCTCCAAAACACTAATAACTTTAAAGATGAAAACTGAGGTAACTCTGAAATTCCAGATTCCACCCATTAGATCAACTGAATAGACCAAAAAAAGGGAAAATTACAAATGTTGGAGAAAAACAGGCATCAATATACTGTTTATAGAGGTAGGAATTTGTTCAGCAATTCTAGAAAACAGCTATGAAATATGCCCAAAAATTTACTGACCAGTGCTTACCATTGATTCAGCAATATCATTACTAGAACTGTACCCCAAAGAGAACAAAGAAAGAAGAGAGGACTCTTTTGTACAGAGTTTATAGTATCTATTTTTGTAGTGGAAAAGAACTAGAAACTAAGGGGAAGCCCATCAATTGGGGAATACCTGACAAAAATTATGGTATGTGAATCTAATGGAATATTATTGTGCTATAATAAATCATGAGAGGAATTGTTTCAGACAAACCAAGGAAGATCATTATGAGCTGATGCAGAGTGACATGATTAGTATCCATGTAGCTATATATACAATAATAACAATCTAAAAACAAACATTTGAAAAACTTTAGAACTCTGATAAAAAATGAACAGCAACGTTTTAAATTCAGCATAGCACCTCTTCTAGACTACTCTCCCAATTTGTACCCACACACACATTGGATGCCAACTATCATGAGGTTCTAGGATGCCTTGTGAGTCAAATTCCTAAAAAGTATAGATCACAAGCCCTCATTGGTATGTTTCGCATTTCTAGTCATGCCAACAAACAATTTGCTTTTAACAAAGGTATTTAATAAGATAGTATAATAAGAAAAGTAGCTAAAAAAAAAACCTTCCCCTCCATAAACCTGAAGTGCACTCTCACAAACTCAAGAGAAGAGTAGGCACAACCTTATAGTACACTAGTAGGGAAGTTTACCTTAGAGAATGCTTGTGGCCAAGGTAACACAGAATACTGGTAGTCTGGGGCTTAGAAGTCTTTCTCTGCACATTGAATCCTCATGAAGTACTCAAACAAATAATATATTCTGTCTTACTGGATAGAATAAATTGTTTCCTAACTGGAACTATGTCATGACCTGGGCTATAAAATGTGGTAGTAATAGCTTATTATGTTCTTAAGAAATGGCAAAATTTGCATTCTTATGTAATTATTTTTTTCCAATCAATATGCCATATTAAGTAAGAGCTTTTGCATTTAACTGAGACAGTGAGTATGTGTGTGTGTGTGTACACATATTTGTATATATGTATGTATATCACATATGCATATATAAATGTATACCACCTATATATCACCTGAGTATATGTATATACATATACATTTATACACATACACACATATAGGGGATGATTTTATCATTTTCTGTCCAGTGTATCATTTTGCGCTACAATTTTTGTGCTGTTGAAAAAATAACCAATTTGAAAACAAAGTGCATGTAACACAATTGGGAATGGCTGAAAAATCCATGGTATATGAACACATGTAATGGAATATTGCTGTGCATGGAAGAAAAGTTGGATATGAACAATTCATGGAAACATGGGAAGATTTTTATGAACAGATAAGGGAATAGGGAAAAGGACTTGATCTATGATTTATTGATATGGAGAACTCCAGGTAAGGAAGCTTTCTTTCTGATACAGTTTGGTACCTTCTTTGCAACTTCTAGTCTTAGAAGCTTGCCTAGAAAACTGAGAGGTGAGTTATCCAGGATCACATAGCTGTTATGTGTCAAGCAAAGCTTAAACCTAGCAATTTATGAGGTCAACTCTTTATCTCGTGAACCTTTCCTCTTCAAATTTCTTTGAGCCCATTGTCTGGAGCTTTCCTTTGTGCTCAATACATTCTCCCCATTCCCTACATTTCCCACTCCAGCATACATCCTTTGTTTTTGGATGAGATGGTGATTTCAATTTCTCTGTGAGCAACTGCCATCTACTAATGCAGATGGGCAAATGCTCTGCAATTTATAGCGCTGTTTGTTGTTCAGTTCTTGTTTCAGTTGTGTCTGACACTTCATGACCCCATTTGGGGCTTTCTTGGCAAAGATACTGAAGTGGTTTGCCATTTCCTTCTCCAGCTCATTTTATAGATGAGAAATGGAAGCAAACAGGGTAAAATGACTTGTCCAGGGGCACACAGCTGGTAAATGTCTGAAGCTGGATTTGAACTCAGGAAGATAAGTCTTCCTGACTCCAGGCCTCACATTGTTTCCACTGAGCCAACAGCTGCCCTTAGAGAGTTGCCCAAAGCACTGACAGGTTAAGCAACTTACCTAGAGTCCTACAGACATATGTATCAGAGGCTAAACATGAACTCAAGTCTTCCTGGTTCAATGATGACTCATTATCCACTATGCCATGCTGGTTCTCATTGTCTTTTTTATCATAGTTATTTGTGTGCATTTGGTTTCCTCCCTGTTAGGTTGTGATTTCCTTGAAAGAAAGATCTAGTGCTTTGCCTCACAAATGAAAATCTTTTAGTAAATGTCCATTGAATTGAATTTTTTGTTTCATATACAACCTTTAGAATAGCCTTTTTTTCACAGTTTTATGATATACTTTTTTGTAGTGCCATTATATCACCTCCTTCACAGGAACAAGGAAGCAGCTCTTTATCATCTCCTGGGAAGGCAGATTCTCTGAATCTACGACCTTGAGGCCACATGTGGCCCGTTAGGTGAACCCATGGCTTCAAGGTTTGGAATCAGTCAAAGGGCCACACTTGAGGACCTAGAGGGCCACATGTGGCCTTGAAGCTGCAGGTTCCCCACTCCTGCTCTAAAGAGTAAGTTTTTGTGACTGTGATGTGCCTTTGTTTTGTAGTTTATCTATTCCTTCTTGGCCCTATAAGATGCAAAACTATCTGCTCAACACAGAATAGGCAATTCCTATGTGGATGAATAATTTCATGTAGTTTACTGAGTTGTTTGAGCTTTGTTTGTCTAGAAACTGATGTTTAAGCATCTGTTTAAATGTGAGTTATTGACCTCACAAATTGTACCTTTAGGTCTTACACTGTAACTTGAAAAGCTTTGGTTTACCAAAGCTGTGGGCACATTTTGTTGAGAGACTGATTTGGTAGAGCATCATGCCAGTAGTATACTACAACAACCAATGCTTTCCTGTCTGGGCTTTAATTTACTAACCAGCTACCCCTTTAGTTGACTGAAGTTTGGAAGTTTACTGACAGAAAGATGTAGGTCCTCCAATATCTTACTAGTATCTTGATACTTCAATGTGGCTTCAGTTACCTTTTCTTCCTAGGATGCTTAGTGTCCAAAGGACACAGATTTTGAGTGAAGAAGCATGTAATAGCATATTTTGAAAATACTGTTTAGAAGGAAAATAGCAAGAAAAAAGAAAGTAAGGGAGAAGAAATTTGCATGACTTGATATATTCTGATTTCTACACTCTCAGTTAAATGCAAAAGCTTTTACTTAATATGGCATATTGATTGGAAAAAAAATTACATGAGAAAGCAATTTTTGCCATTTCTTAAGAATATAATAAGTCATTACTACCACATTTTATAGCCCAGATCATGACATAGTTCCAGTTAGGAAACAATTTATTCTATCCAGTAAGACAAAATATATTATTTGTTTGAGTACTCCAATACTCAGTACTCTGAAACTGTGGGGGGAAAGACAAAACAATGTTTAGTTTTTTGTTTGTTTTTTCAAGATGGGTTGTTCCTGACAGACCTTTACCACAAGTTGATTTCTTACCTCAGAAACTTCCTCTCAAATATTCTTGGTTGGCTTTTTTTTCTCAGTAGGAGATGGAAGACATGATTATTTTTAAGCTGAATGGAGAAAAATTTACTACATAATAAGCATTTTCTCATTAGCATAAATGTTTGAGGTAATCATCCCTTTTTGATTGAGAAAGTATTGGGAAGGGCTGGGATGAGAATAGTCAATGATGGGGCTGAAGCAAGCATTTTGTTAGGATGATGGTCATATCACCCTTTCCTGACATACATTTTCTTCACACTGTACAGCTACCATCTGTCCTGGCTACTGCTGCCTCACCTTCTGAGGAAAGAAGGAATGTACAAGCCCTACACACTAAGATGAGAATTGAGTTGGTAAGGGAGGAAAATATTCCATTAGAAAAGAGAAGAGAGAAGACAGGAAAAGATGGGCAAGGAAATGCCAGGGATATAAATCCCAACCTAGGAGTTTGGTTATCCTAGTGAGATAACAGTGAAAAATCCTTGTGTATGAGAACACATAAATATCACCTCAAAATTGTATTGAAATGTACAAACCTCCTGAATTATTAATGCTCTTCACTTGAAGAAGCCAAAAGATGAGGATAAAATAAGATAAAGCACTTAGCACAGTGCCGAATATATAGTAGGTGCCTAATATATGCTTGTTTCCTCCCGTCCTCCTAAATCCAAATCTAGCACTATTTCCACCACACTACATTGCCTCTCAGGCATAGGCTTATATATACCCAATCTCTCTGAAGTCAGTGGGAGTTGTAGAAATGTGAGCAATAAAAGTGTCAGAATCTGTACATGTTGGCATCTGCTTGGTATAATTGATAGCAAATGTTTAATGAGGTTTCATTTGCATTTAGGTAACAAAGCTATTCTGCCTCAGCTGAGATTATAGCAGTATTATCAAGCTACTTTCTTGTCTTTTCAAGGTCTTATTGGCGACACTGAGCTATGCCCGTGATTTCAGAATTAAGCAAAAAGCTTTTTGCAGAAGTAGTGATACCCAGCTTGGGATCTGAGTTCAAAGTTAATGTGGGTAATTACTAGCTTCCTCTTAAAACAGTCTCAAGGTTTCAAATGGGTGCAGCATTCACTGAAATCCTCATTATTTACTGCAAGACTGAGAGGCATTGTCATAATATGTTAAAAAGTCACTAGTTTCACCCCAGAGGCTGTACTTCACTGCAGAATGAAAGGTTTCTAAGAAAGAAAGTGTGAAGTCTTCAGTCTGACACCCATTTGAATGAATAGTGAGCTCTGTGTATGATACAATCACTGAAAGCAGAATGTACATCTGCCTCCTCAAACCACACCCACTTGGCTACCTCCCAATGGAAATGGGCGGATGCACAGCATTTGGAATAGTGAATGATGCCAAAACATTAGGGTGATGAGAGGTAGGGGGGTGGGGAAGGGGAAGACAGGAGCAATATGGAGTTGTGTGCTTATCATTCTTCACCTCATTTTTCAGGACCATACAGAGATGAGGCATAGATTTCCAAGTCAAAAATCCCAGAGGTACGTTAGTATCTTCCAATTTTCATATTTAATATAATGTATGTGCATGTGTAAATGTATGTAAAGTTTTGTATATATATAGCATATTAAATACAGAGTATTTTTTAATATTTGTACCAGATTTTGCGGTCTTTCCCCCTAATCCTACCTCTCCCATTTGAATGACTAAGAAGAATAAATGACTAAGAATAAATTTGGCATTCTTGCCCAAAGGCATACATGATAATGGGGGAGAGGAGAGAGGAAAATGGAAAAAGAGCCAGACAGAGTGTGCTCAAGAGGCTTTGCCCTTATCTTGGAAGAAGGCACCAAAAATCTAGAGTAGACTTTCCCTTTCTTAATCCTTTTGCCTTGCCTGAGAAATTCCCAAGTTACTATGCTGTTTGTAAGTGCCAGGAAGAATGGCAGGAAGTTGGAGAGAGAAGGGAAAAAAAACAACCCCTCACAAAAAGATAACCACCACCACATCCCACCAAAAAGTATGTCACTTTTTATCAGTAGAATGCAGTAAACCAAGGTGGAACTGATGGGGTTGGGATCTAGGCCCCATAAAGGAAAAACCTTGGATTTTTCCCACGTGGCCAAATCCCTGCCTGAGGCTATAATCCCATCAACTGGCCTTTCATTGTGGCTACACCCAATCTCCCCTCCATTGTCTTACCTCCCTATAGCCCCTGGCCATTTCCCACACTTAATCCTAGCTAGGCTCTATTGTCCAGATCCCAGGAGTTCTGTTCACCCCTTTACTGGCCACTCCCATTCAGATCCACTCCTAGATCCCTCCGACAATCTTTCTGTATATAAGGTCCATCTTGTCTCCATTAAAATGTTGGGATTCTTATAATCTAGCCCCTGGTCAGATTCTTATAATCTAGCCAATAATTTACTAATGTTCAGACTCCTTAAGAGTCTGCCCAATACAACGGATATTCTAATAAACCTTGTCTTTGGCTGAAAGAAGGCTTGGGCCGAATTCTTTTAGCCAGGACCTGCCTGTTGTGATTTTGGGGTCCCAGCATCCCTGGGCCCCTAAACAGCATCAGAATCTTTGTATCCACCAGCAGACTCAGTCATAGGACCACTGATTTAGAGTTGGAAAGGACCTCTCAAACCCCTCATTATACAGACAAGAAATTGAGGCCCCTAAAAAAGTTAAATGATATGCCCAAAGTCACGCAAGTAATAAGTGGAAGAGGTAGGGCCCTCTGTTTCCAAGGCTAGAACATTTTGTGCTCTATCACCTTGCCTCTCTGAATGCTGATCATAAGGAATATAAATTACTCAAGGAATTTATATCCATCTAAGGGACTCATTTAAGAATGTATTTTACTTTTCTCCATTTCATAAAACTTTGTAATATTATGAACTGCATGCTTGTAAGTAGGGAGTTGTTCTCAAGACATTGAACATATCGTGCATTTAGTTTGGTCTCTGTGTAAAGAATAGATAGAAGAGAGGAGAGCCTAGAGGCCAGGAAATAAATTTAGGAGACTATTGCAGTTGTTTAAATAAGAGGTGATGAGGGCCTTGACTGGGGTCAGGGCCATGTGAGTGAAAACAGCAATGTGGCCTTAGTTCCTCATGTGTAAAATGAGCAGATTGGACTTCTAAGGTCCTTTCTAACTGTGAATCTATGATTTGAGGCCCTTAATATCATGAATGTCTCTGATCCAAGGATTACTCACTAACATATATAAATGTTATATTTATTTTTGATACATACTTATGTATGGATACCAAGTGTCACAGTTACAAAGCTTGAAAGGATTTCAGAACCACCCCATTCATTTTATAGGGTCAGGAACCAGACCTGAATCCATGTCTTCCTGAGTCAGGCTTCTATCCACTATTTCATTCTGCCTCTCTTAAAACATATATATGTATAAATGAAAATGCTAATCTTTCATTTCATCTAAATATTAGCCTGAAAGCCTGTCATGCAGAAAATCAAGGGCCATCCTTTGGTATTTGACTTATTCGCATACATGACTTTCCCATCATCGGATGGTAAATACTTTGAGAAAAAGTTTTGAGATCTCTCTTACATCTGTATCCATGATGTCTCACACAGTGACATGCACATAGTAGGTGGAGAATAAGTAAGCAGAATTATATTACAGAGCTCTTATTCATTCCTGTGTGAGCCTGTGCTTTTCTTCAGTTCTCAGTTTTAGTCCCCATTGTAGAAGCTGAGAGATGGAATTTTTAAATGTTTTTAATTGCATAGTCAAGGTCTCAAAATTTTAACAGATTTTATGAACTATTTGCTGTTTGGGGGTTAATGCCTTCCTTAGCCAATGGTCCAGAACATATTTATGCATAGCCATAGATAAATCAGTCTGGAAACAGTCACCTTTTATTATCATTGTTGTTGTTGTTGTTGTTATTGTTGTTGTTGTTATTATTATTATTATTATTTTAGTATATCTATACTCAGTTTCTAGTGAGGCCCATTAAGGGGAAATGACCTGGCCAAAGTCACACTAGTAATAAGTAGCAGAACCATTTCTAGTCTTTTCTCCACTTTCCTCTACTGTTTTATTTGGGATCAGATAGGTGCTGCTGCTATTCAACTTTTTGCCCCTTTTTCTAGTGGAAAAAGAGAGGGATATGGATAGTTTTACATAGAGGAAGAATCCTATGTAGGTTTCGGATATTGCCCTGAGTACTGCTTTGTACTTCCTTCCTCATAGTTAAAAGAAGCTCTAGGACCAGACCCCACCCTCCCCAAGTGTATGCATAATTTCTTACCCATGGAAATAATGTAACATCCTATGTATACAAAGGTGAAGTATCTGACCCATCACTTTGAGTCAATAGCAGTGAAGGACCTACACTGATCTTTTCCCCATTTGCCCATGCATGTCCCTAAAACCAATAGATTTCCAAAGCAGCTGGCCAGAGTTAGGAGTACACATAGTAGTACTGGAATTGAGCAAAGCTTACTGACTCTCACTCAAATCCCATTGGCAAAATTCTATAGTCAACAAAAGCTAACTACCCAGTTAGTTAGTGCTTAGCATATTTGTAATAAGGGCTTTTTTTCCCCTCTCTTTCTCCCTCCCTCCCTCTTTCCCTTTCTCTCTCCCTTTCCTCCTTCCTTCCTTCTGTCTTTCATTCCTTCCAAAGAGTAGGAGGGTAAGGGGAGGAGATGTGGAAGACAGAGAAAATAAATGCTTGTTAATTTTTTAAAATAATAATAAAGAAATAATAGCCATCTTCCTCAGAGCACAAAGTACAGATTGCACTGGATTTACCCAGTAGCAAGGATGACATTGAGTTTTTCATTTTTTTTATCAGTACACTCTGACATAGCTTAAGGGGGCTGGCTATCTGTAAAATAATGCTGGTATTCTCTTTTATAAACATGAGAAATTAAAATTTGCAAGTACAAGCCAGCACGTTGCAAAGAGTACCAGATTTGGAGTCAGAAGAGATGGTCTGGAGTCCGGGCTTTTGCATTTATAGCTATGTAAAAATGAGAAAGTCATGCAACTACTTTGAGCCTCAGTTCATTTATCTGTAAAATGGAGATAATATTTCACTACCTACATGGAAGTGTTATGGGGAAAGAACTATGTAAGTATGGAAAGCATATTATAAAAATATAAATATGAGCTATTATTATTGAACAAGAAGCAGTTTGGCATTATGAATGAGTCACAGAGTCAGGAAGACCTAGGTTCACATCCTTCCTCTTGCATCCATTGTTTATTTAACTCTGGACAAGTCATTTATCCCTTTAGTGCCCCTAGGCAGCTTTCTAAGACTATATGTTGCAGAACAGTTAGATTTCTCTAAACCAATGAAATCAGAGGTCTGAAACAACAAAAGGGATTATTGAATAGAAAAATTGAGTAGAAGTATATATAAATCTGGGTGAGGCTAACATATTTTGTAGCCTAGGTGTGTATATGTATATTGCTTTACTCTATGAATAACACTAGGTTTTTCTGTGAAGAAAGGGGTCTGTGCTTTCCTCATTTTCCTGTCCCAACCAGAAAGGCACAGAAATCCTGAGACCATGTCTACTGCATAGAAGGCAACAATTCCTCCTCTCATTGCTCCTTGCTCCTCTCTCCTTTCTAGTAAAAGGAATAGATTTTAGCTTTATCTGCACTTCCACCCTCAGTGGCTCAGTGGCCCCAATTAACTCAGTCTTCTAGGGCAGGAGGTCTTAATCTAGGGATTGTGTGGGACAGCGACCCCAACCCAAATTAAACTCAGAGACTTCTCAAGGTGGAAAGCAAAGGTTAGCTTTATTACAATCTCCCGAGATGGCTGTCTGCTCCTCCGATACACGTAGAGAGAGAGAGAACCGCAACAGAGGCCGCTTTATAAACGCAATTCTCGCCCACCATGCAAAGTCTCCACCCACCACTATCCCTTACCCCCTCAACTGGGGGTGGGCTTACATTCTAACTGGGAGGTGGGGCTTACATTCTAAGCTTCCAAAGTTTCTTCCTATCCCCTTAACCGGGAGGTGGGACTTACATTCTAGGCAGGAAATTCAAAGACAAGGAAAGAGGCAGGACACTAAGGGCAAACAGCTCAGGTTGGGGGTGAGGCAGGGCTTATTCTTTCTATTAAGTGCTTAAAAACAGGGTCTGAGTGGGGGAGGATTTTGAAAGTAATAATCAAGAATTATTTGACCCTTTGAGGAGCCTTCACTTCTGAGAGTTCGTTTCTCACACTACCTTCTGAACTCATTACCTTCATTACACTGAGAAGTCTTAACTGGGACATCCCATTCAGGACCATCTGTTTTTCACAAACATACTAATAACTGAATTTCAATATTGTTGGCTTCTTTTATATTGGTATTTATTTCATTCATTTAAAAACATTTCGAGACAGTATTCATAGGCTTCATCAGGCTGCCAATGAAGTAAATGACACACACACAAAATCAAGAATTCCCAAGGGAAATCTAATGGAGACTTGAGTTCAAGTTTCATGGTTTTGCTTGGGAGAGTTATAGGAGCATTCATAAAACTAAATTATAACTCAATAGTCCCCAGGATGGTCGATTAACCTGCCTCACCAGACCTACAAGATCCTAACTTATATCATATATGAAATACACAATTCCTCTGGGCCAACCTTTGCACATATTCTCTGATCTCAAGTAATGACATGCCTGCAGACAATGGGAACAAACTCACTTGTAAAAAGATAATCAGATTTACAAAATATCATTAGTAGAGGCATAGGAAAAAGTGATTTTTGTTGGGGGGAGGGGTTTTCCAGCTCTATTCTAAACAGACATCCTTCAGACACTGTAGTTCACAATCAAGAGGGGGAGAGTCCAACAATAATCTGGTCTTATTCCATCTGAGTTAACTGCAGTTCCTCCCTTCTGCCATGGACAATGGCACTCACCACTCTAGGGAGTGCCCAGGTACTTTGTACTCCGATTGAACTGATTCAGTTTGGGATTGCTGGGAATTCTGAAATATCAGGGTACAGGGCAGCTTCTCCTGGAATGAATTAATGAACTCAATCTTTCTTCCAGTCCAGTGACAAGGAGGGGTCAGGGTTCATAGTAAACCTGTAACTTAATGGGGGTAAGACTGATGTTTATATACAAAAAAAAAGGACTGTGAAAGGATCTGGATGGGATTAAGGAGTGATAAGAAATGGGGTGGGCCTGGAGCAACAGGGAAAGGACTATCAAGTAAGCTAATCATTAAGTGATCTAGGTGGGTAGGGTGAGCCAGTTGCCTTGGGCGGAGGCATCAGTGATCTGAGCTATTGAAATGTATGAGAAAGTTCAGGGACTGGGTTGCTTTCAAAGATATGGCCTTTTCCAGGCCCCATCACCCCATCAGAACCACCTCTGTCCTACTTGCTAATTTCCATGCTTTTGCTCTCATACCCTTCCAAACACAACCCCAATCTCACACTACAGAAAACTGCAAAAGTAAGGAGCTTTCAAGGACAGAAGCTGAGGCTGAATTTCACCTCCTGAATCTTTTGGATTCCAAGCCCAGTCAGTACTCTATCCATTGGGTCACCTAGCTGCATTCTCCCCAAAGATCTAAATAAAACTGCTTAATAATATAATCACAAGACATAGTCTATGTCGCTTTCCAATTTTGTATTTATTGATTATTAACAGAAATGAAACATGCTTTAATTTTGGTATGATACATGATCCCAACATTGTCCTTGTATTATATGAGCTTACTTTTCTTTTAGTGTCATCTTTATTTGTGTGGATATATTCATGGGGGCACATTATTCTTTTGTCTATGCATTCTTCACTCCACATTCTACATTTAGAGCTTCCCATCTTTCTCTGAATTCTTCCTCATTTGTTATGGCTCAGCAATATACCATGACATTTATCTACCACAATTTGTTTAACCATTCCCCAATCATTGAGGCACATCATACTTCAGTTCGTGTGTTTTGCTATAAATAATATAACTGTTAATATTTGTATGCATGTGGGTCTTGTTTTCATTAACCTCTGTGGAATATAGTCCTAATTGGGAAATCTCAGGATCAGAAGGTCCAAATAAATTGGTAACTTTTATTACATGATTCCAAATTGCCTTCAAGAATAGTTGGACTAATTTATGACTTCACTAACAGTGAATTTACTTGCCTACTGATCAATCAATGAGTATTTCTTCACTGCCTATCTGCACTGAACTAGGCAGTAGGGAATAAGAAGCTAAAAACAAACAAACACAGTCCTTGCCTTCAAGGAGGTTATTTCTATCAAGGAAGACAAGTAAGTAAGTATGTTTTAAATTATACAAAATAAATACTGTGATAATGAAAGGCCAGTTGATGGGATGATAGCCTCAGGTGAAATCCAAAGATTTGGCCATGTGGGAAAGTCTAGGGTTTTTCCTTTCTGGGGTCCAGATCCCAAAGACATGGTATCTTCTTTTTAGGGGTTCAGATCCCATCCCCATCATTGTGACTTTGTTTATTGGGGAAACAGGAGGCAATGTGTTTATTTTCTAAAGTTCACAATTAAAAACAAATGGCTCCAAAGTAAATATAGTAAGTATCTAAAAAACTAGTAAACTTTTGGTTGTAATCTTGCTCCAACTTGCTTTTCCAGACTGTATCACACCATGATCCTACATGAGCCTTCTATACCTATAAAGCTGGTCTACTCACTACTGTTCCCCTAATATACCTTATAGTCTTCCACTTTGTGTTAAAATGTTTCCCAGTTCAGGAAATGTTATTATTACTCACTGGACCTGTACCTGCCCCAATTTTTCTCATCCTACAAAGTCCTACTCATAAAATGTTTCCTGAGCATTCTATTCTGTGAATGCCTATAGCGCTTCCTATCTATATCAATAATTTATGGTTCTGCTCACTTTACTCAGCATCAGTCCATACAAGTCTTTTCAGATTTTTCTGAAGTCCACCTGCTTATCATTTCTTGTAGCACAATAGTATTCCATTATACTCATATACCACAACTTGTTCAGCCATTCCCCAGTTGATGGGCATTCCCTCATTTTCCAATGTTTCTATAAATGTTTTTGTACATGTAGGTCCTTTGCCCATTTTTATAATCTCTTTGGGATACAGCCCTAGAAGTGCTATTGCTGAGTCAAACGGTATACACATTTTTATAGCCCTCAAAGGATCTCTTAATGACCAGATTTAATGACCTTTCTCAATGCTAATCCTTTTCTTTTAAACTTTTCTGTAGTGCTTGGCACTGTTGATCACCCTCTCCTCCTCAATGTTTAATCTCTTTTTTCTGGGTTGCTGAAGCTATAAAAACTGTTATATCTGCACATTTCAAAAACTTGGAAAACAGACTTTTTTAGATCTATTCAAAAATCTTCTAAAGGAAGCATTTCAGTGGGTTTTCTAACCATTTGTTAAAAATATAAGAATGAAACACCTTCAGATTTGTTTTAAAGAATAATTGA
Source organism: Phascolarctos cinereus (assembly GCF_003287225.1). Taxonomy (NCBI): domain Eukaryota; kingdom Metazoa; phylum Chordata; class Mammalia; order Diprotodontia; family Phascolarctidae; genus Phascolarctos; species Phascolarctos cinereus. Next base: position 122,605,297 of record NW_027556180.1, on the reverse strand, counting down.
CTGACCTTGGGAGAAAATGAATGTTTACTAGCTGAATTTCAACAAAAATCCTTTTAGAAGTGGTGAATGGAATTTTTTAAATTAATTATCATGATTTCATGAGCACATCTAATGATGCATTTCTTGCTTTTGCATCTACATATCTCTATGTGGTATCTTTTGCAGCTATGACAACCATTAAAACCAAATGTAAATATCAACTGAACTTAATATCAAACCTTTGAATCACTGTGTCACAAGGTGTTCAAACAAAATTTTCAAAAATAATGAAACACATTCAATCACATTGTATTCACTAAGTTATTGATACTAATAATGTTTTGTTGAGACAAGAGGTGTTTGTACCTTTAATAAATAAAATATATCCATAATATTTTATCTCATTTATTGAATTTCTGTTTTGGTGTGCTTATAATGTACTAATCATTAGTATAGTATTGTATGTATTAATTGAGTATCTACTATGTACAAGGGAGAAAAGGAGAAAGACAGAGAGAGCACTGGAAGGAGTTGGATAGAGAGTCAGATAAAGTTGGCCTCAGAGTCAGGAAGATGTGGTTTCAAGTCCTGTCTTTTTCACATGGTAGCTGTGTGACCCTAGGTGAACCTCAAATACTATAAGTTACAAAGAAGGTACTGATCTGCATGAATAGAAGAAACTCCTTACTTGGAAATCCCTATACCAATGAAATCACAGTTCCAGTTCCATCTAGCTATGTAGAACAAGCTCATTCCATCCCCCCCACCCACTAACAGTGGTGTCAGATCAAAACATTTAGAAACCACTCTCTTAGAAGCCATCTAGTTCAGCCCCATAGCCCTCTTACAGAATTCCTGATAGGCAGTCATTCAGTCTTAGATTGAATATCTCTGCTTCCTGATAAATCTCTATTTCATGAGGCAATACACAGTTCTAACGTTCTTCCTTAAGTAGAGTTGCCTCCCTGTATACCTCTACTCAACTTCCAAAGTGGAACTCAGAACTTCCTCTACTATGCCCCAGCTTTTCATCTGAAGTGTACTCCAGCCCTGGAATATACACATTAGAACAGAAGTTCCCAAACTTATTTGGCCTACCTCCCCCTTTAAGAAAAAAAAAAATTACTCAGCGCCTCCTGGAAATCTACTTTCTTTTACCCTGTAGCTGTTTTTTTTTAATTTTCATCATTTCCAAAAAAAAATGAAATATTTTTAAATGACACATCTTAAATTTAACACTTTATTGTGGGGTTTTTTTCCTGCATTGAAATTTTGATGATGCAACACAGGTCAAGTAACCTTATAGGATTGTATTGTAAACAAGTTATTACAGGTGCATATTCTTGCCAATGCATGCAGGACTTCCAGACAATGCACAACATTCTCACCTGCCAACACTTGCTTGTTTAGACCTGTTGGCAGTCTTGACCACAGATGGGTCATAACTTGCATTTTGCGTGTTTACTTCAAAAATAATGTAATCACTGTGACTTTAAGTCTGTTATACAACAAATGAAACATGTAAGAACATGTAAGAAACATGTAAGGTTTTTCAAAATTCTCTTCTCTTCTTTCACTATGTTTCCACTACCCCTTATTTTTATTCAATGAGAGTTGCACCCAAAGCTACTACTGCCCCCCACCCTGGATTGTTCCAGCACCCCCCAGGGGATGGTATCACCCACCTTGGGAACCTATATAAGTACCCTCCACCCCTGTGGCCTCTCCCTTTAATTGTATGACTCCTCCCAGATCCTTAATTTAAGGAGGGCACCTAGGACAGCCATATCTGATTACTCCCCAGGCTTCACGCTGAACTTCCTCTACCATACACCTCCATCTGTATTTCTTCCCTGACTCTTACTTTTCAGTTTCCTTTTATATTTTGTTTTGTCCCCATTAGAATGAGAGGGCAAGGACTATCTTTCTACTTATATTTGTATTCCCAGGGCTTAGCACAGTGCCTAGCCCATGGTAAGTGCTTAATAATACTTGACTTGCTGACTGGAGTTTCTTATACCACACCTATTTATTCTTCCACATGTCAGCAGCCCTTCGAAATTTTTGAAGAAAACACTATTCCCTCTGTAAATCAACCCTTCTTTATGTAACCTTTGGCTCAAAAGGTCACTTGTATGTAACTCTCTTCATTAGTGGATATTGAATGCTCAATATCTAGTGCCTATATGAGAGGCAGGCTGGAATTGGTAAGAGTAGAAGAAAAGAGAGATTTGGGCTTTTCTGGCTCCCTACATCAAAAGAGAAGATGAATGATTCCAATCTTTCTTCAGTTTCATGAAGCGAGAAAGGCTTAGGAAAGAAGCCAAAATGTAGAATTTCAATCATGTACATGTTCTTAGCTTGCTACACTAGAGACTTCCAGGAATTTCCCCTTGGATGATATCTGAGACTCTATCTCTCAGTAAAGCTGAATCATTTTGCCCCCCACTGGGAGAATTCCTTCAATGTGTTTTGTCTTGCATGTATTCTCATAGTATGCTTTCTTTGATTTCGACTTCTCTATTCACTTTGATAAATTGATTTCTTGCTACTTGCTATATGTGTTAATTGTGGAACTGGCATCTGATAGGAAAAGAGTCAAACCTTGGATATAAAGCTTAAGGCACTCCTTCCCATTAAGGAATAGCATTCAAGGAGCTGTAGGTTGAAAAATACTTCCCCTATATTAATAATACTTAAAGGAGCTTGTTGTTTTTGTTTTCATTTGTGTCCCACTCTTCTTGACCTCACAGACCATAATGTCCATGGGGTTTTCTTGGTGAAGATATCAAAGTGGTCTGTCATTTTCTTCTCTAGTGGATTAAGGCTAAGTGACTTCCCAGGGTCACACAGATAGTAAGTGCATGAGGCTGAATTTGAACTTGAGTCTTCCTAACTCCAAGCCCAGTACTCTATAAACTGAGCTATCTAACTTATCCATAAGGAGCAGATAGATATAATTCTATCCTGGTGCCTCCTCTCTCTGAGGAAAGCAGAGAATTTTCCATTAAGTTCTGATACTTTTTCACAAATATCCGAAAGTCTTTCAGTTTGTTAAGTGTCCATTTTTTTTTTCATCCAGGCTTATACTTAACTTTGCTGAATAATTTACCCTTGGTCACAACCTCAGCTCTTTTGCTCTTTGAAATATAGTGTTCTGGGCACAGCTAGGTGGCGCAGTGGATAGAGCACTGGCCCTGAATTCAGGAGGACCTGAGGTCAAATCCAGCCTCAGACACATAACACTTACTAGCTGTGTGACCCTGGCCAAGTCACTTAACCCCATTGCCTAGCCAAAAAAAGAAAAAAAGAAATATAGTGTTCCAAGACACACAATCCTTCAACATAAAAGCTTCTAAGTCTTGTGTGATTATGTTTGTAGCATTTAAGTTTGAAGTATTTAAATTGGTTTTTTTTCTTGACTCTTGCAATAGTTTCTCCTTAACCTGGGAGCTTTGAAACTTGGGCTATGATGTTCCTGGACCTGGAAGCTTAAAAACTTAGCTATGATGTTCCCGTTAATTTTCATCTTGGGATCTCTTTCAGGTGGTGGTTGGTGGATTTATTCTATTTTTATTTTACCTTCTCATTCTAAAACTTAAGGGCAATTTTACTTAATAATCTCGAAGTATAGTATTTAGACTCTTTTTTTTATTGTAACTTTCAGTTAGTCCAACAATTCTTGTATTGTCTCTCCTCAATCTTTTCTCCAGGTCATTTGTTTTTCTAATGAGATGTTTCACATCCTCCTCTATTTTTTCATTCTTTTGATTTTGTTTTATGATTTCTTGGTGTCTTATGAAGTCATCAGTTTCTCCTTGCCCAATTCTAATTTTTAAGAAGTTATTTCCTTTCATAAGTTTTTGGATCTCTTTTTCCAATTGGTTGGCTTTCTTTTCATAATTTTTTGCATTCCTCTTATTTTTTCCTAATTTTTCCTCATCCTCCTTTAAAGTCCTTTTAAAGTTCTTTTTAGGCTTTTGATCATTTTGCTTTTTTCTTTGAGATAGAAATAGCTGTTTTAATTTCACTGTCTTCTTCTGAGTTTTAACCCAGATCTCCATTACTAGTAGCTATGTATGGTTGGGTTCTTTCTCTATTGCTTACTCATTTTTTTAAAGTGGTCTATTTCTTGTCTGTTAACTTTGCATTAAAGTCAAGGTCTACTTCTGAGGTGTGAGGGCTATCTCAGGCTTCAGGTTTTTATGCTACTATTTGCTTCATCTATAGAATACAGATAATTCTGCCTGTTATCTTTGGATAGAGAATTAGCATGACATAGTCTAGGGGTTAGGAAGAAAAGGGTTCAAGTCTCCCTTCTGATGGGTTACTATCTATCTGGGGTCCTGGCCTCAGATACTCCTCTCCACTCCTGAGTCCCGACCAGGGCCCCCAGCAATGCTATTACTGCAACTGTTCTAATTCCCTATAGTCCTTCATGAGGCTGCAAGCTTGCTCACCTCTCTGCCCTGGAACCAAAACCAATAAAGCATAAAACTATGCTTTATTGCAAGTGCCCACAACCAACAAGATCCCTTCTCTCTGCTACCACTCTCACTTGTGTGTGTTTGCTCCTCCTTGCCCACAGCCGTAGCCTGGCTGTGGGCACATCTGCTTGATACACCTGGGTCCAGCATCCAGAACCAGCTGAGGGCCCTCCAATCTTTCCCTGATGAGTTGTCAGACCCTCACACTGCATATGAGGCAAAAGTTTCTGCAGCTAAGGCTGCTGCTGACACAGCTGCCTGCAGGGCTTCTTTTTTGTTGATATATAGGTATCTGCATTTCAAGCAGGTCAAACCATTGCCCAAAGAGGTCAGGCATTTCCTAAGGTCTTCCCAAGTTGTCTTAAGTGGACAACTGCTTTACCTCAACTTTTAATCATTTCTGCCACTCAAAGTTCACTTTGAGATAGTATTTCATATTGTTTATGAGGGAATTTAGGAGAGCCAAGTAATTTCCTGCCTTAATCCACAATCTTCCCAGAATCCTCTCCCCTGAATTAGCTATCCTAACTTTGTGCCTTCCACAAATTTGATCAACATATCTTTTTGTCATTTAGAAAAATATTGGATAAGACAGAGCCAAGAATAGCCCCATGGTACATGACAATATATTTGCTTTAGCTTGACAGTGTCTATCTATATGTCCTTTAATAAGTCACCTAATGCCTATGGACCACTTTATTTATCTGTAAAAAAAAAGTTGGATTAGGTGACCACTAGAATTTCTCTTAGTTACAAAATTCTAAGACTCATTATGACCAAAAAAGAAATCATTGGGAGATATATTACATTACATATAGCTAAATGATGTAAAAAAAAAAACTACAATTGGCAATGATTAGTTTTAAAACAATAGATCCCTATTATTTATTGTTTTATTTTTAAAAGCATTATTATTACATTCCTCATCACAATAAGTACTAATACACTCAATTTCTAGAAGTTTTCTCAAAACTTCTGTTAAAGCAAAACTAAGTGGTACAATGGGAAAAAAAATGAAATTCCATTATTACAGTCATCTTTGAAGAGAGATACAGATCTTTTCTTTGGAATATCAGGGTATTTATACTATCCACTAAAGTTTGGAAATACACAGAAAATTTTATCCTTGTAATATTCTATAGCCTTCTCTAAGTCACAGTGATGTGGCACAATGAACACTGGATACATAGTTACAGAATCTAGGTTTAAATGCTTATTCTATCACTTACTATAAGTATGACCTTGGGTAAATCACTTAAGTTCTCTTGGCCTCAGTTTCTTTATCTATAAAGGAAACAGGATTAGAGGATCTCTAAATTTCTTTCTAACTCCAAATCCTATAATCCTATAGATTATAGAGCCTGAACTAAAGCAATTGTCACTTCTAAGTCAACTGGTATTGGTCAAGAAAGGGCTGCCAGCTGGGACACTGACACATAGGAGCAGCTGTGCAGGGAAATCAACAGCAGAGGAGAGCAAAGCAGCAAACAAAGCATGACTGGTGCAGAGAAGCAGAACCAAGGCATACCAGGTTGTGGCATCAAGAAAATGGAGACAACAATCAAAAGCTGGGATGCAGGCTGGATCATCTGCACTAGAGGAAAATGCAAGAGTGAGGACAACAACAAAACGTGGAGGTAAGCCAGGAGGTCAGGAGCCATGTCTAAGATCAATCCAAGAACAAAGTTTTCACTGGGGAATTTTTTTTTCTCCCTTTTACAATCCCCACTTTGCCTTCTGTTGCTTAAAAAAAGGTGATTCAGAAATGTACTGGCACAAGAAGCCTCAAATGCATTCATTTAATGAATGGTGACTACAGTCACTAAATGGCAAGATCATGGTTTTTAATTGAGTTCTGGAGTCTTTAAATAAGTATTCCAAAAGGACATAATCAATCAATTACAGTGCCTTCTAAAGTCATTCAATAGAATGGCACATCCTGAGCATATAAGTGATTGTTTTGTGGTATAATAAAATAAACACTGTTAGAAGTTTACTAGATGGAAAGCCTTGGGCAAGTCCATAGTTCAGTGTGAGAATACTGAGTTTGAATATGGATGACTTGGGTGGATTTGAATTCTAACTGCTGTTTACTACCTCTGTGGTCTTGGTCAAGTAACAACCTTTTTTAAGCCACATTTTCCAAATCTATAAGAAGTAGCTGGATTAGATGACCTCTGAATTCCCTTCTTACTTTAAATTCTATGAACCTTAATCACTTGATCTCTCTTGAATCTGGTTTCATCTATAGAATATAGATAATTCTGTCTGTTATCTTTGGATAGAGAATTAGCATGACATAGTCTAGGGGTTAGGAAGAAAAGGGTTCAAGTCTCCCTTCTGACTGGTTACTGTCTATACAATCCTAGACAAGTCAATTAATCTCTCAGAGCCTCCAGGCAACTCCAGAAGTCTAAAAATTGCAGAATAGGTGCTACTCTAACTACTATAAAGTTTCCTCACTAAGTATTCCTTATGACAGTTTAATCACAAGTTTGGTTCCCTCCCAAAATCTAGGTTGTTTAGTCATTTTTCAGTCATATGTGACTCTTTGTGACCCCTTTTTGGGTTTTCTCAACAAAGATACTGGAGTGGTTTGCCGTTTTCTTCTCCAGCTCATTTTACAGATGAGCAAACTGAAGCAAAGTTAAGTGATTTGCCCAGGGTCACACAGCAGAAAAGTGTCTGAGGCTGTATTTGAACTCAAGAAGAGGAGTCTTCCTAACTTCACTCCTGGCACTCTATCCATTGCACCACCTAGAATCCTCTCCCCACCAAAAAAACCTATATAAAGACATATTTGTATTCTCTCTAGTAGCATACATAAACTCCTTGAGGGTAACTTAATACTGTCTCAGGGACCACAGATGACAAATTTTGTATTTGTGTTATAGTACCCTGACACAGTTTTTGGCTTATAGTTGTCACCAAACAGATGTTTGTTGGTTGATTGATAGATATCTGACCTATATACCTCATCTGATGCATGTAAAAATTGTATACTTTAAAATCCTATGAAAATATAATAAATATTTTTGATTAGTAATATCACTATTCCTCATCATTGAGGAGCAGAGCAAGTAGAAAGAAATCCAATAGCTTATAATCATATATTTCTAACTGAGATACTACAAAAACTTATCTTTTCCATAATTAAGAGAAAAGATTAAGAGTTTGAGAAGAAAAAAATAGCAGGATTCGACTGTTTAAAAAGATAGGTAGTATTACTGTAACAATCTAAATACTGTGAATAACTTTTTCCCTCATGCACTAATCTATTTTGAGTTTGTCTCATTAAGGTGTTTTCATTATTTTTTGCACCTATACAACCTACTATGGTTATATTTAGCATATCTCTATAATTACATATACTTGTCATTGCAAACTCCTTACATTATTTTTCAGGTCTTTCCTTCTTTCTTTTTAAATTAAACTCATCCTTACACCAGAATAAGACTGCCACTTATCACAATTAGGGACTGTTTTATCCAGCCTGGGGTTAAGAGAGTGCCTTGCATAGCACCCTGCTGATATCATTGATACCATAGACAGATGGGCACCTAACAAATAATTTTTGACGATGATGCAGATGACTGCTTTCAAGACTGAGCCACAGTCTCTGCTGACATTTCACATACATATTGCTCTGTGACTTTCCGCTGAAGCACACTTCTGCATCTTAAATCAAACCAAGTCAATCAGCATTTATTAAGTGCTTACCGTGTGCAAGACATTGTATTAAGCACTGGGAATAAAAAGGGAAAGAAAGAATCCTTTCAGTCAAGGACCTCGCATTCTACTGTAGAAAGACAGAATATAAAAATGAGTTGAAAGAAGGTAAGACAAAGAGATAAAAGTATCTAGCACAAGATCAGGTAGAGAAAGTCCAGAGAGTCAGGAATATAGCCTGGAAGGAATAAAGATGTGGATGGCCTGAATGTTGTTAAAATGGAAGTTCTGTGATGAACTGGCCAATCAGGGGGAGAGACTGCAAAAGAAGAGTGCACTTCCAAGTGTGAGGATCAAGGGTGGAGTGAGCGGTGGCAGTAGTGCAGCCTCAGTAATAATTTGCAGTCTTCACAATAATGCTGGGAAGAGTAAAATTAGGGAAGAATTCAAGGAAGGAAGGATCCAGACAAATAATTGCCCTTAAGAGTCATTGGGAGATGAGTTCCATTGCCTCCTGGGTAGAATTCTACCACTTGCAAGTGAATAGTAATGAAGCATTTTGAACTTTCTTGACTCTGTATTGATCACTTAGGGGGCCAGAGACCATCAGGTAGCAATTCAGTCCTCTGAATACAAATAGTGCAACATTAGTATCCTTTACCTTGAGTTCAGTAAATGGAATGGACCCAACTTCAAGTGCTAGTGAATTTGCCAGAGATTTTGGCAGTCACTAGCCATTATTCATGATTCAAGTTGATAGGATTTATTAAATGCTTACTGTGTACCCAGCCCTGTGCTAAGTGCTGGAAATACAAAGATAGACAAAAGTAGTTTCTGCTCTCAAGGAGTTCAGATTCTAATAGTGGAGACAACATATGAATGACTACATATATAGATGACAAATACAAGATATTTACCTCAGAGGGTAGATGCCAGCACTGAGGGGGACAAGGAAAAGTCTCTTGCAAAAGGTAGAATTTGAGCTTCAAACTTGAAGGAAGCCAGAGAAGCCAGGAGGCAGAGATGAGGAGAGAAAGCAGTCCAGGCATGGAGGATAGCCAGTAAAAAGGCAGGAATCAAGACGTAGAATGAAATGTGGGAGGAACTATGTTAGTGGATCTTAGCTTATGTAGAAGGAAATGAAATTCAAGAAGACTGGAAGAGTAAGAAGGGAACAGATTATAAAAGAACTTAAAAGCCAGAGGATTTTATATTTGATCTTGGGAGTAATAGGATATCAATAGAGTTTATTGAATAAGAGCGTGAAAATATCAGAAATGCTCTTTAGGAAGAGCTGTTTGTCCTTTGTTCTTGAAGAGAACCAATGGCACCATGAGGGCAATCTCTTGACTTGCACATTAATTGGATTTAAGGAGGCAGAGCTGTGCAAAAAGTCATCAGGCTCACTTTCTCCTCCAGAGTCATCCAAGTTCACCGGCAAATGGCAGCTGAGTAAAGGGTGGACTGGAGTGAGGTCTCAAAGAGACCAATCAGTTGGCTATTACAATAGACCAGATATGAGGTAGCAAGGGCCTACATCAGAGTGACAGCTATGTCAGAGAAGAGAAAGAGACATATATGAAACATGTTGTGAAGGTAGAATCAAGAGGACTTGGCATCAGTTTGGATACATGGAATAAATCCCAATACAGTTAAGGATGACACTTAGATTGTGAGCCTCAGTGACTGGGAAGATGGTGGTGCCCTCAACAGCAAGGGGAAAGTTAAGAAGGGTAGAGGCTTTGGAGGAAAAGATAATGAGTTCCGTTTTGAAAATGTTGAGTTGAAAATGTCTACAGGACATCTAGTTTGAGGGGTCTAATAGGCAATTGAAGATGTGAAACTGGAGATCAGGAGAGAGGTAAAGTTTATGTACATAGAGATATTAATTGAACCCATGGGCATTGATGAGATTACTAAAAGAGATGGTAAAGAAAGAAAAGGGAAGACAACCAAGGACAGACTCTTGGGGAATATCCATAGCTAATGGGTATGACCTGGATGAATATCCAGAAAGAAAGACTGAGAAGGTAGGAGGAAAATCAGGGGAGAGCTCAAAAAATTAAAGAAGAGAATATCTGGAAGATGGTGATCAACAGTGTCGAAGTTTCCTTATATCAAGATAAGGTCAAAATGGGTACATGATTTAGACATAAAGGGTGATACCATAAACAAATTAGGAGAGCAAGGAATAGTTTACCTGTCAGATCTATGGAGAAGGGAAGCATTTGTGACCAAACAAAAGATAGAGAACATTGTAAAATGGAAAGCAGATAATTTTGATTACATTAAATTTTAAAAATTTTAAAATTTGATTACATTAAACTGAGCCAATGCAAACAAGAATAAAAGGATATCAGTGGGAAACGATTTTACAGCCAATGTCTCTGATAAAGACCTCACTTCTAAAATATATAGAGAACTGAATCAAATTTATAAGAATACTCTAATTGAGCTAATCGGTCAAAGGATATGAGCAGACAGCTTTCAGATGAAAAAATTAAAGCTATCTATAGTCATATGAAAAAATGCTCTAAATGACTACTGATTAGAGAAATGCAAATTAAAAAACTCTGAGGTACAACTTCATACCTATCAGAATGGCTAATATGACCCAAAAAAGGGGAAAATGACCAATATTGGAAATGTGGGAAATTGGAACACTAATGCATTGTTGGTGGAGTTGTGAACTGATCTAATCATTCTGGAGAGTAATTTGGAACTATGTCCAAGGGCTATAAAACTGTGCATACCCTTTGATCCAGCAATACCACTACTAGGTCTGTATCCCAAACAGATCATAAAAAAGGCAAAAGGACCCACACGTAAAAAAAAAATATTTATAGCAGCTCTTTTTGTGGTGGCAAAGAATTGGAAATTGAGTGGATACCCATCAATTGCGGAATGCCTAAACAAGTTGTGCTATATGAAAGTAATGGAATACTATTGTGGTATAAGAAATGATGAGCAGGTGGGTTTTAAAAGAACCTAGAATGATTTATATGAACTGATGCTGAGTGAAGTGAGCAGAACCAGGAGAACATTGTACACAGTAACAGCAACATTGTGCAGTGACCAACTTTGATATACTTAACTCTTTTCAGTAATACAATGATCTAAGCCAATTCCAAAAGACTCATTATGGAAAATGATGTTATCTAAATCCAAAGAAAGAACTATGGAGTCTGAATGCTGATCGAAGTATACTATTTTCTCTTTTTTTGTTATTTTTTTTCTTTCTAGTAGTTTTTCCCATTTGTTCTGATTCTTCTTTTACGACATGACTAATGTGGAAATGTGTTTAATATGATTGTATATGTATAGGCTATATCAGATTGCTTGCTGTCTTGGGGAAGGGGAAGAATAGGGAGGGAGGGAGAAAAAATTTGGAACTCAAAATCTTATAAAAATGAATGTTGAAATATATATATAATACACACACACACACACACACACACACACACACACTAAAATAAAACTGTTGAAGGTTGTAGAGAAGGCAGGAAGAATGAAAATTTAGAAATGGCCGTTATATTTGGCAATTAAAAGACTGTTGGTAACTTTGGAGAGAGCAATGAGTGGAATGAATGAATAAATGAAGCATTTGTTAAGTACTATGTGCAAAGCACTGTGCTAAGTGCTGGGGATATGAATAGAAAAATAATACAGTCCCTACTATCAAGGAGTTCATTTTCTAATGGGGAAGACAAAACAGATGGAAAGTTTTAGCTACAAGTCAGTTGGTCCTTAGGGAGCCATAGCAAAGCAGATGATTGTGCCTCATCTTTAATGTCATTTTCATTAATAAAATATCAGTTGCTAATGTTGAACAATTTGACAGTGCCAACGACTTTAGTGGCAAGAACTTTCTTTTCTGGGTCTTCAGTAGCTATAGTTGTAGCACCTAAAGTAGCAGTTTATCAGGTTGTATCTCCACAGAGGTTGCTTCCTAGGATAATGGATGAGGGCACTGAGTACTGGGAAGCATTTTGCTATTCCCGGGACTTGGCTTCAGGGTATTAGGCTGTCTAGGATCTTAGAGGAGACGGTGGTCAAAGTAGTGGTGATGCCTTGACTTACATAGCATATACTGTCTCCCCTGACTCCCTACAGTACACCAAAGTGTCAGCTATGCTAGCTTATTAATTGAAAGTCAGAAGACAAACCACAGATAATTTAGAAGAGATTGAAAAGAAAGTATGAGGAGGAACTGATTTCACATGACTTTCTCAAGGAGGTCAGCCATGTTGAAGGGTTTGCCTTGGAAAAGAAAAAGATCATCTCTTCATGTGGCACAGGGGTAAAAGAGAAGGTGAGGAGGGGAAATAGTATAGAGTTGAACTGGTTTACAGGTGGTCAATAAGCACTAAAGATAAAGATACAAGACAGTGCAGGGGTCATATCCTGGGAAAGAATCAAGGGATAGTGAAATTAGAGGTGATACTGAGGATGAAGAACAAGCTTGGGTTCATATGGAAGAAGAAAGTTGGAATGATAAAAGATTATAATCAGATAAAAGAATTTGTAAAAGTTCAAGAATATGGAAGTGGAACACTTGTGAGTGATGATGAGGGTATGAACATCTCTGTTCATTCTATACCTGTGTACATGAGTACAGTTAGAGGAGTAGGTACCTGGGAGGATCTGGGAGATTGTGGCATTTAAGGAAAAATTAGCCTGTATGTTGAAGTCTTCTAGTATGAGATCAGACTTTGGGGAGGAGAGAAATACTGTGAGCCAGGCACTGAACTCATTGAAGGGCAGTATTCTGGGACTAAGTAGATAAAAAAGCTAACAGAATCTAGAATGCATGACAAATTTGAATCGAATAGATGTCAAAGGAGAAGAGGTTCCTGAGTGATGATGATAAACAGAGAGAAATGGTGATGTGGAGAAAGGGATAGTCCAAATCCTTCAACGTGACCACGAAGTCAGGGGCATGAATGAAAGTGCAACCTATCCTGGAAAAGATGGCCAAGGATGCTCTAGCATCAGGAGGGAGCCAGGTCCCAGTAAAAGCCAGAAAATGAATGGGAAAGGAAAAGCAAGTTTGTTAACAACAAAGCAGGTATTTCAGAAAGCAGAGTGGAAGAGGTGTGTAGATCTAAAGTGGGATGTTGAGGAAGTAGATTTGTGTGGGAAGGGAGTAAGGAAGTAGGTAGTGGGAGGTGCGGAATGAAGTTTGTACTATGATAGGGCTTCAAAATTGCTAGGATGGCGAGAGTATATTTGGGGTAGGAGTATGCTAATCATTGTGGAATAAATCCAAGTTGATTATTCAGTAACTGGATATAAATCCATTGAGGGAGGAAGATGATTAGACTGTCCAGAGTCCTGTTAGGCCTGGGAGACTTGACTCTTAGTAGACCAGATAAGAAGAAGATACAACCCAGGGGAGTTGTGACAGGTGGCTGTGTAGTCTGAGAATAGACTCAGAAACACTGGAGAAGCCTTGGAGGAAAGAGAGGAAGGCCTGACTTGATCTGGAGCTGATGTGAAGTAGTCTGGGAAGACCCTCCCTAAAAAGGAGGAGTCCACAAGTAGGCAGGCTGGATTCTGGCCTGCTTTGGGGTAATAGTGAAGGCAGAGCACAGCATGAGCAGGTTCAGCTGCTGCTTCCTGGGAAGTTCCAGGACCTAGGAGACCACAGGCAGGAAGGCTGGGTCTGGGACAATGCAATACTCCCTAGCATTTGGAAACCCGATATAAAACAGGCAAGTTAAAGGGACCAAAATACAATAAATTCCCAAGAAATACTTGTGCAGTATTCTATATGTTATGCAGACCATGGTATTGAAGATGGCTTACAGAAATACAATAAAAATGATCCACATTCATTCAGACAAGGATAATTTATAACCTAGTTTAAGTTTGCACTGTAATAGATCAAAGCTGGTGTTAGCCAGACGGTGCTGGGAAATACACAATATAAGCATAATCTTTTTGGCAGCAGAAAAGTAAGGGAAAAAATTTCAAGCTAGCAGTCACATAAAGACATAGCTAAAGAGTTTAGGTTTAAAGAAAGAAACTAAGAAAAGTACAATCACTATATGATTCAGTTCTAGAAAAGATAAAAAACATTGGGCCCTAATTTACCTTGTACCCTGGAAGCCATTAATTCTGACAGCTTCTGAATTTGAATTTAGACAGGACTTTATACACCTTTCTGAAAAATGGAGTAGCTTCTATTACAACAGTCAGAAAATCGGGGCAGCTAAACTTTAGGACCAGTAAGCAGCAGTTCTAGGCAATGGTCCCAAGGACCACACCAACTTCTCTTCTCTCTAAGGCCACCTGCAGGCAGAATCAGATTCTCTGGGTTGGTGTTTGGCTTTATTGTACTGCTATTCTAGAGATGATTGTCTTGAAAGGAAGAAGAGAGAGTCATGTGTGAGTCATAACGAAGTGGATCTTTCCTGGATGACTTGCTCTACATGTGTCTTATGCTTCCTTGGATTCTGTTTGTGTCTTATGTACAGGACATAATGCAAAATGCCTGAAGGCTTACACATGAGGAATACCAAAGTCCTTGGGGGATGACTTTGCATCACAGGAATAGCTTCACCAGCAAGAGCTATGTCATTGATGCCTTCTAAAGTCTTCCCTATCTCAGATATGCCAATTTAGAGGTCACAAGAATAATAGTAATATCAGTATCATGAATATTAATGCTCCCTCATTCCCTTTCCTCCCCTCCATTCCACTTTGGCACTCTGAAGCTCTAGAGGATATACGGGCTGAGTAAATTGTTGCAGGATCTGTAGGAGAAGGTTGCTTGATTTGTGACACAGCGAGAGTGCCCCATACAAACGATCATGATGGTTTCACCAGTGACTCTGGTGGAGGCAGCTTTGCTGTTGCCTGACCTAGAGATTGATTCATATTCAAAGCCCAGAGGTGAAAACATTGGCTTTTCTAAGTACAATCTAGGAAGTCTTGTACAGTGAAGAAGATTGGTTATCAGAGCACCTAGTTTCAATTCAATTCAACAAGCACTTATTAAGTGACTATTAATGTGCTTGCTGGGAATACAAAGACAAAAAGAAAAGATAGTCTTTACCCTCAAGCAGCTTACATTCTACTGGTAGAGAAACAACATGTACACATAAGTAGATTCAAATATATGCAAAATAAAATCAAACTCTATTTGTAAAAAGTAGGAAAAATAGGAAGGGCCTTTGAGCTGAGCTTTAAAGGAGCTTCAAGTTTCTGAAAAGAGGTGAGAAGGGACAGTATTCAAAGTATGGGGATTTTCTGTGCAAAGACAACTAAGAAAGAAATGAAATATCTTGTCCAGAGAACCACAAGTAGGTTAGTTTGGCTGAAACCCAGACTGCATCTCAGGGAACACTAGAATTAGCCTGGAAAGGTAGGCCAAAGCCAGATTATGAAGGGCTTTAAATGGCAGGAGAAGTTTTTATTTGATCCAAGAGACAGTAGAGAGCCATTGATAAGGGGAATGAACAATCACACATTTTCCACATGACCTTGGTTGTATATAACCTCTCTGGACCTCAGTCTCCTCATCGTAAAATGAGGGCTTGAGATAGCTATGGTCCCTCTCTCTCAGTCTGTGACCTATGATCCAATCTCTGGGTCATAGTCAGGAATCTTTACAATGACACTTACAGGGATAGCCCATATTCTTGATATTGGAGGGTCAAGAGCTACCCTGAACCATTCTCTGAAGGAAGAGGAAAGGAGGAAAAAGGCAAACCCTTTGCTAAGAAGTGCTAGCATTTTAAAGTCATTTTCTGGTTGCATTTTTATATTCTTCCAGAAAGTAAGATGCTGCAGCTCCAATACTGGGGATAAGGCAGGGGTTGAAATCATGGTTCACATAGTTCAAAATTTTCCAGCTAACATGCATATGGGGCTGGGAGGAGGTGAGGCTAGTGGGTATTTTCAAAGAATATTTAATCAGGAAGTCAGATCATTTGGCAGAGCTCTCTCTAGATAACTGACTCTTTGCAATAGACAGGGTTTTCCAGGTAAATGTCTACCTGGAAGACCAGAAAAAGAAATGAATTTAAAACTGAGAGTAGAGGAGGGAATAAATATTTATTAAGCACCTACTATGTGCTAGGCACTATGCTAAGTGCTTTCCAAATGTTATATCATCTGATGATCACAAAAACCCTGGGGAGTAGGTATTATTGTTATTATACCCATTTTACAGTTGAAGAAACTGAGGCAGACAGAGGTTAATTGACTTGCCTGGGCTCACATAGCCAGTAAGTATCTGAAGCAGAATTTGAACTCAAAACTTCCTGACTCCAGTGCCAGTACTGTACCCAATGTACCACTTAACTACCTAAGAGTTGTTGAACAGACAAGAGAGGTCTGAGATCATGCATGTGGGGGTCAGCTAGAAATTATAGAATTTTCAGAGTTGGCAAAACCAGATTCAAAATTATCATCTCTGATTCAGGAGTGGAGCCCCTGATTATCTGTCCCAGTATTGCCAGGGTGCCTAGAGTTGTGTCATTCAGATTAGAACCCTAGGGAAGGCAGAAGTGAATTGGGCTAGGGGTGAGCCAGAAACTTTAGTCCCCAGGGAGTGCTATACTGGGCCAATAAAAGAATATATATTTTGGTGTGGTAGCATGGTTACCTGACCCAATATCCAGGCAGCAGGATCTCCAGTGTGATTGTAGATTAGCACAATACCACCTCCTCCCTCAGAACATCCAGCTAGGCAAAGGGTGATTTTTTTAAAAAAGAGCCATGATAGCTTCATCAAGAACTAACCTCATTTCTTTTTTTGACAGGATTGCTAAACTAATATATGATAGGAATGCTGTCAGTGCAGGTTTTGATAAAATATCTCATACAATTCTTGTAGAGAAGATGGAAAGATATGGATTGATAATAATAATATAGTCAGATGGATTTGGAACCAGTTAGCAAGCCAGATTCCAAAAAGTAATTGTTAATGGTTCAACATCAGTGTGGAAGGAGGTCTGTAGCAGAGTTTCTCAGGGATCTGTGTTTGGCTTTGTGCCATTTAACATTTTTATCAATAACTTGATTAAAGGCATGGAGAGTATACTCATCAAATTTGCAGATGACAGAAAATTTGGGTGACTAGCCAAGACACTGGATGATGAATCCAAAATGCTAGAGTTTTAGGATGGATTTACTATGATGAAATCCAAAAAGGTTAAGATAAAATGAAATCCAAGAAGGATATATTTGGGTAAAAAAAATTCAACTCCACAAGTATAAAATGGGAGAGACATGGTCAGAAAGCAAAGGTTCTGAAAACCAGCTCAATATGAGTCAGCAATATGTTATAGAGGCCACAGAAGCTAATGAAATCATGGCCTACATTAGGAGGAACATAGCTTCATTAGATAGGGAAGTGAGACTCCCACTCTACTCTACCTCTTTCAGACCTTATCTGGAACCTTGTGTTCAGTTCTGAGAACCACACTTTAAAAAGGACATTGATATGCTGTGTAGAATCTAGAGAAGGACAACCAGGAGAATGAAGGGTCTTGAGGCCATACCACATATGCATTAGTTCAAGAAACTGGGAGTGTTTCATCTGGGTAAGAGAAGACAAGACTTAAGAGATGCATAATGGCTGTGTCAAGTATTTAAGGGTTGACCTGTAGAGGATGAGATTCATTCTGTTTATCCTCAAAGGGCAGAACCCAGAATAGTTGGTAGAAGTTGCAGAGAAGCAAATTTAGGCTTGATATCAAATAACAAGCTATCCAAAAGTAGGGTGATGGTTTCCCTCTCCTTGGAGTACTTCAAGCATAAACCAGACGATCACTTTTCAAGTGGTCAGAGAAGAGTTTTCTTTCAGATATAGGTTGGACTAGATGGATGCTGGTGTCCCTTCAACTTTCAAATCCTATGCTTCTGTGATCAAGCTTGGGTAGGGAGGAGGGAGAGTTCTCTTACAAACCCCCAAGCCTCCAATGTAGTAGGAGGGAGGGGCCACAAGGATTATAACTTAGGAGAGGTCCTGAAGTAAAATATTGCTGACCTGCTTTATCTTGGCCATGAGTAAGTTGGGCCAAGAAGACTTGATCATAGAGGCAAGAGGTTCTCCAGAAAATAGAACTCTAAGATCAAGGCTCTACTCTAGTAAAGAGGCCATAGAAAGAAAAGAAAGTGAATGATCCAGTAGTACATATACAGAAATCACAGAGATTAAAGAAAACAAATAACTGGTAGGTCCTTTAGCATAGCCCATCCTCTAGGAGGTCAGAGAAGAAAGATTACAATAAGAAGATTCAGAAAGTACTTAAATAGGGAAACACTAAAGATATGCCTGTATAGATGGCCTATAAAGGCCACATCTTTACAAATGTGGAACCACTGGTCTCTAGTAAATGGCAGCTAACCTGAATTAACCTAGAGTGAATACTAAGAAAAGATCTTTACAAGTGCTAGTAGCAACTTTTTCTAGGGTATGTGGGAGAGCAGAGTCACTCATTCTCTAGTCCCTCTGCTTCTGGAAAGTAAAGAGGGGAGAACAGTCCTGAGAGGAGGAGCACAGTTACCACATTAAGGAAGTCAGGGTAGCTAAGCTATAAAGTCAGCTAGCAATAACTGCATGCTAGCTCTAAGGACTACATCAACCTCCCTCCGACTCTAAGGAAGTAGATAAAATCAGGCAGAAGCCATATCTTTGGGCCTGTTTTATTTAGGCTGGCATATGATGTTGCAGGGCTCATTACGTTGAAAGGAGGAAGAGATAGCAGTAACCCCATAGGAGCTCTTCATGGGATAGTAAATGCTTTTTTTTTTAATGGGAGAGCAACATGGCTCTCATGATCTGTGTTACTTTGGTAACTATCCCTTTGTATGTCCATATTTTGGGTATCCCCAGAACAATCTTGTGTGCCCAGCTATGCTGTGAGCAAACTAAGGTCCAAGGCACAGGGAATGTAAGGGGGCAGTAATGATTCTATGAGAAAAGGTGAGTGATAACTATGGCAACATCTTGCAAATCCATCTGTGTTCTACTGGGTATACCTACTTCTAGTCATAGAACTCTTTTAAACAGAGGTCACAGGACCCCAACAAACACTTTGTAATTGCTGTATCTCAATGAGGATATTGGCACTACATTTTCCTAAATGCGGTGCCAAGAATTTTTATTACAGTAACATCGGTTTACTCTGGCCCCATTCCCTGATGGACAGGTGTGTTGCATTCCACCCCTCCCCCATGGTTCTCTGGTATTCTAAGAGTGTTGGGAGGGGGTCTCTTTCCTCAGCCATTGGCTCAAGCCCCCACCAACTGTGTTCTCTCAATTTTAGACATATAATGAGTAGCACCCAAGTTCTTCCTAACAACTCAACACCAGATTAGCTTTTACCAAGGAATATTTATTGCAAAGATATAGCAAAATGCATACATGTACACACATACATTTTCCCCAGTACCTTAGAGGTTTAACCGCCTTGGGCTCTGAGGAGGGAGAAAACTTAGTCTCACAGCTTAATCCTGTTGCTACATAGTATTAGTCTGACCAAGTCCAACTTCAAACCAGTAGGCTGTTGTACTAAGACCCTGGCTTCTCCAGGCTTTCCTACTGGATTGTCTACAACACTTAACCTGGAATCCTGGACTCCAATATTCCCTATTACTCAAGTTCTTCCCAGTTCTCTCCAGGATGGGACCAGAAATAGAACCTGCCTTCTTCTGAGGATAAGAGTTTTTCAGGACATTTAGGGTCAAGGATTAAGGAAAAGAAACAATTAGAAGGTTCCTTAAAGCATGAGAATGGTCATGCAGAACTGAGAAACAGGGAATAAGGTGGAACCTAGAAGAAGAATAAGAAAAAGAAGATAGTGTTCATATCAGAAAGAGGAATCAGGCCTCATTCTAGCAATGCAGTTCAAGCAATACAGAGACATGTTTAAGGGATTAGGATGGAAATTTCAAGTATAATAGCAAAGGTCTGAGTTTCATAAAGTATCTACCTGATTACTGGGTTTCCTGAAGAATGTACATGTTTTTATGCCTGATTGTATAAAACATCCCCAGCTTCCACATGCTAAATTAGATATAGCTATAAAGGACCCCCTCTCCTGTACTGCCTATCATGTAACTAAAAAAAAAATATCATCTTTAAACACTGAGAGACAAAAGGTAAGTTTGAGGTACCAGTAAAAATGCCCAAGAAATGTTGAAGTATACCAAAATATAGACACATAGACAAAACTTAATTCTCTTTCAAAGAAAGGAGATGTGAAATCAAAATAATGAATGAAATGTTCTAGGAAAAGTGGTACTTGGAAATTATAACAAGTTGCAAACTATATTTGAAACACAGAATTTTAAAACTTTCCTTTACACAGATTGTCTTTATAAGATTCCTGTTTTTCTTATTGTAACATGTACTTCAAGCCTGGAGCATTTCATATAAAACTATCCCTCTTCAGTGGAGAGAATGATGACTCAATGCTGCATGCCTGCATGAAGAACAGAAGTGGCATGAGAGCTTTGGAGAGGAGACACAGTTGTCTTTGCTCCTGCTTCTTCTTTGAGAGAAACTTGTGAATCCAAGCTATCTTTAAGGAAAAATTCCAATGAAAGAAAGAGAGATAGAGAGAAACAGAGAGACATACAGATCAACAGAGAGACAGAGAGTCAGAGAGTTACCCTAGAACAATAGTAGTTAAGGGCAGATTAATACTTACAGACTGGTGCCTTTCCCTCTCAGAGAACAGAATGACCAATCTCATGGTACCTTTTGATGCTCCCTTCTAGGCAGGAATCAAAGTCTCTCTTGAAGGAAAGTAGGCAAGATTCCAGTGATATTTATCAATGCCTCTTTGCAAGCCTCATTTGGACAATCTATGGGAACATATATAACCTACATGGGCAATACACACATCTTCCATTATTACACTAGCTAGACCCATTAGAAATTCAAATTTTGGAGTTAGCCATTTCCTAAAAGAGGCAGCATGGAAGAATGGATAAAAAACTGGTCTCTGAACCAGGAAGACTCATGAGTTCACATCTCACCTTTGACATGCTAGCTGTATGACACTAGGCAACTCACTTGACCTTTTAATACTAGAGACAACTCTCTAAGACTTTGAAGTTACAAGGAAGGTACAACTCTAAAGTGATAGTATAGACCCAAAGCTAGGATGAGTTCCTTTATCAGGAGATCCCTAAATGAATGAAATCATAGACTCACTCCCATCCATTTCCCTACATAATGCAAAATTTTACTGTTGAAAGAAACTTGATCATTCAAAGATTCTGTGGAGCTCTGCCAAAAGTATGACTATTAAGTGACTTACCAGTTTGTGTTTCTCTTTGTTTCCTCCGAAAAACATTGGACTTTCCCCAAAGGGACCTATAGTCTATTTGGGAAATATAACTGTGCACAGATAAGATAATAAAAGGAACAAGTAAAGGAATACAAAGTCATTTCAAGATGAAGAGGGCTCTTAAAAACTCAATGGTTTTCTTTTTATAATTTGGGGCTTTTAAGGTGTTTTTTGTTTGTTTTTTAACATATAAAGCTATTCATGTTTTGAGTTCTATAAATGGCATTCACAAAGAAAAAATGCAAAGCCAACCCACCCCAGTAGGATGTTTTTGGAGATATAACACCAATCATAAGTTACCAAAAAAGATTTTCAACCAACTGTTATAGGGAGAGGCCAGTAATGGGGCAATAGAAGTCAAATGCCTATATAGCAATAGAGATGGGGCACAGAAATGAGAATAAGATAAAGTCAGTTAGTGGTTTACATCTAAAACATGTTAGCATCAGCTTAACATTTCTCCAGGTTCCCTCTCTCAGACAAAGCATAAGTTACCTACAAGTTCTGACAAAATCAAAGCCCTTGGAAGCCTGGGTTCATGACATATGGGTGAGGAAAATCTAACTTCCTCTCCTCCACAATAAGTTCAGATTCTAGCACCAAAAAATGCCTGGTCTAAGAGCTAGAATCTGAGTTGTGCTTTAAGAAAACTTTGCATTCTATAAGTCAGAGAAGAGGAAAGAGTATGTTCTGAATAGGGAGACCATTTCCAAAATGGCACAAAGGTGAAAGATAGAATACCATGTACCAGTAGCAGTTAATAGGTCAGCCAAACTAGAACAGAGAGTTCTCCATAAAGCAGTACTCAATTCTGTTGGCAAAAGATTAAGCACATCTGAGGCAGTGTTGAACATTTTATGATTCAATTAAGGTGCTTCTCTTCTGAAAGAAATGTTTTTCAATTAGATGTTTGTAGACTACCATACACTGTAATAATAAACTATGAAATAGGATCATTTTTAGATAGCTTATGCTTTTCAAATCAGTAGCTTTTTTTTTCACTTATCAAAAACAAATATGGAAAGAATTACAAATGGAAAAATAATCCATTATGTGCAAACATTAATTTGTATTTTAGGAACTAGCATGACTTAAAAGTAGATAATATTTCTAAAAGTACATCCTCTGCTCCTTTGCTCTTGTTAAAGGATATATCATTTACAGAACTGTAAGTGTTATGAAACTAATTATCACTTAGCAATTCCATCAAGGGCAGCTAGGTGACATAGTGGGCAGAGTACCAAGCCTGGAGTGAAGAAGACTCATCTTTCTGAGCTCTAATCTGGCCTCGGACACTAAGTGACCCTGGGCAAGTAACCCCATTTGCCTCAATTTCCTCATCTGTAAAATGATGTGGAGAAGGGAATTACAAACCACTACAGTATCATTGCCAAGAAAACTCCAAATAGGGTCACAAAGAGTCAAACATGATTGAAAAATGACTGAGCAACAACAAAAGTCCCAACAAGTTTAAAGGAAAGCATAATATCTCATTGGAAAAACAACTGACCTGGAAAATAGATCTAAGAGAGATAATTTATAAATTATTGGATACCTGAAACCCATGATCAAAAAAAAAAGAGCCTAGGTATCATCTTTCAAGAAATTATCAAAGAAAACTCACCTGATAGTCAAGAACCAGAGGGTAAAGTAATAATTGAAAGAATCCACCAATCACCTCCTAAAAGAGATACTAAAGGAAAACTCCCAGGAATATCATAGCCAAATTCCAGAGTTCCCAGGTCAAGGAGAAAATATTGCAAACATCCAGAAAGAAACAATTTAAGTATCATGAAAACACAATCAGGATAACACAAGATTTAGCAGCTTCTACATTAAGGGACCAGAGGGTTTGGAATATGATATTCCAGAGGTCAAAGGAGCTAGGATTACAACCAAGAATCACCTACCCAGCAAAACTAAGTGTAATCAATGAGGGGGGAAAATTGATATTCAACAATGTAGAGGCATTTAATGCATTCTTGAGAAGCCAGAGCTAAATAGAAAAATTGACTTTTTAATACAAGACTCAAGAGAAGCATGAAAGGGTGAACAGGAAAGAGAAATCATAAACGACTTATTAGAGTCGAACTCTTTATATTCCTACATGGAAAGATGATATTTGTGACTCATGAGACCTTTCTCATTATTAGGATAGTTGGAGGGAATATATACAGAGAGCACAGGGTGAGTTGAATATGAAGGGATGATATCTAAAAAATAAAACTAAGAGGTGAGGGAGGAATGTACTGGGAGAACGAGAAAGGGAGTGGTAGAATGGGGTAAATTATCTCCCATAAAAGAGGCAAAAAAAAAAAGCTTTTACAGTGCAGGAGAAGAGGGGGGAGGTGAGAGGGAATGAATGACTTTTACTCTCATTGGCTTTGGCTTAAGGAAGGAATGACATACACATTCAATTGGGTATGGAAATCGATCTTACCCTACAGTAAAGTAGGAGGGGAAGGGAATAAGGAAAGCGATGAATGACAGAAGGGAGGGCAGATTGGAGGAGGGTCTAATCAGAAGCAAACACTTTTGAGGAGGAGCAGGGTGAAAGGAGAGAATACAATAAATTGGGGTGGTGGGATAGGATGGAGGGAAATATAGTTAGTCCTTTACAACATGACTATTATGGAAGTGTTTTGCATGACTACACATGTATAACCTATATCGAACTGCTTGCCCTCTCAATGGGGGGGGAGGGGGAGAGGCGGGAGAGAATTTGGAACTCAAAGTTTTAAAAAGCAATGTTGGAAATTGTTTTGCATGCAGCTAGGAAATAAGATACACAGGCAATAGGGTATAGAAATCTATCTTACCCTACAGGAAAAAGAAGAGGAAGGAGAAAAGAGAAAGGGGGAAGGGGTAATAGAAGGGAGGACAGATTGGGGGAAGGGACAATCAGAATGCACACCATCATGGGTTGGGGGGAGGGGAGAGATGGAGAGAAAATATGGAAATTGTAATAAATTGGGAAAAAATAAAAGAAAGTATAATAGGGGAGATGCAAAGCAAGAGCCCCTTATTTTTGTTTTCATATGTGAGGTACCTAGCACTGTATATTCCATGTTGTTGTCCAGTTGTTCAGTCATGACTCACTCTTTATGACCTCATTTGAGGTTCCCTTGGCAAAGATACTGGAATGGCTTTTTACTTATTTTTTCAGTGGATTAGGCAAATAAAGGTTAAATGACTTTCCCAGGGTCACACAGCTAATGAGTGTCTGAGGCCAGATTTGAACTGAGGTCTTCCTGACTCCAGAGCCAGCTCTCTGCCCTCTGAGTCACCTAGCTGCCTACACCTTCCATGTAGGAGATGCCTGATAAGTATTCATTGAATTGACTAAATCCATTTGCTCCATTATAGTTCTGGGCCTTTCCATAATTTATTAATATTGAATCCAAAGCAGAGCATTTCAAACATATGTGGCTGCACTGATTCACCAACCACTTTCTTTTGTAGGTACCATTACTCTGTGATATAAGATAAAGTGATCTCAATCTACTAACTTCCATTGGAAAAGAAAATCTCCAAGAACTAATGCACTTAAAGTATGCTAAGCTGTAAAAATATTGCTGTACTCCTCAGCTAGATCTACAGAATCTAAAGTAATGTAAAGACTTCACTGTAACTTAGTAACTTTGGGCTATATAAATCCAAAGCCAGGCTCAAGCAAAACCAAAATTACATGGGAGGACAATGTAGCATTTATTCAAAGTAAAGTGGATGTCAGTCAGTCATTTAGAGAGTTTCCTGGTAGCTTCTGTTACATAGATAACTGAGGTAAATGCATGTTGGTGCATTGATGAAGGGATAGTTAGCTATTGCTATACATGTGTAGCACTAAAAACATTGGACCTCTGAAGCAACTGAGAAAAGATGATTGCTATGAGCAATGAATAGAGCAAAAGCCAACTGTTATTATGGAATTTGGGTGAAAACTAAATTTGGTAAATTTAAGATAAAGTAACCCAGCAAAAACTGGCATTTTATCCAATGAATCTGATTCATATAGAGAGTCAGCCTAAATAATAATAATAACAATAAAAACGATGATAATAGCTAACATTATATAGTGTGTTAAGGTTTATGAAGCACTTTCATGTTTATTGTGAAGTAGGTGCTAGTATTATAATCCCCATTTCACATATGAGGAAACTGAGACACAGAAAAATTAGGTCAATAAGCACTTATTAATCATATATTAGTATATCAACAAAATGTATTATATTACATAATTATACTTATATATAAATAATAACTATAAAATGTGATTATAGATATTTCTAATTCTATGTAAAACTAATTCATTGCAATTATATACCCTATGATTATATAATGTTATATATTAGATTATATCACATATGATATATTAATTATTAATTAAACAAGCACCTATTATGTCCGGGTCCTGTGCTAAGCTTTGAGGAGAAAAAAAAGCATACAGTCCCTGCTCTCAAGGAGCTTACAGTCTAATGAGGGAGATAAATTAAAAGCTACATGTAAACAAGATATATAGGATAAATTGGTGATAATCAACAGAAGGAAGGCACTAGCATTATGGTGGGTTTGGAAAGGTTTCATGTAGATGGTGGGATTTTAAATGGAACTTGAAGGAAGACAGAAGGCAGAGGTGAGAAGAGAGAGAATTCTCAGCATGGAAGACCGCCAGTGAAAATGCCCAGATTCATGAGATGGAACATCCTATGAGGAAAGGCAAGAAGACCAGTGTCACTGAATTATAGGTTACATGCAGGTCAAATGGTGGGGCAGGGGCAGGTAAGGAGAGAATAAGGTGTAAGAAGACTGGAAAGGTAGAAGGGGACCAGGCTATGAAGGACTTTAAATGCCAAACAGAGGATTTTATATTTGATACTGGATGTGATAGGGAACCACTAGAGTTTATTAAGTGGTAGAGGGTGGATGATGTGGTAAGACTTGTATTTCAGGAAGATGACCTTGACAACAGAATGGAGGATGGGCTGGAGTAGAGATACCAACTTAAAGCAGAGAAACTTAAAGCAGAGATACCAACCAGCAAACTATCACAATAGTTTAGGCATGAGATTGATGACGACCTATACCAATGGAGCTGCAGCGTCAGGGAGAGAAGGGGGCAAACACAAGAGATATTATAAGATTGAAATCTATAAAACTTAGGGAACACTTTTTTTTTTTGCTGAGGCAATTGAGGTTAAGTGACTTGCCCAGGGTCACACAGGTCTTGTCAAGTGTCTGAGGTCACATTTGAACTCAGGTCCTCTTGATTACAAGGTTGGAGCGCTATATACTGAGCCACCTAGCTGCCCCTAAAATCTATAAAACTTAACAACAGATTGGATATGGAAGGTGGGGTAAGAGAGTGAGGAGACAAAGATGATACCTAAGTTGCAAGCCTGGGTGACTGGGAGGATAGTGGGTCCTCAACAGTAATAGGCAAGTTCCGAAGAGGAGAGAGTATGGGGTGGGGGGAGATAATGAGTTGAGTTTGGGATTCATTAAGTTTAAGATGTCTGTAGGATATCCAATTCAAGATGTACAATAAGCAGCTGGAAATATGTGAGTGGAGAGTAGGAGAGAGGTTAGGGCTGGATAATTAGACCTGATAATCATTAGTACAGAAATGATAATTGAATCCATGGGAGCTGATAAGATCATCAAGTGAAATAGTACATAGAGAGAAGAGGGCCCAGGACAGAAGCCCTGTAGGACACACACAGTTATCAGGCATGGTCTGGGTGAAGAGTCCACAAAAGATGCTGAGAAGGAATGGACAGATAGATGGGAGGAGAACCAAGAGAGAGTGGCATCATAAAAACCTAGAAATAAAAGAGTATCAAGTAGAAGAAGGTCATTGACAGTGCCAAAGTTGGAGAATCTGAGAAGGATGAAGGTGGAAAAAAGACCATGAAATTTGGTAATTAAGAGGTCCTTGATAACTTTGGAAAGAGCAATTTTGGTTGAACGATGGCATTAGAGGCCAGATTGCAGAGAGTTAAAAAGACAGTGAAAGGAATAGAAGTAGAGGTACCAGTTGTAGATAGCCTTCTCAAGGAGTTTAGCCACAAAAGGGAGGAGAGATATAGGGTGACAGCTATTTTTGAGGGTGGAAGAGCCATTGGGATTGTAGGCAGGGAGAGATTGAAGATATATAAGAGCAGGGATGATAGAAGGGGTCATCTGTGGGACGAGATATGATAGACAGGTTTGCCTTGGCAAGGAGAAAGGCCACCTCTTCATGTGAATCAGGAGTAAAAGAGGAGAATCTGAGTAATGTGAAAAAAGAAGAGGAGTGAAAGCTCTTGGTAAATGGCCTCATTTTTTCAGTGAAATATGAGGCTAAGTTCTCAGCTGAAAGGATAAGAGCTGGGGAAGTCATGGGAGGTTTGAAGATAGATGAAAATGTCTGGAAAAGCCACTGTGGCAAGTGAGTGGGTCAATTAGTGAGGTATAAAAGGATTGCCTTGCCACAGTGGGGAGCAGTTGAAATTAGCCAATATACACGTATACTGAATTTAGTCGTCAAGGGTCAGATATTCTGAGGCAGAATTTGAATAGGTCTTCCTGACTCCAAGTTCTATGCTCTACCCACTGGGCCACCTAACTGCTCTGTTTATTTGTTCATTATGCATTCATTCATTTACAAATTATGCATTCATTTACTTATGTGAATCCCAAACAGGCAAGTAACTTGCCCAAGATCACAAAGCAGAGTCAGGTTTTGTTTGCAGTTTTTATCAATATGAACTTAAATATAATATTTGAGATAGAGTTCAAAATTACTACTCATATGGCAAATAAGCTAAGTTTCATGCCAAGATAATGGACTGTCAGATTTGCTATGCAATCACACTCTTTCTTCAATATTGATCAGGTATGGCAGGAAGGTCATGTGATTCCAGCAGTCAGTTCATCTGTACTGACAGTGCTTCCTCATTATAAAGATATTGACACAATGAACTGAACAGATGAGGAATTTTGAAGTGATCCCCATTTATCATCATTAGAAGTTGCATGAAATAGGATCTAACTTAATTTCAGGAAAATCGATCTTTTCCCACAAAACAAGTGCTTTCTGAGAACACTGATCACAGTGTGTACTTGTCCATTGGCTCAAGTAAGAATTAAGATAGTCTCAATGAGATAAAACTGACTATCAGTAGATATATGGAGACTTACATCTAACTGTATTAAGCAAAGAAATTATGAGCCTTAGTACCTAATGCAACTGAAGATGTTTTATAATTAGTTTGTGAATATGAAGGTAGAATAGGAGATTTTAAAAAATATTGTTCCTTTAAAAATTTATTTTTAAAAGAAATACTGAGTACCAATTTGGGCTATTAGATATCAATTAATGTTTTAGATACAATGCCCAAATAATCATTTGTGCACAAGTCTGTACAAAGACTAAAATTGAAACCTGAAAGACTGTGGATTTCAATTGCTACTACTTAGTTTGTATATCTCAGTAAAATGGTAAGACGGTGAAATGTTAACTTACTGATCTTTAACCTGTGTCTCTGGAATCCATTTTCAGAGCAATACATACAAGGCTCTCAGCTGGGTTGAGAATACTCCCTATGGAGCTATAGCTTAATGCACTGATCAAAGTGCGTTTCAGCAGGCCAAGCAGATAAACATAGCCAACCCAGATGCTAACCAGTCATTTCAAGGACCTTACCATGGAAGTCAGAAAGAGAAGGTTTTTACTTTCAATTTCTCTTAGGACATTCATATTATTTCCCTATTAACTTGCAGAGATACCTGTCTTATGAAAAAGACTTAGCATAAACATTGTTAAAGAGCATTGTGGTGTAACTCTGTAATTACAGAACTCATTGCCCTCAATATGTAGCAAATGTGTTTCCCTGATTCTCACAGGGTGAGGATCACCTGATGAAAGCATAGTTTGAGCTTGTAATATGCACAAAACAACACCGTATGAATCAAATATTTGGACATATGCAAATATGGTGCATGACTCATACAAAGAGCAGCCTAAGATGCTGTAGCTCCCTGCGGTGAGCTTACCAAGCCGAACTTAATCTTGCCTTCCTTTTATCTTTCCAAAATGTAAAAGATGCTGGTTTTTAGAGTCCTCTTTGGCCAGAATGGATTTTAAATGCTGTTAATTCCCTTTTTTGGTGAAAGAGCTCATGAGATTCCATTTCTAACTTTGTTTGCACAATTCAATGAAACAATGATTAGCTAGGGTTCGTTTCAAATGATTATATGAGGAATATTGCGTATTTATTCAGTGCTCAAGGTCTTAGTATTTTGCAGCCTAAACCTAGACATGTTTCAGATTATGTCTATATTTCAATCTTTAGAAAAGGCATAAAAGTTTAATTAATGCAACATAAGCAATTTTCTATAATTCTATAATTTTTCTATAATTTTCTATAATTCATTTTCCATATTTCGCAATTAGTCTCACACTTTTAAACTAATAACTACAGCTGTTTGCAGTAAGGCTGTATGCATTTCTAAACAACAACAACAACAACAAAAAGCAGTAATAATTTTACATTTATGTGAGTACTTAAAAATTTATGAATCATTTTACTTCTATCATATGACCTAATCCTCACGATAACTCTGTAAGATTCATAGAGGAAGTATTATCCCCATTCTATAAGTGAGGAAATTGGGGCTCAGTTATGGTTAATCACATGGTGAAACTCTGTATGTGATTAAGGTTCTGGTATAAAGTTATAATGTATACATATATGTATATAATAAATATAAAGTGTATAAAAGCTACATAAAAATAAAATTTCAATTTTCTGAGTATTAATTTTAAGTGTTTGAACATTTTTTGTGTGCCTATTGATGTAGAATGAAATATATGATCAGAGAACCAAAGCTAGTGCAATATGCATTGAATTTTTTTAAAAGGTGACTAATATAGATCAATGACTAATACAAAATAAGTGAAATGAAGTTCATTCTTAAATATACAAAGTCTGTTTTCTTGGCAATAGGATTCCTTAACTTTGGTTTTCAGTAAAATGAGAATGACATTGTAATGATAAAGTAATCATTTTAAAGTACATAGCTTAGACACAGCTCAGAATGAAGTAAAGTGTTGGCCATCATTCAGTGAATTTGAGATAGATAATAGCCATCCTGAATAATTAAGGTAGAATAGTGGAGGTGTGCTACAAATTTGGCCATTGAGTCTGAATGAAACAATCTGGACATCTTTTTCCCTCAAAGAAAAGTTTTATTCTGTTAATGCAAGTTAGAAATAACTTAATTTTGTATTCATACAGTAAAATAAGTTTTAATGAAAAAGATTTTTAAAGTCATATTAGTCATAGAACTTAGCACTAGATGGAACTCCAGGGTAGATCATCTAGTCAATACTCTCTTTTTATAGATGAGGAAACTGAGGCTCAGAGAGGGGAAGTGACTTGCCTATGGTAATAGTTAACTAGTAGGAAAGTGAAAATTAAGAACAGGTTTCCTGAGTCCCAGTACAATGCTTTTTCCACCTGAGTGGGTTAATTCTGTACTTACATGAAGTAAGATCACAAAAACATACTCTTCTCTGCTAAAGACTGTAAGGATAATTGATTTAGTGAACCAGTATTGACCCTCACTCACCAAAAATCAAACAAACAAAAAAAACTAACAATAATGAGATATTCTCTTCTGGGTCATGTTGATATTCAGGCTCCCCATCATAAGAAAGGACCCTGGTGGTGGTGGCGTTCAAGTCATTTCAGTCATGTCCAACTCTTTGTGAACCCATTTGGGGTTTTCTTGGCAAAGATACTGGAATGATTTGCCATTTCCTTTTCCAGTTCATCTTATAGATGAGGAAACTGAAGCAAACAGAGGTAAGTGACTTGTCCAGGGTCACACAGCTAGTAAGTATCTGATTTTGTCTGGATTTGAACTCAGGTTTTCTTGACTCCAGACCCAGTGCTCTATCCACTATAACACCTAGCTGCCCAAGGACCCTAGTACCATATTCATAAGAAAGGATTCCTCTACTAGCCTTTACTGGTTTTAATGGCCATAATGTCTCACTGATCATTAGACAATATCTATATCTCAGTAGGAAGTATGGTGGCAACCTACATAGTTTTATCCATATTTGAGTCCATTTTTAGTGTAGATAAATATGGGTTTTCCTTCTATTTTGAAACTAGGACAGTGTTTCCACTTAGGATAGTGGGAAATGTGTCATGGTCTTACAATGCTGTTTGAAATATTTTTGCAGTATTTTCATAATATTGTGACAAGCTAAAATTGCATGCTACTGAGAGACAATTAGAACTCCATGTGGCCCAAGAGCCATGGTAGGGCACAACTTGATAGCAGCAGGGAGAATGAAGAGGACACCCAATTTCTATGTTGATATTTTATTCACAAATGCTTTTTCACTATGAATGTTTTAGTATATACATATTTCTAAATGATGGATGAATAGATAGTGAACATAAACTGATGGATGTTTGTAGATAAAATTGGAAACAGAAAATTAGGTCTAGCTTTCTGTCTAGTGCTCTCAAGTCCAGTTAATTACATCAGCCCTTGCACAAATACTAACTCTCTTGGGAGAGCCCCAGTGCCTGATCAATCTCTCCATTAGATTTTCCTTGATATCCTATTGAGCGCCTGCTCTCATCTGCTGTTTTTTTCCTCCATCCCATTACTGCTAATTATATTCCCCCTGGGCCAAACAGAACAATTGTGCTCCTTCTTGGCATTTGCAACCTTCAAATACTTGTAGAGGGTGATAGGCACATCTTTACCTATTTTTATGTTTTCTTAAATCGTTTGCACTGGAATCTTAAATACTTAGGGTTTGCTCTTCTCTAAAAGTCTTAGTTTCCTGATGTTTTCATAGTCTGTGATACTTGGAACTTGCTACAATATTTTAGTAAAGAACATTAGTAACGTTAGTAAAGAACTTTTAGGAAGAATGTTAATTCCTTTACTTATGACTCCTGACTGTAGCTAGAGCCAATCTTAGGAGAGGATGTGGTTTGCCACAGGATGTTACAAGTCCAAAAATGAAAAGAGGCTCTCTGCAGACACATATCTGATAACCAATTTTTAATAAAAGGATTCCTTAATGTGGTGCACAATTACACAGAATCACAGACTCTAAAGCTGGAAGGGAACTCAACCGTCATTTAGTCAAACCTAGACATGAACTTGGATCCTCTCTACACAGTGTCTGACAACTCATCCTCTAGCCTTTGCTTGAAGACCTCTGGAGATAAGGAATTCATAAATTCTAGAACAAGGAAGTTAGAGGACATTTAGAGAAATGAAAGTCCTGTATAATTATGGTTCTAAAGGGAATGACTCAAGAAAATGTAGAATATACTTGGAGTCTCACACAAAATTCACCCGTGGACAATTTAGCAATAAGATCAATTCACCCACCTTCTAAAATGCAGTTTAAAAAACTGAAGTTTAAAATCAAACTTGGACTCATTTTAGACTACGATATTTTGTACCAAGGAATATATTGTTTCTTGATGAGCTTAAGCTGTTTCATGAATTTGTGCTTCATCTTCCCAACTAATCAGTGAACAAGCATTAATTAAATGCTTACTTATTGTGTGCCACTAACTATACTATATGCTGAAGATACGAAGAAAGGAAAGAACCTGGTCTGTGCCCTCAAGGAGCTCAGATTCTAATGGGAGAAACAATATGCAAACAATTACGTATAGTGTAAATGGGAGGTAATCTTGGAGGGAAGCAACTAACAGTGCTGAAAACCAGAAAAGGTCTCTTGCAGAAGGCAGGATGGTTTGAGCTGAGTGTTAAAGGAAGCAGAGAAAGCCATGTGATGAGAGTGAGGAAGCAAAGCATTCAAGGCATGGGGAACAGCTAATGAAAATGCACAGAGTACAGACATGAAATGTCTTAGGCAAGAAACAGCAAATTGATTAGGATTGTAGAGTACATGGAAGTCAGTAAAGCATAAGAACACTGTATAGTAGGAATGGGTGAGTTTATGAAAGACTTCGAAAGTCAACCAGGGGGTTCATAACTGATCCTGGAAGTAATAAAAAAACCACTGATGTATATTGAGTTGGGGGAGGCAGGCAGCATGATGAGATTAAATTTGAGATTTAGGAAGATCTCTTTGGAAGCTGAGTGGAGAATGGACTAAATCAAGGAAACACATGAGAAAAGGAAACCAACCAAGAGGCTACTGCAATAGCACAAGTATGATGTAATGAGAAACAATGCCATGATGGTGACCATGTGAATGGAGAGAAGATTGTATTTGAGAGATATTGGTAAAGTAGAAATGACAAATCTTGGCACCAGATTATAAGAGTGTGATTATAAGAGAGATGTGGAGGATGACACTGAGGTTGTGACCTTGGATGACTGGAAGGATGTCAGTATCCTTAATAGTAATAGATAAGTTTGGAAGAGAGAAGGTTTGGCTTGGGTGTGTGTGGGGGGGGAAGATAATGAGTTCTGTTTTGTATATGTTGACTTTGAGAAGTAGAAAGAACATCTAGTTCAAAACATCCAATAAACAGTTGCTACTATGAAATTGGGGGTCAAAAGAAAAAGCTAGCTAAAGGTATCTTGGAATCATTTGCATAGAGATGATAATTGAGCAAATCAAAACAACTCTGAAATACTACTTCACACCTATCAGATTGGCTAACATGACAGAAAAATAGAATAACAAATGTGGAAGGAGATATGAAAAAATGTGGATTGTAATGCACTGTGGGTGGGGTTGTGAACTGTTCCAACTATTCTGGAGAACAATTTGGAACTATACCCAAAGGGATATAAAACTATGCATACCTTTGACCCAGTTGAACCACTACTAGGACTATACCCCAAGGAGATCAAAGAAAATGGAAAATTTTGTAAAAAATTTGTACGAAGATACATCTACTGGATCTCTTTTTTTGGTGGCAAGGAATTGGAAATTGAGAAGATGCCAATCAATTGGGGAATGGCTGAACAAATAGTGGTATGTGATTATGATGGAATACTATTGTGCTATAAGAAATGATAAGCAGGATGGTTTCAGAAAAAGCTGGGAAGACTTATATGAACCAATGCAAAGTAAAGTGAGCAAAACCAGAGAATATTGTACACATAACAGCATTCTTGTAACAATGATCAACTGTGAGAGACTTATCTAGTCTGATCAAGGCAATGATCCAAGACAATTCCAAAGGATCCATGACAAAAAATACTACTCACCTCCAGAAAGAGAACTGTTGAACTCTGAGTACAGACTAAAGAATGCTTTTTTCATTTTCTTTATTTTTCTTGCTTTTTTTGTATGTGCAACATGGCTAATACAGAAATATGTTTTGCTTGACTTCAAATGTATAATTGATATAATTTTAGTTGCCTTCTCAATGGGTGGGGGAGAGGCAAAAAGGAGGGCAAGAATTTGAAATTTAATTTTTTTAAATGAATGTTAAAATTAAATAAATAATTTTAAAAGGGAAAAAAGAGTGAGAGATAGTGTAGATGGAGGAGAAAGAGCCAAGGACAGATTTTCTGGGATACCCATAATGAGTGGGTGTTACTTGGAGAATGATCCATCAAAAACAACTGAGAAATAGCCAAATAGGAGAGCAAATGCCAAGGAGAACTAGAGAGGAGAGAGTATCTAGGAGAAGAGGGTAATCAACAGTACCAGAAAGCTAGAAAGAAGCCAACCTAGATAACAAACTCTGCTTCAGCTCATCCCTTCATAGTGCTAGCTCATTCACCTCAACCAGCCTACATGCTGGCAGATCTGGGGAGAGTTCCTCAAAGAGAGAGGAGGAGGTCAACCACAGCCATGACCACGTACTACAACTCAAACTCTCTACAGGGTTATTCTTGTGTAGGGAACAGTGACACATTCCTATTGCTCACAATTGTTGGCCTAGAGTCCCCATTGGTGTGTTTCATATTTGAAAAAAAATCCATTACAATGATGTTACTGACTATTAAACATTTGCTAAATGATAAGACAAAAGCAAAAATACTCTATACTTAATAGAATGCAAGTGTAGGATTAATCATAAACTTTACTTAAGAGACCAAGAGCAATAGTAACTACAATATTATTCAATAGAAAACATAAGCAAAAATAATCATAACATTTTAATAGGAGGCAAGAGCAGAAATAATCATAATATTTACTCAATACATCAAGAGCAGGCAAAATAGAAAATAAATGTGGATTATACTTTCCCAATGTATTCAGTGTCCATGGAGAAGAGTAGGACCACACAGAAACCTAGGATGGCAGTGCATAAGCAGGAAAACTCATGAGCTTGAAGCTACTCAAGACTTTGTATGAAAGGCTCTAATGATAAAGTCTCTTTAAAGAATAGTTTAAGGGGCAGCTAGGTGGCACAATGGATAGAGCACTGGCCCTGGATTCAGGAGGACCTGAGTTCAAATCCGGCCTCAGACACATAATACTTCCTAGCTGTGTGACCCTGGGCAAGTCACTTAACCTCCTTGCCTAGCCAAAATAAATAAATAAATAAATAAAGAATAGTTTACAACATGCATCATCTTCTGGACAAAACTTCTTCTTTTTTTTTGGTTTGTTTTTTGGGCTAGGCAATGGGGTTAAGTGACTTGGCCAGGGTCACACAGCTAGGAAGTGTTATGTGTCTGAGGCCAAATTTGAACTCAGGTCCTTCTGAATTCAGGGCCAGTGCTCTATCCACTGCACCACCTAGCTGCCCAACAAAACTTTTTCTTTGCCATCAGCTCACCTTCTGATTATCACAGTTTTCCAGCTAGACAAAGATGTTTCACCACTACTCTAGAGCTACAGAATCTGTGATATTCTCTTTCAGGACACAGCTGCTTTTTTCAGGGTGCTGAGAAAGTATTATGCTTTTTCAGTGGCAAGTGGTTCCTTTAAGCCAAAGAACGCCTATGTGCTGTCAGATCTACTCTAGGTTCTAAGGAGTTTCGCCCTCTCAAGCTGTAGACAGAGATAGGCTCATGTGCATAATACTGTATAGCATTATTGATTTAAAAGGTAGAAATGGAATAACTAGCTAAAATAAAAATAAAACATACATTCTTTTGCCATAAAATTGGAACAAAAAACCCCCTAACCACATATAATACTATTTCCTAAAATAAACCTAAATATGGGGGGGGGGGTATCTTCACAGTACTTCAGAACAGGGATAAATTCTTTGGAAAGCAATGGGGGAAAAAGACCATATTTACTGCATTTCTATATTATATCAATGTTCTGCTTTGAAGAGAAAACTATTCCTTTTATGGGTGGTACTGAAGCTAATCTTACTCTGTGAAATGGGAGGGTGGATTAGGTGACCCCTTCAAGCTCTATATTTATGATCCTAAATCTTATAATTCTATGAACTGCTTTGGTAGAGGGAATTTCCACATCAGCAGTGCCCATCCTGGGGAAATAATGGGATCAAAATGGGATCAAATGATGGATCAAAAAAAGAAAGAAAGAAAAGAAATTAAATCAAATTAGAAGAAAAGAGATTTTTTCCAGCAAATTTACATATGTATTTTCACTTTAAAATGTTATATCTATTAGTAGAATAAATTCAAATTTATACACTTGAGACCATAGAACAATTTTAAATTTAGTTGATCTATGAATACTAATCAGAAAAGCTTAATTAAAAACACTATTTGCATATTACCAATATGATACAACATTCTAGTTAAACATTAAAACATCATCGAATTATTTTTCTTTTTCTAAAAACAACAGCATCTTATTTTACTAACGTGTACACTTTCAGAAAATGCAGAAAACTACTACATTGTTGAAATGTCCACCTTCATTTCTGGGTGTTCCCTGAAACTATGAGGAACTACACTGAAGTAATAAGGACACTCGTAGAAAATGTAAAGCTAATTCTGCCCTTTGCAGTCAGTAGAGTGCAAACGATAAACCATCCTGAGCACAGAGGGGAAAAATTTCTCTCTCTTAGATCTCCCCACCAGCAGCTTCTACAGCCACTGGCAACTGTCCAGAGAAATGGATTCAGCAGAAGACATGGTGGAAGCCTGAAAAATTTAGGAAGCTATATCCTCTTCCCCAGCCAGGACTCTTTTCAGAGATTTTCCTGGGGCATAAGCCCACAGGCAAACTTCATTATATATGTGTGAAAGGGAAATATTCCCTACCTCTGCATAAACAACCCAAAGGGCATACCTCCAGAGGTTTATATCAGTGATGGGTTGGCGGGAGAAAAAGGGAAGCTGGAGGGAGAGTAGGTAGAGAACTGGATTAGATAAGTGGTTGGCAGAATTTTGCCATTAATTCCAGACAATTATTAATTTCTAAGAGAAAGTTATGCCCTTTGTGCAACATTTTTGCTGCATGTATCATCCTATGGTATAAAATAATAAATCTGTCACATAAACCTCTGCATTTTCATGCATGCTACCACCTCTGTCTTTTCCCTCTTGCTCTCCTGTTTTTCACATTTTACCTCTTAGAAAATAGAGCATGCATATTCTTCATCCCAGAGAACTCACTGTTAGGTATATACCTGGAGGAGATCAAAGATAGAAAGGTTCCATATAAACCAAAATTATTTATAGTTGTTCTTCTTGCAGTAGCAAAGGACTG
The DNA here is from genome assembly GCF_003287225.1 of Phascolarctos cinereus. NCBI lineage: Eukaryota > Metazoa > Chordata > Mammalia > Diprotodontia > Phascolarctidae > Phascolarctos > Phascolarctos cinereus. The sequence continues at coordinate 122,567,249 of NW_027556180.1, read as the reverse complement.
GAAACAAAGTAAACACCTGTCAACTGGGGAATGACTAAACAAATTGTGGTTGCATAAATGAAATGGATTATCACTGTACCTTAAGAAATGCTGAATATTAAGATTACAGAGAAGCATGAGAAGACTTATGAACTGATGCAAAACAAAGTATGTAGTACCAGGAAAACAATATACACAGTGACTACAATAATGTAAATGGAAAGAACAAAAAAAGGTATTGAACACAAAGTTCAGTAAGCTGGGATAAGGGTTGGCTACCATGATCTGTTGATCATTCACTTCCCCTCCGATGTTGTGATAATCAAATATGTTCAGTAGTTCCCTGTTACTTCTAGGTTACAATACATGCTTCTAGGCTCATGATTTAAAGCCCTTCTCAAACTATCTGTAGCTTACCTCTCCATGAATACTTAACACTATTCCCGTGGCTTCTCAGTGGCCCAAGCTTCTTCCAAGGTCCAGTTTATGTGCCAATCTTTTATGGAAATCTTCTCTTGATGCCTTTAGTTAGTATTTTTTCCCATATTTGGGCTTGTTTTGTATAGATCTTCTCATTGATTTATTACAGTATTCTTTCCCACCCACTCAAATTGTCATGTATACACTAATCTGTCTAAATGTTGTATCTCCCAATAGAATGTAAGGTCCTTGCGGGTAAAAAAATTTTTTTAAATTGTCTTTGTGGCCCCAGCACCTAGCACACTGCCTTCTACATAGTAGGCAAGTAATAAGTACTTGTTTGATTGAATCAGAATCAAAACCAATACATGACATTTTGTGATTCTAAGAAAATAATTTTAGAAATAAAATATATGTTTTAAATACTAAGGACAACAAAAAGAGGACTGTTTCAGTTTGGGGTTGGTTAAGAATAGCAAATATTAAGCCCTTACAATATATCTGTCCAACCCAACATACACTGAATAACCAATCACCTCCGTAATAAACCAATGAAAAGATCAATAAAAAGCAAAATCAAATCTGTCTCTAAAACAGAATTACTTCTAGAAATGTGTGTGTGTGTGTGTGTGTGTGTGTGTGTGTGTGTGTACTCAAGTTATATGGGCACTGAATTATATGTAATAACCATTTTCAATACAACCACATATGAATACAAAAGCTTGGACCCATTGGGATAGCTAACTTGGACAGACGGATGTTATTTTAGCCACATTCCTCTTTGGCAGCAGTGTGACAAGCAGCTCCAAATTCCTGAGTAGACAGTAACTGTTTATATTGAGGAAACAAGATGATACATCCTTTGGATATTTGATACTATTTCAGCTGCTGACTTCTCAACCTTATCTAGAACCATCTGATTAGAGCACCAAGGGAGCCTATAGACTGAAATCAGACTAAGAGTCTGAATCTTGCACAAAATAATAAGTTAATTTAAAAAACAAGAACAAAGGTCTTTTTTTCAGCCTTTTTTTTTTTGACTGGGAGATGGGGGGGGCGGGCAGTTTGAGAATAACAAAGAAGGGCTGTGACTCCTACTTGGAGTATAAGAGAAATTGGAATTGTTCAAATCCTTGTTCAGTTGTGTCTCATTCTTTGCAACCCCACTTGGGATCTTCTTGGCAAAGATACTGGAGTTTTGCCTTTTCCTTCTCTAGCTCATTTAACAGATGAGGATACTGAGGAGAAAAAGGTTAAGTAACTAGTTAACACAGCTATTAAGTGTTTGAGGCCATATTTGAACTCAGATCTTCCTGACTCCAGGCCCAGTGCTTGGTCCACTAGCTGTGCCACCTAGCTGCCCTGCTCAAATCCTTATTTGTTTCTCTTTATTTAGGAGAATGATCTTCTGGCTAAAAGGAGGTAGAACAAACATGGTTTTAGACAAGGATTTAGAGCCAAAGCTAGTTGAGTTCCAGATGCAGAGTCAGTGTATCTGGGTTCAAATATTGCTTCTGTCCCTACCTGTGTGATATTTAACAAAGTACTTTATCACTCTGAGTCTCAGTTTCCTTATCTGTAAAATGAGGGAGCTGGATTATGTCCCTTCTAGTTCTAAATCTGTGATACTATAATCATAAGAGTATCTATTCAGTTTTTAGATCATAATGTTAACATATAACATCAATATATAACTTTAATGTTTCCAGAGTGCTTACACACATTATCTCATTTGATCCTCATAATAACCCTATGAGGTAGACGCTCTCATTATCCTCACTTTATAGATGAGGAAAAATGAGACTGACCAAAGTTAAATGACTTACCCAGGGTCACACAGCTAGTTTAAAAAAAACTGACTTAGAATTCAAACTCAAGTCTTCCCGACCTCAACTACAGAGCTCTTTACCTAATACCTTTTTTGTGCTCAGCTGTAATTAGTAACTTATCTTCACTACAGAAACAAGGTGGCAGCATGGAATAACATTAGATCTAGATTTGAATCCTATCTTTGCTGCTTACTGCCTAGGGCAAATCCCTATACATTCTGGGCCTCAGTTTTCTCCTCTGTAAAATGAGGGGATTGGGGTACATAATCTCAAAGGTATTTTCTAGCTCCAGGTCCTAGATCCTTGAAGAAAAAGGGAAGAGATTAATTAAAACCAGAAAAGTCCCTGTTTTCTAATTCTGTTGAACAAATACTTTAAGCATCTACTATGTGCTAAGCACAAGAGACACAAAGACAAAAATACATATAAATCCAGCCATCAAGAGGTGTGTATTCTACTGGGGGTGGGGGTGGGGATACAACATTTATGAAGATAAATAAATGCAAAATAATTTGAGGAGGGAAAGAGTGGTAAGGCTCTGCATAGGAGATAGTATCTGAACTGAGTCTTGAAAGAATCTAGGGATTCTCAGCATAGAGTTGAAGAGGTAGTGCATTTCAAGTATGGAAAACAACTTGTGTGAAGCCACAAACAGGAGATGAAATACCAAATTTGGGGAACAGCTAGTAAGCCAGTTTGACTAGAACATCATGTTACAAAAGGGAACAATGTGAAATGAGTTTGAAAAGCTAGCCTCCCAAAAGATCTTCTTACTTGTAGTATCTGTCCTAGCCACTGCTACTAGATCATCCTCCCTTTGTGTATTATTTTATATAGCAACCTACAACTCCCCATTTCCTTCTAAATAAAGTCCAGATTCCAAAGCTCTATACAAATATGTTTTGAACTTACCTTTCTAGTCTTGTCTTCCCATTCACTCATTCTATATCCAGATAATTATTCAGTAGCCCCTGAAAAAGTATATGCTCTGACTCAGTACTACTTACTTGGCTTCCAACCCCTGACTCCACCTGCTTGTTACCAGATACTGTCCTAGATTTAGACTATTCCTGTGACTGCCCCCTACTTAATTCTCTCAATGCTGGCTTCTTATTCTTCACCAATGACCAGTAGTTGCTACCTACCTGGGAAAGTCTTCTCCAGAAGAAAGGATGCTTTAAGGTGTTTCTAGTAGTCCTTGTTTTTCAGCCCTTAAATCATCTTTAAAATAATAATAAATCTTAGTCTTCATTGAAAGGCTTAGTACCTTTAATCTCACTGTACTTTTTCCTAGTCTGACTATATCTAGTGTATTTTATTTGGCTCTGAGTGCCATATTTTAGGAAGGACATGGATATACAGCAGAGGGCCACCAGAATAGTGAATTGTCAATATGCTATAGGACAGTTAGTTAAAAGAAATGGGAATGTTTAGCCTGTATAAAACTTAATGAAGACATGATTTACATCTATAATATTTCAAGTGCTGTCAAATGGCAGAGATTAGACTTGTTCTGTTTGGCCCCAGAGGGCAGAAGTAAGGACAATTGTGGTGAGGGGAGGAGAGGGGAAGGGAAGGAAAGGGAAGGGAGAGGGATGATGTATGAAGTGGCAAATTTAAACTTGATGTCTAAATGTCAGGGGAAATTTCCTAAAGATGCTACTGTCCTAAAGATAGCAGTTACACAAAAGTGGAATGTGCTGCCTTCAGAAGGTAAAGGCCAGATGAACACTTGAGTGTGTTTTACAGGAAACTTCTCCATGTAAGAGTTAGACTAGGTGGCTTTTGAAATCTCTTCCCACTCTAAGAGTTTGTGATTCTTATGAAGGTTGAACCACCACCACATTCATTCTTTATTCAATCAGTTACTCTGGGAACATAAATAAAAGGGAAAAACAATCCTCACTTTTAAGGAGTTCTAATAAGGAGCTTAGTAATACAAAATGAATCAAACACAATCCTTGAAAAACTAAAACATAATTCTGACCATTGCCAAAATTTATTTAACTCTGACTGCTTCTTTCAGGTGCTATTTATTTGTGTAGCTATTATAGACCAAGTCTGTTCCAAGCAACGTGTAATGAAATGGTAAGATTTATTCAATTAGAATTTTTAACATAAAAAGAGTTTCTTACTAACTTGACAATGTTTTGGTCTAAATTATACAGGTAATTCTGTTTAATTAGACTAGGCCACACTTGTTGCCTACTATAGCTGAATAGAACATAGGTCTTCTTGCACTATGCTATATATTTAATGGCTATTTCAGGTGACTAGGAATATAAGATCTTAGAATTAGAATTTCAAGAGACCTTAGAGATCTCAGTCCAACTCCTTCATTTTGCAACTAAAACCCAAAAAAGTAAGATGATTTGCCAAAGGTCTCATAGATAGTATGTGGCAAAGCCAAGATTCAAACCCATCTCCTTTGATAACAGATCCAACATTGATATGAGCAAAGTAAAAATGGAATAAGGGCCTCATACCCTGAAAAATGGAACAAAAAAACCAACCTCCAAAACTAGAAAAAGTAAATATTAAAAAGGCTAAGGAAAGAGATACATTAATACACTTAGTAGAGTCATGAATTGATCAAAGCATTCGAGAAAACAACTTGGAATTACACAAGAAAGTCATTAAACTGTTGATCCTCTTTGATGCAGGGTTCCCATATTGAGTAAATGCTCCAAGGAGATCAAAAACTGAAAGTTGCTATATGTACCAAAATACTCATAGCAGCAATTTTTTTGGTAACAAAGAACTGCAAATAACATGAGGGCCCATAGACTCTGAAACATCTGAACTATGGAATATAAGCGTAATGGAATGTTATTGCCCAGTTTAAAAAAATTGAAAGGACAGATATAATGAATTGAGAGGAGCATGAGAACATTTACATAAACTAATGGAGAATGAAAGAAGTAGATCTAGGAGATCAACATACACAAGGGACAGAGGAAGGGAAGAGGAGTCAATAAATATTTATATAGCCTCTAGTACAAATTTCACCCTTGCTTTGTCCCAATACCTGCATTTAACAACATCTCAGAAAATAACTGATCAATGGAAGAGATGAAAGTCAGCCCAGAGCCTGCCAATGACATGTATAAATATACCACTGACTACTCCAGGCTTCCCAGTTACTCCCTGAAGTTGTCAGTCATGATTTGGCTATCAACCAGGTATCTGAATATCAGTTGACCCTCCATGAAAGCTGTATGACAGAAACAGAGTAATCTTTTCTATGATGCAAGGAATAAGGTTGTCTGGACCCCTTCACCAAACCTTCTTTCCCCTTCCTTTACAGCCAGCAAACTATACTCCAGGGTAAATTGTCAACACTATGCAAGATTCCTCAAAATGGCAAAACATTGTATCTAATGTGAAATATCATGTAGTACATCCAAGAATTGCTTGCATGAAACCATTGGCTTAAAGTTATGTCTAACAGAACAAATCAAGCTATTTATTAGGCAAAGAATACAACACAGAAACAAGTGTGACATCAGCCATATAGCTGCCAACTCTGAAATACCTTGCTCTGATTTTCATATGCTAAAATCTATTATAAGGAAATTTAACAAATAAGAAGCTACCTAAAGATACAGTGGATAAAATAATGAGTCAGAAAGGCCTGGGTTTAAATCTTACCTCAGACTAACTAGATGGTTGACCCTGAGCAAAGCATTCTAACTCTGAGAGATTTGGTTTTCTCATCTGTAAAACAGGAGTTTCTCATCTGTAAAATGGATACTTCCTTACAGTGATTATCATGATGTTCAAATAGAATAATGTCTATAAAACACTACATAAATGCCAGTTATAATTACCAGCCATGACCTACCAAAAATATACTTCATTTTCCAGGAAAAATGTCCAAGAAATCTTGGTTAAAAATCTATGTTTATTTTGTAAATTGTTTCAGGAGAATAACATCTTAACTATGCCAGACTGTTTGAATTGGCTTAAAGTTGCTTCTAGTTTAATGAAGTTCAATTCAACAAATATTTACTGAACCTACTATGTGCTTAACACTGCTTTGTATCAAACCTCAGCTGTAGTAATCACATTTATATGTCAAATATGTGCAAGATCAGATTGCCAGATACTATCATTTCAAAGAATATATCTGCACAATTTAGCTTTAGGAATTTGAAGTCAGCAAACTTACCTGAACTGTCACTTTGCCTCATTACCCTCAAGCAAATAGTTAACTTGAAATTAGGGTACACAGGATAACCTAACAGAAAATCCTGGAGGAAATTGGCCAGTTAGACAATCTAGGCTTCTTTTCTTTCAAGGAGTCACAAGTTCTTTGATTTTATATTCAACACTAAGAATCAGTTCTACTGAAAAATTAGGTGAAGTTTCAAAACTTGCTTCTACAGTCACCATCCAGACTTATTTGAAGACTTACAAAACAAGCAAGACTACATCAAGAAAGATGTTCTGTCTACATGTGCTCGATTCATTTTAAAAAATTTTTTTTAAAAATTAGTATTTCATTTTCCCCAATTGCATGTAAAAACAATTTTAACATTCTTCTTTCAAATTTTAAGTTCCAAATTCTCTCCCTTCCTTTCTTCCCTCCCCTCCTACCTTCATTGAGAGGACAAGCAATATGACATAAGTTATACATGGGTAGTCTTGCAAAGCACATTTCCATGTAAGTTGTGCTGTAAAAGAAAACACAAAAAAAAAGAAAAGAAAAAGTATCTTCAATTTGCATGCAGGCTCCACCAGTTCTATCTTTTGAGATGGGTAGCATTTTTCATCATAAGTTCTTCAGAATTGTCTTGGATCATTGCATTGCTGAGAATAGCTAAGTTATTTACAGTAGATCATCATACAATATTGCTGTGACTGTGTACAATATTCTCCTAGTTCTGCTCATTACACTTTGCATGTAAGTCTTTCCAGATTTTTTTGAGAGCATTCTGCTCATCATTTCTTATAGCACAGTAGCATTCCATCACTATCACTTACAACAATTTGTTCAGCCATTCCCCAATTGATGGGCGTCCCTCAATTTCCATTTCTTTACCACCACTAGAAGAGCTGCTATAAATATTTTTGTTCATATTTTTATTTTTATCTCTTCAGGATACAGACCTAGTAGTGGTATTGTTGGGTCAAAGGGTATGCATGGTTTTATATCCTTTTGGGGATAGTTCTAAATTGCTCTCCAGAATGGTTGAATCAATATTCATTGCCACCAACAGTGCATTCATCTTTTAATTCTCTCATATCCCCTTCAACATTTATCATTTTCCTTTTCTGTCATATTAGCCAATCTGATAGGTGTGGGGTGGTAGGTCAGAACTGTTTTAATTTGTATTTCTCTCATCAGTAGTGATTTAGAGCATTTTTTTTTATAGCTTTGATTACTTTGTCTGAAAACTGCCTGGTCATATCCTTTGACCATTTAGCTCTTGATTCATTTTGACAAGAGTCATTCCTTGTCGGGGCAGCTAGGTGGCGCAGTAAATAGAGCTCTGGCCTTGGAGTCAGGAGGACCTGAGTTCAAATGCAGCCTCAGACACTTAATACTTACTAGCTGTGTGACCCTGGGCAAATCACTTAACCCCATTGCCCAGCCAAAAAAAAAAAGTCATTCCTTGCAAATCTTAGCAGATCAAGGATGTTAGTTAATTGATTTATGGAGGTGGCAAAGTATCCATTGAAAGCAATGGCCTTAAGGAGTATATTGGCCTTCCTTTTACTCTGAGTATGACTACATGCAAGAGGACTTTCATAGTTTGTATTTAACACTAGTCCTTGTTATACCACTTGTGTAGTGACATGTTGTATTTTGTTTTTGTTGTTAAACTCCTAAGGCTTTCTCTTAGTACCTATCTATACTCTCTCAAGAAAGACCTGAGTTTGAAGCCAATTCCTGACACTTAAGCAGCTATATCAGTATAACCAAGTCTCTTAACCTTTCTCAGCCTCAGTTTCATCATCTGTTTAAAATGGCAATAATCATACTTATAGTAGTCACTATACCAGATTGTTGAAAAATCAAATAAATGAATATATATCAGAGTTTTCCAAGTCTTCAGACAATATATAATGTAAATCATCATGATCTTGTTCATCTTTCTTGAAGGAGTTCTGATAGAAATGGTCATGGGACAAGTTATCATTCTACTATTATTCTTTTATATTTAATGTTCTCTAAGCTATTGTACAGGTGAATAAAATAACTATCTCTTGTAGTTCAATAAAAGCATTAGGATGTAAGCTCATCTGTAGCCTCAATGAAAGTAGCCCCAGTATAAACTCAGTAGCAGATAGGACAGTAGAGTTGATATACACCTTAATATTATTCCCATGTGATTTTTATCATCTCTGCTAGGTCTTTGTATTTTGAAAGCTTCTATTCAATATAACTTGGAGATTATGATTTTTTTTGTTATTGTGACATCTTATCTGTAATAACATATCTTTCTTAGTGGAAGGTATCTTACTGGAAGAAATCAAGATCATGAATAAATAGAAACAAATAGAAAACATCCTTATCATCCTCTCTGCTAATGGAGTTGTCCCAAACATGCTTTCAATGAGTCTGCCAAAGATAAGTTTGCATATCAATATTTTCATTCAATTATAAAAATCAGCAATCTTATCTACCTGTGCAATAGTCTACCAAACATTAATCATAAAATTATATTAATACTTATAATTATTCATGATAATTAATCATAAAAAGAATAATCGAATGATAGCTCATTCCATAACTCTGTCTATTTGAATTCTATTAAATAGAAGAGTCAAAAAGTGGGCAGGACTAGACCTGTAACTTCATCAAAATAGAGAACTCTCAGGTGAGAAAACTCCTTCTAGTAATGCATGTCATCATTTTCTGTACAATATATAGTCTTAAGACAATGCCTAGAGTACTGAGATTTTAAGTGATTTTCTCAAGGTCACACAGCCTGGATTTTAGACACCTCTATACCATACTTTCTCAAACTTCCTTAAAGATCAGAAAAACTAAATAATTACAGCATACTTCCCTCTACTCTGAAGAATCAGGATAATATAAGGGTAGAATATTGCAGGTACTGGCAAATTCAGTTCACTGTTGGTCTTACTAGACTATTTTTCTTTCCTTTTTTTTTTCCAAATTCCTTGTTACAAGTGGTGGCTCTTGGGTTAAGGTAGGAGAAAAAATTTATTCAGAAATTGAGATGTCATAAATACTAAACATAAGCAAAAATTAAAAAAAAAAACCTGTCATTTCACCAAAGCTTTACAGCTCTCCTTTCTCCTGTTTGACTCTGGAGCCTGCTCATTGTCCATCTGAAATACAAAACATAAGTACTGATGATCCAATTCTATAGGTTGCCAAGCTAAGTAAATGTCATAGTCTGGAAAATAAGCATGCTTTATCTGCTAGGTTTTTCCAGTGTGGGTAGTTAAAACATACTCTATTGAGAGATTATGAATTATAAATCTCATTCATGAAGTTTTGCAGTTATTCAGGACTTGGTACAATCAGTCCCTGTCCTCTGCAAACAGGCTCATCTGAAGGCCCTCTCACCATCTATAGGCAATCTCTATCTAATGTAGACTTTGTAGTTGACATTCTCAATAATTTCCGCACAAGTAACAATCATTTCCTTTTATCGATAGCTCAGCCATAAGTTCACATTTAATACAAAGTATCATTCAGAGCCCAATGGTTCAAACAAATAATCCATTTAATAAAAATGTGTAGAAACTCCTGCCACCCCTCTTCCCCAAAGGCAGTTAAAAGGAAATTTAGGAAGCTGTTTGTGACCTTGGCCACTTATGTAGTATCAGTCCCACCTGGTATTGTGGGAATGGGGGGGGGGGGAGTTAATTCATACCTCCTCAGTTCCACAGGTATCTTAACCCAAAAGACTCTACCTCCTATCTTTTGGCTACCAATAACGTAAGTGGCCAAGCTCACAAACAGCACCCTTGTAAAACAACTTCTCACTGTTTCATCCTTAAACCAAATCTGAGGAGTACTCAGTAAAACAGTTTTTTAAAAAATGCTTGAGGGGCAGCTAGGTGGCAGAGTGGATAGAGCACGGGCCCTGAAGTCAAGAAGACTTGAGTTCATATCCAGCCTCAGACCAAACACTTGACACTTACTAGCTGTGTGACCTTGGGCAAGTCACTTAACCTCAATTGCCAAAAAAAAAAAAAAGGCTTGATCCAGCAATACAACTTCTAAGGCTATATCCCAAAGAGATCATAAAAAATGGGAAAAGGACCCACACGTACAAAAATATTTATAGCAGCTCTTTCTGTGGTGGCAAAGAGTTGGAAATTGAGGGAATGCTCATAAATTGGGGAATGGCTAAACAAGTTGTGGTATATGACTGCAATGGAATACTATTGTGCTATAAGAAATGATGAGCAAGCAGACTTCAGAAAAACCTGGAAAGACTTACATGGATAAATGCTGAGTGAAGTGAGCAAAACCAAGAGAATGTTGTACACAGTAACAGCCACATTGTACAATGACTAACTTGGATAGACTTAGCTCTTCTCAGAAATGCAAGGATACAAGACATCTTCAAAAGTCTCATGATGGAAAATGATATTCACATCCACAGAAAGAACTATGGAGATTAAGGGCGGATCAAAGCATATTATTTGCTCTTTTTTTTCCTTCTATTTTGTTTTGTTTCTTCTTTCTTGTAGTTCCTCCTATTGGTTCTAATTCTTCTTTATTCTTGACTATTCTTCTAATTCTTGACTAATATGAAAATATGTTTAATAGGAATGTATATGTAGAGCCTATATCAGATTGCATGCCATCTTGGGGAAAGGGGAAGGGAGAGAGAGGAATAAAACTTAAAACTCAAAAGCTTATGGAAATGAATGTTGAAAACTAAAAATAAGTTAATAAAAAATATTTTTAAAAAGAAAAAAAAGTTTTGCATGGGCTTCTCCTTGCCTCTAGCCTGCCAAACTAGGTAAGGCCTACTCAAAACTCTCTGGAACCCATCCAAGGATGCTTCTGGCTCACTCAGTTCACGAACCCATGGCTGCTTCAAGGTCCTGTCTATAACTGACTGGAGACCACACTACTATCCCCATGTTGGCTAAGACTTGCAAACCAGGGTTCTACTGTCCTTTCCACTATAGGTGCTATCAAAGCTACTGCCTGCAGATTGGATGTCACTGCAAAGGCTGAACAAGGTGTTGTTTATGATTGTGATGGAATACTATTTTGCTATAAGAAATGATGAGCAGAATGCTCTCAGAAAAACCTAGAAAGACTTACATGAACTGATGCAAAGTGAAATGAGCAGAACCAGAAAAACATCATATATCATAACAGCAATATTATATGATGATTATTGGCTATTATCAGCAATGCAAGGATCCAAGACAATTCTGAAGGACTTATGATGAAAAATGCTATCTATCTCTGAAGAATGAACTGATAAGAGTCTGAATACAGATTGAAGCTTGCTTTTTCTTTATATTCTTTATTTTTCTTGGGGTTTTTGTCCATATTTTCTTTCACAACATGATTAGCACAGAACTATGTTTTGCATGACTGCACATGGATAACCTATATTAAATTGCTTCTCTTTTCAATGAAGAGGAAAGGGAGGGAGAGAGAGACTCTGGAACTCAAAAACGTTTTGAAATGAATGCTAAAATTGTTTTTACATGTAATTGGGGAAAATAAAATATTAAATTTTTAAAAAATTATTGGACTACCTGAAAGCCATTATTAAAAAAAAAGAGCCTAGACATCACCTTTCAAGAAATTATCAAGGAAAACTACCCTGATATTTTAGAACAAGAGTGTAAAATAGAAATTGAAAGAATCTACCACCAACTCCTGAAAGAGATCCCAAAATGGAAACTCCCAGGAATATTCTAGCCAAATTCCAGAGCTCCCAGGTTAAGGAGAAAATATTGCAAGCAGCCAAACAGAAACAATTCAAATATAGTGGAGCCACAGTCAGGATAGCACAAGATTTAGCAACTTCTACATTAAAGGATCAGAGGGCTTGGAATATGATATTCCAAAGGGCAAAGGAGCAAGGATTACAATAAGAATCACCTACCCAGCAAACGTGAGTATAATCCTTCAGGGGGTAAATGGATATTCAATGCAATAGAGGACTTTCAAGAATTCCTGATGAAAAGACCAGAGCTGAATAGAAAATTTAACTTTCAAATATAAGACTCAAGGGCAGCATACAAAGGTAAACAAGAAAAAAAAATCATAAAGGATCCAATAAAGTTGAACTGTTTACATTCCTGCTGTGAATGACTTGGCTGTTCTCAGCAATGCAGTGATCCAAGCCAGTTCTAAAGGACTTATGATGGAAAATGCTATTCACCTCCAAAGGAAGAACTGGTGGAGTCTGAATGCATATTGAATCACACTTTTAAAAACTTCTTTTATTCTTCTTTGTTATTATTTGGTTCCTTTCCTATCCTGACCCCTTAATGAGTCAGTGTGACTCTCTTCTATCCTCTATACTCCCCCTTACCCCAGTCAAGATCTTTGAATCAATTCCATCATTAGTACTCATGTAGCTAGAGAGCACACTGGTTAGAAGGCTGGGCATGGAGTCAGGAAAACCTGAGCTCAAATCCATCCTTGGATACTTACTAGCTGTGTAACCCTGTGCAAGTCACATAACTTCTTCTGTTTGCCTCAGTTTCAGCTACAAAATGGGAATAGCACCTACCTCCCAGGGTTGTTGTGAGAATGAAAAAAGATACTTGTAATGTGCTTAGCACAGTGTCTGGCACGTAGTTAAGTGCTATATTAATATTAGCTGTTGTTGAAGTACCAATAGTTAAACTAATGTTTACAGACCATCTAAAAACTAAAAGCTAAAATGGACTGAGAGCTACTGTACACTTTTCTTTATTTCACAGGTTGTCATGACCAAAGAATCAATCATGATATGGCCAGCATACTAGTGATAAGCCTTTCTATACATAGCTAGGCTAATTCTTAGAAAGGGAAAAAAAAATACTCCATTTCTAATACTATTCTCAAAGTAAAACCTACCAGAACTTACTGATAAAGCTTTCAAGCTTTATGTCACCTCCATGCCATACAGGGTCAGTAATAAATGCTTATTAATTTGATTATAAATTCATTTTGGACATTACTTTTTTAAAAATTTTCTTTTTTTAAATTTTTTCCATAAGCTTTTGAGTTGAAAATTTTTCTCCCTTTTCCTCCCCCCCCCAAGACAGCACACAATCTGATATAGGGTTTACATTTACATACCCATTAAACATATTTTCACATCAGTGAAGTTGTAAGTACAAATTAAAACCAATAGGAGGAACCATCAGAAAGATGAAACAAAACTCAACAGAAGGTAAAAATAAGTGATAGCGATTCGACTTCCATAGTTCTTTCTTTGGATGAGGACAGCATTTTCCATCCCGAGGCCTCTGGAGATGTCTTAGATCCTCATAAAGCTGAGAAGGGTTCAGTTTAACAATCTTAATCATTGCATAACATGACTGTTATTGTGTACAAAGTCCTCTTGGATCTGCTCACTTCACTCAGATCAGACCATATAAGTCTTTCCAGGTTTTTCTGAAGTCAGCCTGTTCATCATTTCTTATAGCACAATAGTATTCCATTACATTCATATACCACAACTTGCTCAGCCATTCCCCAATTGATGGGCATCCTCTCAATTTCCAATTCTTTGCCACCACAAAAAGAGCTGCTATGAATATTTTTGTACATGTGGTGGACATTACTTTCTAATGAACTATAACAAATCACCATTTATACAAGCTGTGGATAAAAACCAGATCAATAACCAGCCTCTCTGTTGTATATTAACAAATGGGGGAAAAAATCTATTAGAGGAGAAATAAGAAAGAAAAGGTATCTTCATGTTTATATTTCTTTCCTAAACTTTCTGATGTTTGCGTTGCTATTTTTGGCAAGCATTTTAAAGTTAACATAGTATTTTGGATCAGAGGTGCTTGTAATATGTGGCATAAGGAGGGAGGCAGGAAGGATAATCATTGCTTGATGATAGAACAAAAGACTTAAGAAAAACAATTCTCTTTGCCTTATAACATAGTTTCCTTAATCATAGAGAAGACTATTCCATCAATGAAGACCAGAATAATTTCTTTTTTTATATAAAATAATTAAGAATGTACTATGGGCCATCTACTGGGCCATGAAAACCATTTCATATCTGGACACTTGGTTGTCCATCATTGCTTCATAAGAACATAACTATTTGTTCTTATCACTCACTTCAAACTTAGCAGAATTATAAGGGGTTGAGTATAAGGAACAGATACATTACTTACCCTAGAATTAAATACCTATGTATTCTGTGTATGGGCTCATTTAAATAGTTGACAAAAATGTCAAAGACAGAAAACATCTATCTAAGGAAAAGTTAAGGTGCAATAAGGAAAGCTAGTAGCTCAAGGGAGAAAGCTAGTAGCATGACAGAGAACCATGGGACAGAGTGGTATAGCCAGAGAAATCTCAGGAGAAAACAACAAGGAAGGCACAGGTGATCTGGCCTGCATGTTGACATTCTTGGTGCCTGAAGGGATGAAATGCTAGCTGCTATTCAGACACTGAGGGGAAAGGTGAGCAACTTGTTTACGGGTGCTTCTCTCTAGCATCCTGATACCAATCCATGAGTTTAAACGAGCTCTTTGTTTCTTCCAAGAGTTTGGCAAGCCTGCGTGTTGCATGGTATGCCGATTGCTTTGGGGCTCTGTGGGCAGGTGGGACCATGAGTATCCGACATGCTTCCATTGTTATTTTATTTGCTTTATATTTTTATCTTAACATTTTATTGAATTTATGTGTCTCAAGTATTTCTGGGACTATTCTCTGTGCTTCAAATGTACTTCCTTCTCATCCCTGCCTCATAGAATCCCTCTTTTATTTCAAGAAACAACTCAAGCACCATTTTCAACATCAAGCCTTCTCTGGTCTTCCCAACAGCTGGTTTGCTTCTTCCCAAACTGTTTTGCGTTTATTTGTATGTATTTTCTTCTAAATACATGTTCTATGTGCAGAATGCCTATTCTGCATATATTAACATATGTACTTTTGTTTCCCCTATTAGAATGCTGAATAGGAGTTATTTCATTTTTTGCATTTGTATCCCCAATGCCTGGCACATAGTAGGTATTTAGTAATAAATATGTGCTAAGTGATTTATTAGAGTGAGTATCTTATAGGAATGTGTGGTATGTTGGTTTGAATAAATTCCAAATAATAATAGAAACTCAAGAAGTAGAACATGACCCAACTGCCATGGGGGCCCTGACCTACGAAGTACGAGAGTCGGAAATGGCTAAGTTGGATACCACTGACTAATCTCTTCTGTAAGAATAGTCTTTCCTGTTTTAAAGTTCAGTTTAGTAGTAAAACTTGCCCTTGTTTACAACATTAAGTGTAAGTTTTGATTTTTAAAAATAAAATGGCAAAAAGATAATGAATCATTACTTCAGGAAGCTTATTCTTTAACACACAAGTTCTCATAAGCATATTTGAGAAAAGCTCTGTGGAGATTAATATTGAAAGGAAGTTTTTACAGTAATAGAAATGCGCAACATTCAGCCATTGATCTCATTAGGAGAAAGGAGAGCAGTGAGAGAAGAAATTATGCACTACCAGGTTGTCAGGTCAGGTCAGCTCAGCAGATCAAGATCAGGAAAGAAGCTTGGGAAATAAATCTCATATGAAATATAAAGTTGTTTGTTTTTTCTATAGAGAATATGGTGGAGAGAAGTTCAGGGAACCTGTGGATAATTGATCACACAAAATTCAACTGAGTAGGACATTACTCTTCCAGCTTGTCAATCAATAGATTACCTGGGGGCTTGGGAAGTCTATTAATTTTATTTACATTCTATATTTTTAAACATTTTTTATCTTTGCAGAAGAAGGAAACCATATAGAATTGGTATTAAAACCTTCACAAGCTAATCTTGTAATCTCTAAGCAAACAGGTGCTTTTCATGGGTGGGCCCAGCAGAACTTTTGATTTTTCTTCACTTCTCCTCCACTGCCAGGTGAGGAAGAAGGAGAAGAAGTAAAGATCTCAAGAGGCCACACCCTGAGCTGGCTCTGAGGTGTGCTCGGTTTCACATACTTCCCCAGACAGAAGGATGCTAAAAAATGTTCCATCCAAACTGTCTTCCATAATTATCTTTGTATGTGTAGGGTATCTTGTTGCCAGACGCATATACGTAATAAAAGAAAGACTGTGGCCCAAAGGAGGTATACAAAGACCTTGCCATCGGACAATGTTCTTGTCTGTTAAGATCCATGTGCATGGCAAGACCCAAAGATCAGGGGTAGGGGGAGGGCAAATGACCTTAAGTCCAATCCACACAGATCTATAGAGTTACTTTGGCAGAACCTCTTCTTGAAATGTGTTGAAAGAAAAAATTACAAGGACTTTCTATCACTCTCAGGTAGAGGTTTGGGGTGCTGAACCTATGCTTCATAAGCAGGAAATTAAGATTCAGAAACAAATTTTATGCCTGTGCACATTACCTAGCTGCTGGTTGTTCTGTGTTCTAAAAGCGCTTGGCCCTTACAAAAATCTTTTTTTTTTTTGAAAAGAAAAGCCTGTCTTAGCAAAGGCTCTGAGAACAGATAGTATCCTTTTGTGGGAGCAAGAAACTAAAGGTTTTTCCTTAGTTTGGTACTAAGTCTATATAGGACCTGATTCTCTAAAAGAACTCAAGACAAAGCTTTGGTTTCTTAATGAAAAGGAGGGCTGGAATTACCCACTCTTCCTTTTATGGGAAGGAGATAGCACATTAACTCTGGACTATATCTTAAGCCAGAAGCTGCAAGCATGGAAAAGCTCCACAAATCCAACTAAAGTAAATCTGAAAGCAAGCCCAGGACTAGCAAAGCATCATTCATCAAGAGCCGTGAAAATCATGACAGGAGAAATGTCCAGTAGTAACGAGATGCCACACCCACACACAGAGCAGAGACCAGATCATCAGGAAGTGGCCTGGCAGAGAGATATTACCGGAAGATATTTGCAACCCTGAAGCATTAAAAGCAAGAGGTGCTCCTCCACACATGCATATAAATTTAGACATATTTGTTCTCTGAATATGTTTTCTATGTACGTTCCTCTCCAGATGTGTTCACAAGAATTACCCACTCACCCAATGGTTGTTCTGTGTGTTTGGCAGTGATCATGACTTTATGGTTCTAGGTATGTAAAGTACTTTGCAAATGAATATTTGCTTATGAATGTTACACTGTAGGAAAAAAATGTTGAGAATTTCTATTGTTGGAAACTTTCTGGGCTGTCTACAGATATTATAAAACACACCACCCTTTATCTTCATATATATGCTGCATAATTAGAGAGATTCTTAAGCAAGTTTTATCATGCATGGGAAAGCTGCTTCACTTAAATTATTAAAATACGGTGTTAGACTTAAAAGACTCTAAGTTAATGAGTGATGACAAATGGATGAATCATTGAGAGGAAAGGTTCTTTGCTAAATTAAACAAGCTTGTGAAAGTGTTACACAATAATAAAATTGGTTTGGCCTATAAATCAATGAAATCTATGATTTAAAAAAAATCTATACAGCCTACTGAGGTGTCTAAGAATATTGTCTGTGAAAGATTTTCATTGAGTTAAATGCTCAAGTGAAAAGCAGAAAACATTTTCCTTCTTCTACCTACCTAACCTTCAGGCTATTTACCTGACCCATCCCCATCATCACCACTTCTTTTTTTTAATAATATTTTATTTTTCTTCCCAATTACATGTCAAGAAAATTTTTAGCATTAATTTTTACAAGAATTTGAGTTCCAAATTTTTCTCCCACTCTCCCTCCCTCCCCTCCCCATTTCCTAATTTGATAGGTAATACATGTGCCATCATGTAAAACATATATTCATATTAGTCACAGTAGTGAAAGAAGAAACAGATCAAAAGGGGGGAAAACCACAAAAAAAATAAAGTAAGTAAAAAGAATATGCTTCAATCTGCGTTCAGAGTCCATCAGTTCTTTATCTGGATGTGGATAACATTTTCCTGTGAGTCCTTTGTACTTGTCTTGTATCATTGTGTTGCTGAGAAGAGCTGAGTCATTCATAGCTGATCATCACTCACTGTTGCTGATACCATGAACATGTTGTCCCGATTCTGCTCATTTCATTTTGCATTGGTTCATACAAGTCTTTCCAGGTTGTTTTTTTTTCTTCTGAAATCTGCCTGTTCATCATTTCTTATTGCACAATAATATTCCATTACATTCATATGCTACAGCTTGTTCAGCTATTCCCCAATTGATGGGCATCCCTTACATTTCCAATATTTTGCTACCATGAAAAGGGCTGCTATAAATACTTTTGCATATGTAGGTCCTTTTCCCATTTTTATGATCTCTTTGGGATATAGACCTAGTAGTGGTATTGCTGGGTCAAAGGGTATGCACAAGTATGGTTGCCCTTTGTGCATAGTTATAAATTGTTCTCCAGAATGATTGCATCACTTCACAACTCCAACAACAGTGCATTAGTGACCCAATTTTCCCACCTCCTCTCCAACACCTATCATTTTCCTTTTTTTTTTTGGTTATATTTGTCAATCTGATAGGTATGAGATGATCCATCAGAGTTGTTTAAATTTTTAATTCTCTAATCAAAAGTGATTTAAGGCATGTTTTCATATACCTATAGATAGTTTTGATTTCATTTGAGACTGCCTGTTCATATCCTTTGACCATTTTTCAATTAGAGAATGGCTTGTATTCTTATAAGTTTGACTTAGTTCTCTATATATTTGAGAAATGAGGCCTTTATCAGAAACATTTGCTATAAAGATTGTTCCCCACTTTCTGCTCTCTTCTAATCTTGGTTGCATTGGTTTTGTTCATGCAAAAGCTTTTAAAATTTAATATAATTAAAATTACCTACTTTACATTTTGAAATGCTATCTCTTGTTTGGTCATAAATTCTTCCTTTCTATCAAGTTCTGAGAAGGGTCAGTTGAGGTTCCCCCAGTAATATAATTTTGCTATCTGTTTCTTCCTGTAATTCACTAAAGGTCTACTTCAAGAATTTCGATGCTACGCAGGTTGGTGCATATATGTTTAGTATTAACATTACTTCATTATCTATGGTACCTTTTTAGCAAGATGTAGTTTTCTTCCTTATCTCTTTAACTAGGTCTATTTTTTTTTGCTTTTGCTTTCTCTGAGATCACAATTGCTACCCCTGCTTTTTTTTTCTTTTTTACTTCAGCTGAAGCATAATAGATTCTGCCCCAGCCCCTTGCCATTGCTCTGTGTGTGTCTCTGCTTCACTTGTGTTTCTTGTAAATGACATATTGTAGGATTTTGGGTTTGGATCCATTCTGCTATCCACTTCCGTTTTATGGGAGAGTTCATCCCATTCACATTCACAGTTAATTACTAACAACGTATTTCTCTCTATCCTATTTTTTCCTCCTGTTTGTTGTCTCTGTCCTTTCATCCTTTCCTCCTCATGGGTGTTTTGCTTCTGTCTGCTGCCTTCCCTGATCTGCCCTCTCTTCAGTCGGTCCCCTACTCCCCTCCCCTTTACTTAATCTCCTCCCCTCTTATTTCCCTGTTGGGTAAGATAGACTTCTATATTCAGCCAATTGTGTATATTATTCCCTCTTTGAGCCAATACTGATGAGAGTAAGGTTCAAGGAAATGGCCTATCACCCACTCTCCCATCTTTCCCTCTACTATAATAGGTTTTTTGTGCTTCTTCATGTGAAATAATTTACCCCCTTTTACCTCTCCCTTTCTCTGCCCCTAGTATATTCATCCTTCTCATCTATTAATTATTTGTTTATGTCATTCCCTCAAATTCACCTTATACCTATACCCTCTGTCTATGTATATTCCTTCTAGCTGTACTATCAGTGGTACAATTTTTAAGAATTACAAGTATCAACTTTCCATGTATGGATTGAAACAGTTCACCTCCACTGAATCCTTTATGATTTCTTTTCCCTTTTTAGGCTTCTCTTGGGTCTTGATATTGAAGATCATATTGTTTGTCCAATTCTGGTCTTCTTATGAAAGCTTGAAATCCTTCTATTTTATTGAATACCCATTTTTCCCTTGAAGTATTGTGCTTAATTTCACCAGGTAGGTGATTCTTGATTGTGGTCCTAGCTCTTTTGCCTTCTGGAATATAATGTTCCATGACCTCTGATCCTTTAATGTTACAGCTACTAACTCCTGTGTAATCCTGATTATGGCTCCTCGATATTTGAATTGTTTCTTTCTGGCCACTTGCAGCATTTTTTCCTTAACATGATAGTTCTGAAATTTGACTATAATTTTCCTTGGAATTTTTATTTTGGGATTTCTTTCCTGAGGTGATCTGTGGATTCTTTTAATGGCTATTTTGCCTTCTGGTTCCAGGTATCAGGGCAGTTTTCCTTGCTAATTTCTGAAAGATGCTGTCCAAATCCTCTTTTTTAATTATGGCTTTCAGGTAGTCCAATGATTCTGGCATTTTTCTCCCCTGGATCTATTTTCCAGGTCAGTTTTTTTTTTTCCAATGAGGTATTTTACATTTTTTCCTATTTTTTTCATTGCTTTGAATTTGTTTGATTGATTCTTGATGTCTCATAGAGTCAGTAGCTTCCACATGTCCAATTCTAACATTCAAGGAGTTGTTTTTCCTCAGTTAGCTTTTGTACTTACCTTTTCATTTGCCCAATTGTATTTTTAAGGGGTTATTTTCTTCAATGTATTTTTGTATCTCCTTTTCCTTTTGATCAAGTCTACTTTTTTAAGCAGTTGTTTTCTTTTTCTAAGCTGATGAATTTTTTTTCATAATTCTCTTGCATCACTCTCATTCCTTTCCCCAATTTTTCTTCTACCTCTCTCCTATATGATTTTTAAGCTCCTTTTTGGGCTTTTCATGAGTTCTTTCTGGGCTTGAGACCATTTCCCATTTTTCTTTGGGGTTTTGCTTATAGGTGTTTTGACACTGTTGTCCTCTTCTGAGTTTGTGTCTTGACCTTCACTGTCACCATAATAACTTTCTATGGTCAGATTTTTTGCTCATCTTTTTTGGCCTTTTTCCTTTCTTTTAAATTTGAACCCTGCTGGAAAGGGCACTGTCTCAGGATTCTTGTGCCAGGGGTTGCAAGGCCCGGCTTGATGTTGCCCTGAAGCCCACGGGGCCTCTTGTTTCTGGTCCTGCACTGAGGTGTTGTGGTGTCTGGCAGCTTACTTGGTGCTAAGCCAGGGTACTAGTGGTGGGGTCTGTTCTGAGGCCAGTGGGGTGTTTTTGTACTTCCCCAAGGTTACACTAAAGAAGAAGGAGATCTGGCCACTGGAGGCTGCCTGTTTGCCCAGGGCTCAACTGAAACATGTGGTAGGCCCAGTTCTGGCAGCTGCCTCTTTACTTAGGCACTAGTAGAGTTATCTAATTGTTCACTTGGGGCTATACTGAAGCACGTGGAGGTCTAACCACTTGAGATTGCCTTTTTGGAGGGGCTATGTTGAAGTATATGGAGGTCTCCCACCATTTCTACTACCACTTCTACTGCTCTCATCTCTCCCCTGAAAAACTCCATTAGCACTTAGTCACTTAGAAAATAGTTGGTGTTCTGACAAAATACAACAACCATTCCTATTTAAAAAAAAAACACTAGAGAGGAATAGAGTCTTCCTCAAAATGATAAGTAGCATCTACCTAAAACCTTCAGCAATCATTATATGTAATGGGGATAAGCTGGAAGCATTTCCAATAAGATCAGGGGTAAAACAAGGATGTCCATTATCACCACTGTTGTTCAATATGTACTAGAAATGTTAGCTTTAGCAATAAGAGAAGAAAAAGAAATTGAAGGTATTAGAATAGGGAAGGAAGAAACAAAGCTATCACTCTTTGCAAATGATATGTTGATATAGTTAGAGAATTCTAGAGAATCAAGTAAAATAGTACTTGAAATAATAAACAACTTTAGCAAAGTTGTAAGATGTAAAATAAACCCACATAACTCATTGGCATTTCTATATATTACCGACAAAGCCCAACAGCAAGAGATAGAAAGAGAAATTCCATTTAAAATTACTGTAGACATTATAAAATATTTAGAAGTCTACCTGCCAAAAATGAACCCAGGAACTATATGAACACAATTACAATACTTTTCATGCAAATAAAGTCAGATCTAAATAATTTGAAAAACGTCAGTTGCTTATGGGTAGGCTGAGCTAATATAATAAAAGTGACAATTCGACCTAAGCTAATTTACTTATTCAGTGCCATACCAATCAAACTAACAAAAAATTATTTTATAGAGCTAGGAAAAATAATAGCTAGATTCATTTGGAAAAACAAAAGGTCAAGAATATCAAAGGAACTAGTTATGAAAAGAAATGCTATGGAAGGTGTGGCCTAGATATTCCATATCTTAAATTGTATTATAAAGCAGCAATCATCACACTACTTCATACTGGCTAAGAAACAGAGTGGTGGATCAGTGGAATAGGTTAGATACACAAGACACAGTAGTCAATGACTACAGTAATCTACTGTTTGATAAAAAGACCCCAGTTTCTGGGATAAGAACTCAGTCTTTGACAAAAACTGCTGAGAAAACTGGAAAAGAGTATGGCAGAAACTAGGCAAAGACCAAAATCTTACACCATATACCAAAATAAAGTTAAAATGGGTACACAATTTAGATATAAAAGGTTGATACTATAAGTGAACTGTTTATCTGTTTATCTGTCATATTTATGGATAACAGAAGAATTTATGATCAAACAAAACATAGACAACATTATGAAATACAAAATGGATAATTTTGATTACATTAAATTGAGAAGTTTTTGCACAAAGCCAATGCAACCAAGATTAGGAAGGAAGCAGAAAACAAGCAAGAATTTTTACAAGTGTCTCTAATAAGGGCCTCATTGCTAAAATATATAGAGCACTAGGTCAAATTTATAAGAATACAAGTCATTCTCCAACTGATAAATGGTCAAAGGATATGAACAGGCAGTTTTCAGATGAAGAAATTAAAGCTATCTATAGTCATATAAAAATGCTCTAAATCACTATTGATTAGAGAACTACAAATTAAAACAACTCTGAGGTACCACATCACACCTATCAGATTGGCTAATATGACAAAACCAGAAAACGATAAATGTTGGAGAAGATGTGGGAAAATTGGAGCACTGACACATTGTTGGTGGAGTTGTGAACTGATCCAACCATTTTGGAGAGTAATTTGGAATTATGTCCAAAGGGCTATAAAAATGTGCATATCCTTTAACCAGAAATAGAACTTTCTAGGGCTGTATCCCAAAGAGATCATAAAAATGGGAAAAGAACCCACATGTACAAAAAATATTTATAGCAGCTCTTTCTCTGGTGGCCAAGAATTTGAAACTGAGGGGATACCCATCAACTTTGGAATGGCTTAACAAGTTGTAGTATATGAGTGTAATGGAATAGTATTGTGCTATAAGAAATGATGAGCAAGCAGACTTCAAAAAAATCTGGAAAGACTTGTATGGACTGATGCTGAGTGAAGTGAGCAGAACCAGGGGAACATTGTACATAGTTAACAGCCATGTTGTCCAATGACTAACTTGGATAGACTTAGCTCCTCACAGCAATGGAAGGATCTAAGAAATCTCCAAAAGTCTCTTGATGGAAAATGCTATCCATATCCAGAGAAAGAACTGTGGAGTTTAAATGCAGATCAAAGCATAGTATTTACTTTTTTTTCCTTCTTTTTGTTTTGTTTCTTCTTTCTTATGGTTCCTCCTATTGGTTCTAATTCTTCTTTACAACATGACTAATGTGAAAATATGTTTAATAAGAATGTATATGTAAAGCCTATATGAGATTGCATGCCATCTTGGAGAGGGAGATGGGGAGGGAGGGGGGAGAAAATTTTAAACTTGAAAGCTTATGGAAGTGATTATTGAAAACTAAAAACTAATTAATTAATTAATTAAAAAATACACCCATAAAAAAAAGAAAATTGTTGTTGTTGTTTAATATGACTATGAAAAGAGTATTGTTTCTGAAGTCAGAGAAACTGGATTCAAGATCTATCTCTGTCACTTCCTATGTAATCCTATGTGATCTTGGGCAAATTATTTAAAATTTGCAGTCCTCCATTGCCTCATATATAAAATGAAGGACTGGAATAGATTACCTCAAAATTCCTTCCATATCTAGATCTATAATCCTGCCTTTCCCAATTATACTCATTCAACTTGGCTTTTCTCAGTTTTTACCCCCAACTATCTGGATTTCAACTGTATCCAAAGCAATTAATCAAACATGTAGTTAAAAAGTTTGTACTACAAATATATGACTGACACTCTCCTATACACTGTAGAAGATACAAAGGAGCATAAGATACGAAATTTACAATCTAATAGGGGAGATAAGACATATTAAAATAAAAGAAATAGAATATTTATACTAAAGTATAGAACTGTAACAAATCCCCAGAAGTGCTGAAAGCATGACTCCAAACAGGATAAGATTGCCCTCAAAAGGCATCCTCCTGGGATCTAATCTTTATTTATTTTTTTGTTTTGCATTTTCCTAAATGCAACAAAGTTGTTGATAAGCTAGGAGAGACTATGCTGGGGAGAGAGGGTGGAATGAGAATTCAAGTAAACTGGAATTCCTGGAAACTATGTGGTGGCTTGACAATGTGGAAATTTGCCTAACCAAAGCTTTTTAAAAAACTGCAGAAGTCAGTCAAACTAGCCAATAAGCATTTATTAGGTGCCTACAATGTGCTGCAAACTGTGTCAGATACTAGGAAAGCAGAAAAAAAAGTCATATCATAAGGCAAAATTAGTACCAAATGCATGGAAGATGGAAAGAACCATTTCAGCTCATTATAAAGAGGATTTTCTTAAGTCTAGAACAGTCCAACAATGGAGTGGAATGCTTTGGGAGGTAGCTAACTCCCCATTACTGGAGGTATTTAAGCCAAGGCTGAATGATCATCTATTAGGCTGCTATAGAGGGGATTTCTAAATGTTTTAGAAAGTTGGATTAGATGGTTCCCTCCAGCTTCTAATTCTAAAATATAATTATGTGCCAAGTGTCCTATCAAAGTCCATTTTAGCTGCCAATGTCTAAAGGTCAACTCAATTACAAACTAACCTCAGTGGTGCAGTCCATTCAAGGATGACCAAGAAATATTGGACTCATTCCAGAGGATCCCTGAGAAGAAAAATCAGTTTTAGGTATTTGTTAACTAAATTTATGTCAGTACGCTTTTGGTATGCTATTCTGAAAATAAAATGTTTTGTCATTTTGACAATTAAATTGGTCCTTGTAAGATATGTCAAATGCCAGAACCATTAATGATTTTTGTCTAAAAAAGGTTAAGCTACTCATGATAAAAAAAGGATGATTTTTTAAAATAAGTGATTTTTAAAGTAGTATTCTGAGAGTTTACATAATGAATTGCTAATTGATCAGCAAGCACTTATTAAGGGTCTACTCCATGCTAAGCATTGGGTATACAAAAAGAAAAAACGTTAGTCACTACATTCTTAAGGATCTTATGTTCTAACAGAAGAGGTAGGAAGTGTCAACTGAATTTAGTATTGAAGGAAAAGAGGAAATCTATGAGATGGAGGTGAAGAAGGAGCACATTGTAGGCGCAGGATATGGCTAGTGCAAAGGCATGAAAATAGGAGGCATAGTGCCTTTGTGTGTGGAAGAGAGAGGCCAGTTTGGTAGGATCACAGAGTACAGGATAGAGAGTAATATCCAATAAGATTGAAAGATAGTTTGAGATCTGCTTGGATAAGGCTTTAAAGCTAAATAGGATTTACATTTGATCCTAGAGGCAGTAGGAAGCTGCTGGAGTCGGTTGAATAGGGAAATGACGTGCTCATATCTAAACTTCAAATCAATATGGCAGCAGAGTGGAGGATAGAATGGAGTGGGGAGAGATATGAGGCATAGAGATGAATTATGAGTCTATTGTAAAATCTAAGAGAGGTGACAAGGGAAAATAAAGAGTGGGTATCGGATGACAGAGATGGTAGAAAAAGTAGAAACAATTTAGAAACTGATTGGATATGTGGAGTGAGGACAAGTGAGGAATTGAGGGTAGAATGAAGTTATAAGTCTGGGAAACTTGAAGAATGGTGGTGCCCTGGACAGAAATAGGGAATTTTGGAAGACAGGTGGATTTGGAGGAAAAGAGGACACATTCTGTTTTGGACTTTGGGACAGACAATTAAAAATGTCCAATACGCAATTGTTTATTTGAGATTAGAGCTTAGGAGAGAAAAAGTGATGCTATTGTGCTATAGGAAATGATGAGCAGAATGCCCTCAGACAAACCCAGAAAGACTTGCATGAACTGATGTGAAGTGAAATGAGCAGAACCGAGAAAACATTGTATACAGTAATGTTGTATGATGATCAACTACGAATGACTTACTATTCTTATCAATACAATGGTGTAAGGCAATACCAAAGAACTTAATGATGGAAAATGCTTTCTACCTCCAGCAAAAGTACTGATGGTATCTAAATGCAGATCACAGCATAACTTGGGAAGATTTTGAGGCAAATTGAGTAGAACCAGGAGAATATTGTTCATGGTAACAGCAATACTATAATGGTGATCAACTGAAAGATTTAGTTATTCTACTCAAAACAGTGATCCAAGAGAGTTCAAAAAGACCCATAATGAAAATTGCTGTCTACTTCTAGAGAGAGAATTTATGAAGTCTGAGTGCAGATTGAAGCATACTTTTTCACTTTCTTTATGTTTCTTGCTTTTTATTGTTTTTTCCCCCAACATGGTTAATAGGGAAACATGTTTTGCATGACAATGTGTATAACTGATCTTATATTGCTTGCCTTCTCAGTGGATAAGGAAGGTTTGGGAGGCAGGAAGAGAATTTGGAATTCAATAATAATAATAAAGTTTTTTTTAAAAGTTGAACTCATTGACTCTCCCCATAGGAGAGTAAAAATTTTTATTAAACACATAATGACTAATTATTTTCTTTAGGAGAAAAAGCTTTGTCCAGAGGAATCTTCTCAACATTTTTTAAACTTTTTTGTGAGGAGGGTTCAAATTTATGATTTTTGTAAGCATCAGGAATTCAAGAGATAGAAAATAATGATGTAAATGAGTAATTCTTTAGGAATTTATAATTTTAGAGTGTTGCCTGGAGACACTGGGAAGTTTAGAAACTTGCACATGCTTACATAGCTAATATGTCAGCAATAGAACTTGAATTCAGGGTCACCTGACTCCAAGGCCAATTCTTTACCCGCTATGCTGTGCTGTATCTTTTTAAAAGTACAACAAATATAGTAATAGAATATATTATTTTCCCAATAACTCTAAATTTGTATGTTGGATGACACTTAGCAGAATGATGAAAGAAAAATCCCTTTTGCTTGTCTAAAGGGTTCATCATGTATTGAATAAAAAACTAATACATAACTTCTGTTTTTAATGGATTTTTCCACCTCAAGAATTGAGTCTATAATTCTCTTGGTTTCTAAAATATACCAATGGAATCTACTTATGTTCCTTCCTTGGCAAGCCAACATTGAGTCTGGTAAGTTGTAAGAGAGAAAACAGATGGTTCCATGAAGACTCAATAAATGCCATTTGACTTGACAAAAAATCATGTGACAAAGGAAATTGGATTTAATAATGTTAAACAAACTGTTACATTTAAAATGGAACAAAATACTGAACATAATGGGTCCTAGGGTGAAGAAACTATTTAAAAAGTAGTTAATCATCTCAATTTCCACTTTAGGTCCTACAGTATGCAATATTTAGAACCACAGATTTAGAAGCCAATTGTAGGGTTAGAATTAGGGGGGAAAACCCTAAAATACAGCAATAAGTGAAAAGCCATAAAAACTTAAACTCTGTGAAAGGAGGAAGACCCAACATGGTTACCTGTTTAAATCATGTTTTAGGCACTGAGTCAAAACTTAAGATACTATGACCTATGAAAGCCATAATAAGAATATTGTGAAACATATGTGGCTGGTATATGATCCATACACAAACTAATGTCTGGACAGAACATTGGCTTAACTCCCAAACTCATTACTAAGCAGAAAACCAAAAATATTCATCTATCAGTAGTGATGCCCTCTCTAGCTCCTCCTGCTTTTGTTTTCTATAATTACCATGGGGATTTGAGGGATTCTGGAGCAGGGATCCACAGAACTGTATGGTTGCTGCCTCAGAATGAAGATTCTCCCATTTGTAAGTATTCATAATGATTGACTAAACTACCATCTATCATCAATCTAAAGCTCCATGGCTTCTTCCTTTGGTAAAAACAAAAAACAAAAAACAAAAAAAAAACACCCCATGGTTATAGGGGAGGTACAAGGTTCTCCAGCCAGGAGAATTCTGGACCTCACACCAATGAAATACACTTTTTGCAACATTTCTTGATTTTCTCTTTGAATTAGCCTTTTACCTGGTTTGAACAGAATATTGCTTACCTAACAGAATTGACTCCATAGACAAAGTGTCAAGAAAACAGATTTTAGCCTATGTATAGGCTGAAGTGGTCATATTCACTACAATAACAGAGGTGCCAACAGCTCAGAAACGAATACCTAAGTTCAAGGGAAATACTGATCTGTAGCCTGGGGTCATTTGTTCTCATTTGCTGCCTCATATCAATGATTAGAAGTAAAAAATTTGAGAGACTGCATCATAATTATATCTATGTTTATAAATATTAGACAACATGAACAATTCTGCTGGGCATGGATGAAAGAACATTGCATTTGGAATTTGGGTTCCAAATCCTAACTTTGCCACATGCCACCTACATTACATTGCTCAAATCAATTTCAATTTCCTTTCCTCATCTGTAAAGTGAGAAAAAATGAACTGGATGACATATAAGATCCTTTATAATTCATCATATGATCTTCCCATTTGTCCAAAAATTCAGAATTATAATTTAATGTAACGGCAATATCAATTTTTCATGATGGTATCAGATTACCTTGATCAAACTATGTGGATCCCTGTTACTTCTATGTGAATCAAATCATTGGAGGGTGTTTCTTCAATGTCTTACCAGAGAATGCAAAAGGGTTGAAGAAAGGTATAGGAGAAAGGTAGAGAAACAATGGGGGTCAGATCAAGGACAATCATTGCTTTTTTTGTTGTTGGCCTATAGGAGAAATCTGGATAGGTGATCTGAGTTAGTTATGAGCACTAAAGGAAATTCCCTTAATGATACATGCATGAGACCTCAGGCATCAATATTACAACAAAATTTGATTAATGTCTGCTTTAAGTGTTTTCTTCACTAGAATGTAGAGTAGAGAATTAGAAAGGAAGCAGTCCTGGATACACTGGAAAACAGCTTCCAAACACAACTATTTAGGCACTTAACAACATGTCAGATATTTTATATGTAAGGTGGTTTGGAGGATTCCTAAAGCACCCATGATGTTGTTACCCAAGTAGAAGTAATTAGAGGAACTGCCCCAAGGACTGGAGCATATATACATATATTCAGAGTTCACCTATCATGGGGTATGGAGGAATCTTTTTCCACTAGCTGCATGAAAGTTTGCAGTGCATGCAGTCGTTGTTGTAATATGAACTTTCATATATTTCTTTTGTTCCTCTAGTTAAAGTTCTTCTAAAGTAAGGATGTTTTTTTGTGCAGAGGCCTTTGAGTGACCACAGTGAAAAAGGGAGTAGCTTAGATTGTGGGGACTGAGCTGAGAGACATCAGAGGAGAAAACACACACACAAATCACTACATTTGAGTATCTCTAGTCTTTTAGCACATCCCTAATCACAGTTCCTTAGTGATCATGGTCACTGTTTCACAAAATCATATCTGAAAAATCTTTTGTTTCCCCTGGAAGTAACTTATCCAAACCAGGTAACTTGAACTCAGAAGGCAGTTCAATGCTTTTTTTTGAGACTGTTTTTCTCTATCTTGACTAAGATGGAAGTTCAGGGGCTACTCACAGCCAACCTCAGCATTGATGAGCATGGAAGCTCTGACGTGCTTTGTTTCTCACCTGGTCACCCCTTAGATAGCCTGGTAGCTCCCAGGGAGCTTACCATATGGATAAAGGGTTCAAAGGCTATAGAAAATCTTCTTTACACATTTTTAAAATCTAATCATATCTTTTGGTTGATTGACTGATTGATTGGGGGGGGGATGTTTAAACCCCTCTCATATTTCTGTATAGTTTCACAATTCTATAATGTCTAGATGCTATTATACTCTTGTTGAATGGCCTTTGTTTTAATTGGAAGCATACACAATTACCTTAATGAGCAATTCCTATTGATCCCTTAAGAAACCTTCTTCAGAGTACCTAGCATATAGCTCATCTCTCCATACATCTTTGCAGTGTTCAAAATGTTGACATAGCAGGAGTTAGAATACATCCCTGGAACACTATAGATCAGTTATTCTGATCAAAATCAGCAGATGCTCCCCAAAAAGTAGCAACACTACAAATAACTGAGGACTGATGTAGAGTAAAGGTCCTCCTTCCTATTTTTGCTTCTGAGATATTCTGACTCTCACCCTCTTTAGTTGTTCAAGGTGTAGTGTGCTAAATGCTGAATTGTCTTTAGCCCATTGTTTTCTGTTTTTCCCCCCTCCCTACCATGTCAATCTGGCTCCCTCCTTGTAATTGTCTGGCACCTTGCCTTGTATCTTCTTTATGTTTGTTTGTGTGCTCTATCCAAAGCTTGGAAATTGATCATAGGTCTTGGATGAATTATCTTTTCTGCATCTCTAGGGAACTGTGATTTCTTTGTGGAACTCATGAAAAAATTTACTTAATTGTGTAAATACAACAGGTAGGTCAGCTGTTAGATTATCTTCAGTGTGGAAAACATAGATGCCTATGGATGAAGTTTGTGCTATGGACTAGTAACTCAGATGGCAGCTTACTGTGATTACTTGATCTATTAAAACCTGGAGTGTGGGACTACTGAGACACATTCATTCATTCATCTCACAAATATTTATTGAATTCTCATTGTTATCAACTCAGAGTTTATACAGCTGTTAATAGAGGCAGCCCTACAACAGAAATGCAGTGGAGATCAAGAGTACTGACACCTGGCAGAATATAAATAGGTCTTCATCCACTTAGATAAAACCATACCCATCAATTAGTTACTTTCCAATGTTCCAGCCTTCACTACTGAAAAATATTAGGGAAACCAAGGCACAGGTGCATAGCAAGCTGAAAGTATCACAAATATTGCATAGATGGGCCTGATGTTTCCTAGATGAATCCTATGTTTAAATGCATTATTTTTGTATGTGAAAATGATGCTACTAAATCATCTATCAGTTAATGCACTCTTGAGTTATATGATTGCATGATCTTTTTCATTGTTCTATCTTTATGTTGATACACTTGTTTTTCAATTGCCTTGGGACCTATGATATAAATTTATCTATAAAGTGACAGAAAGTGACAGAAGAATTCAAATCCATGTCCTCTGGCTCCAAATCCAGCATTCTTTCCACTGCACCACACTGCCTGCTCTTTGGGTTGAAGTTGAGAAGATTGGTCTGAATCAGTAAGATTGCTAGGAGGCCATGGTCATTGATAAGAACTTGCTTAAAGTTAGTTTAATAAGAATTGATTCTGACAGTGACATTCCCTTTCTTAAATTATCCCCTACTCACTCAATCATATCCTGAAGAACAAACACTAAGGAAACAGCCTTACCTAATGTGTAAGATGATAAGTTAGGTAATGTCACTGCTCTTCTAGCACTGTTTGGGGCACTAAGTGGAGCTAGTAATCATGAAGGCAAGATGTTTGTCCAGAAAATGAATTGGCAGAGACTTATTTTACCCAGTTCTTAGGAGTGGGATTGTATTTCATTGGTATGAGGACTCCTGAATGAGAAAACTCCATCTACCAAAGCAGGTTGGCATCTTCTCTGCAAGATACCGTCAGAGTTTCCTAACAAAAGGATTACATTGGGGGTCAGAATTTTGTTGTTAAATGGCAATCTTTTAATAAAAATGTACTATCTCTGTCCTGTCTAAATACTGTGCTCCTAGAGTGACACAAGTATAAATTGCTAGTCATTTTGATCAAGCAGGAAAATAGGCTATTTGCAGAGGTATTGACAGGCGATCTGGAGCTGTTTGTGGTCCTGATTTAACAAGGGCAAAGGGAATTGCTGAAAGGAGACAGAGTGTAAATCTACATTTGTCTTTGAAAAGAAATAAGTTCTCTCAGGTTAGTGCTGATAAATGTAGCTAAGATATGAAAGTGTAGTGAAGCAAATAGCGCCTTACTAGCTTAAAATGTTTTCATATGCAAATGAGGTCCTGGTTTCCCAAGTTGATCAAGAATAAATATTCTCTGCTACTTTACCCATGTCTGCCTCCTTTGGCCTATATTGTATGTACAAACTGTTTTTCAAGACCATTTGCATAAGACTCTCCTTATTGAAAGTGATTAAAATCTTCAGTGGTCCATGCCTGCATGAAGGGTATGATTGGTAAGAGCTTAGGTGAGCAGAGATACTTGTCCTTCTGTCTTCTAGCTTCAAGAGAGGAGATATTTGGTTCTAGATTCTCTTCAGAAGATCCCTGAAGAGAAAGAAAAACTCTTAGAAGAAGTCAATATGTGGAGGAGCCAGTGACTTAATCATGTACTACCCTAGCTTAATATGCTAGAGACTTCAGGGAATTCCCCCTTGAATGAGATATGGGAGGCTTTTTCTTTCTTTTATGGTGACTTGAAATGTCTTGCTTCTACTGGGAGATCTCATTCAATATGTGTATTGTTTGACAGATCCCAATTTGTAAAACTTCTCTGATTTCTATTTGCTATTAGCTTGGATGAATGAATTTATTTGCTATTCACTATGTTGCTTGCATAACTGGCATTTGTCAAGAAAGGAGTTAAGCTTTTGAATACGTAGGTTGGGGTAATCCTTCCCTATTCAGGAATAGTAATCTGGAGTACAGGGAATGGATAGATGTAATTCTAACCTTGCATCCCTTATCTGATAAGATTAAGTGACCAACCTCATGATCCCAACCTGTGGCTCCCTTTCTGGAAGGAATCAGTCTTCCTTGGGGAAATATGGGTAGAAGAGACTTTAGAGATATGTATTCACGCCATCCCATGAGCTACATCTAGAAAGACTGATATGGATACATCAAACCTACATTGCTTTTGTGAATTAATCCTTTCTGAGGAGGTTATTAGGTTCTCATAGCAACTTACTCAAATTAGGCCATTATCATCCCACATCCCCTTCAGTAACTAAGGTCAATATTGGGAGGAATATAGTTGAGGAAATGTTTCCCCATTCTATTCCATTTCAATCAAGATTGAATAGGAATGGTTCACCTACCTATATCTATATAAAACAGAGGAATAAAGTTAAATACTGGCAAATTATGACATATTACTAACTTGTTAGAACTACAAGAAAGCTCAGAGCAGTGACCTTGGTAACTGATGCCATTCATGAGCTCTCTAAGAAACAATCTTTTGTGTGTTCTTATTACCATCTCATTTGAAATGTGGCTCCAAACTTCCTCATGTTGTCAGGGTATACATCTTGCTTGTAGGAGTCACATATATGCTCTATCCCCCAGATAGAGGCTCTCCCTTTGGTTTCTCTATTTGTTTCTATATACCTGTGCAGGGTATGTGCAAGGGATGGGAATCTGGTAACATTTGGCATTTCAGTTCAGTCTTTTACAATTGACATGAAGTTTTTCATATTTCTCCAGTGTGAAATTTAACTGTAGTGCATCAAAGGGTGTTGTTTCATGAAAACAGGAGGCAAGTGTTAGTTTAAGACTAGCACTGTGAAGACCTCAGGGTTCCCCAAAACCCTGATCCCCTGAAAAGAAGCAGCTGAGTGTGACAGACATATTACATGTATTCAGAAAGACCAGAAGCTGGGTAGATAGAACAGTGAAACTAGTCATCAGTTTGGGACAAAACTCCAATCTTGTTCTTCAATGTAAAACAACCAAGGCAGCATGACTGATTACCTGAAAATACTTAACTAAAAATTATGCTTAGAAAATTTTCCTCAAAAGTTTTATTAAAGTTTGAATGTGGAGAAGCACTTCAGCTTTTCTCTCTTCTCCGTATTTCTAGCCTGTCAGTGTTTTCTATTGTGGAAGGACATTTCTAACTGCAAGGCAAAGAAGTATCTGCTATGAGACAGCTTATAAAGAAAAGGCCATGTAAACAGTTCCATAGAAAGGGTTGTCAGTTTCCTTTCCTGTTGATATCTTCTTCCTTCAGAGCAAACTTTCTCAATACCTCTGACATGAGAACATCAGAGTCTTATCTCACCAAACTCTGACTCCAGTATTGGCTCTGGTTCATCTAAATGTCCTTCAGGATGCCCGTCATGTTTTGCAAAGCTGCTAGTCTTGCAGAGAGACATACAGTCTTCATATTCAGCAAAGTGGCAGGCAGCTTTGGAGTTAGTTTGCAACATTCAAAGCTAGCAGAACAAAGTGGAGGAACTGATTGAAGCTTAGGGCCTTCTAATTCAGCCTCCTCTCTGATGTCACTAACAACGAAGGAAGTTGTAGAGTGGAATGAGGCTCCAAAATGAAGAAAAAGGAAGAGACATTTGAACTTCCTGAAGATAAAAAATCTGATGTACATGAAGTCAAAGCTGCATCTGCTGCCAAAATCTTGGCAATTTGTCTATGTAGGTGACTTAGCTCATCTTGTAGTTTGGTGATTTGGCTCAGGGCTGATAAAGCAGGCTTTTTTGAGGCCAGGAGCTTCTCCTCTGGCCCTTGAAGGTAGAACACTGAGGTATTGGGCTGCATGATACACAGTGGGCTCGGCTTCCATTTATGCCATAAGGGTTAGGTGTTTATTCCTGATTTGAGCATAAGTTTCCTTTTCATCTGCTGCTACCTAAGCAATATCAGCCAAAGTAGAGACAAGGGGGAGCATCATTCAAATATGGGTCAGAAATGTTGGGCAGTGACCCATCAGTAGTATCACCCAGAGGAGTCAATGAAATGAGCAGTTGGAGTCTAAGTTTTCAAATGTTTTCCTAGTAGTGATTTTTTAAAAAATACAGTTATTATATTTGTGAGAGAAATAGAAAGAAGCCATTTGCAAAGAGCTTGAAAGGCATCATTTACATTTAGAATTTCCATTCCTTTTAAGTCTTTGGCATGAAGTTTTTGGTCCAGGGAAAAAAGAACCACCACAACCACTCCACAGGGC
Source organism: Phascolarctos cinereus (assembly GCF_003287225.1). Classification (NCBI taxonomy): domain Eukaryota; kingdom Metazoa; phylum Chordata; class Mammalia; order Diprotodontia; family Phascolarctidae; genus Phascolarctos; species Phascolarctos cinereus. The sequence continues at coordinate 122,531,762 of NW_027556180.1, read as the reverse complement.
TGGAGGTATACTGGAGAGTCCAACAGAAAATAGATATAAAATGGGAGGGAGAAAGGGGGAAAAGCAGTGACTGAAACTATGCCTGAGGACATGCCTTTAAGGGCAGGTTAGTCCCAATCCTTCTCACTACTCTTGGAGCAGTCCCATGTGGTTTGTTCTGCTAGATTGGTATAGTAGAATCTGTTTCCATCTCTGATATCACAGCAGGCTCCCACCTGGCAGGGTTTCCTCATGTTAGGCCATCTTTGGGAGTAAGTAGCAGGTCTCTCTCACTCACAACTTCTCCCTAAGTCACCTGGATATGCTCTGCTTGGCCCAGTCACTCCTGCATAGGTCTTTCTTAATTGTAATCCTAGCTCTCCCCCCCAAAGAATATCATATTCCAATCCCTCTGATCTTTTAATGTGGAAGCTGTTAAATGTTGTGTTTACATGACTGAGGGTCCAAAATGTCTGAACCATTTCCTTCTAGCTGCTTACATCTCCTTGATCTGGGATTTCTGGAATTTGGCTATAATATTCCTGTGAATTTTCATTTTGAGATCTCTTTCAGGTGGTAATAGGTGGGCTCTCTAAATTTCTATTCTATCCTCTGATTCTGGAATATCAGGGCAGTTTTCCTTGAAATTTTCTTGTAATATAATATTTAGGCTCCTTTAATTATGGCTTTCAGGTAGTCCAATAATTCTTAAATTATCTCCCTGTGATCTATTTTCCCAGTCAGTTGTTTTTACAATGAAATATTTCACTTTTTTTTTCTATTTTTCCATTCTTTTGACTTTGATTATTTCTTGATGTCTCATGGAGTTATTAACTTCCACTTGCCCCGTCCTAATTCTTAAGGAATTATTTTCTTCAATTAGCTTTTGTACTTTTTCCATTTGATCGATTCTATTTTTAAGTAGCTCTTTTCTTCAGTGAGCTTTTGTACATCCTTTTCCATAAAGCAATTCTGTTTTTTTAAGGTGTTTTTTTTCAGTATTTTTTGTACCTCTTTTACCAAGCTGTTGACTCTCTTTTCATAATTTTTTTGCATTATTCTCATTTCCTTCCTCATTTTTCCCTCTACTTCTCTTATTTGATTTTGTAAATCCTTTTCAAATGCTTCCAGGAATTTTTATGTCTAATTCACATTTTTCTTTTAGGTTTTGTTGTAGCTGTTTTGGCTTCATTGTCTTCTTCTGAATTTATGTCTTGAGCTTCTTGTCACCATAGTAACTTTTTATGGTCAGATTCTCTTTTTTTTATTGTTTGCTCATTTTCCAGCCTATTTCTTGACTTTTAATTTTCAGTTAGAGTTGTCCTCTGCTTCTGAGGTAGAAGGGGAACTGTCCCAAGCTTCAGGTTTCACTATCTTGGCTCTGTCTCCTAAACAGTCTTTATAACAAAAGACTATGCAGTACATATAGGATTAACCTAGTTCACTGACTGAAATGTCATTTAAATCCTAGAAATAAGCTAACATTTGGGGGGACAGGCAGGGAACCCAGTCTTCAAACTTTGCTTTGGAACAACTTGTGTTTAATGAAGCCATTTTTGCATGATTTTCATGCTGTCCTTATGACAAAAGCAAAGGAACATGAGCATTTATGTCAGGCGATCTTTCTTCTCATCAGAGTACTGTGTTTTGATTGCTGTGAACATCACAAATCAAAGTACTACTCACACATGAAATCCTACCAGAAGTGAGATTAGGTAAGATAAATCTGGCCAAATCAGCATTGTTCTTCTTATTATTACTACTTATTGTACGCTAAAACTGAATTTTGGAAGACTCTTTTTGCAAGTAGAAACACATTTTTACTAAATATGGTTTATTATATTCCTTTTTGCTTACAAATTGAATTAAGTTTTATTTAAATCATAGCTTCACAATTTTACAGGATATTTACAGAAAATTAGTTTTGAAAATTTGTGTGTCAAAGGTAAGTTGGTTTTTTTTCTAACTTCTCCAAAATGCTTTGCCTCCTCCCCATCTTCAATTTAGTCTAATAGTAGCTTTGTCATGGTAATTTTCAGGATGTTTGTTAGTATCCACGTCTGAGCAGACTGTCCATCCTAAGATAACTGTCACCTCCCATTGCCACTAGTCAATGTAGTGGGAAGTGATGGTTATGGTTTGTTGTACCATGATTTATAAAGGATATATTTGATTCATTCTTGGGATAGCTAGGTGGTACAATGGAGAGAGTGCTGGGTCTGGAGTCAGGAAAACCTGAGCTCAGATTTGGCTTCAGATACTTACTAGCTGTGTGACCCTGGTCAAGTCATTTAACTGTGTTTTCCTTAGTTCCTCATCTATAAAATGAGCTAGAGAAGGAAATGGCAAACCACTCTAGTATCTTTGCCAAGAAAATCCCAAATGGGATCACAAAGAGTTGGACACAACTGAAATGACTGAACAATATCATTCTTAGCTTAATGATGGGGACTGTAATTAAGGCAAATCATAGATATAGACAGTTCTCTCTTTCTATAAATTCATATTTTGCAAATTTGACTCCCCCATGGGCACGCTGGGCTCTGGATCTGGAAGGTGGTGGGAGAAGCAGCAGCAGAGGCATTGGCTGTAGCAGTAGCAGCAACACTAACACCAACACAGCTGCAGCCCCAAGCCAGGGTCTATCTGCTCCAAGCACTGAAGCTGCTCAGATTGAGGATGAAGGAAGGCACTGAAGCAGTTTGGATGCTGGGGCATAGAGCTGAGGATATGGCAGAGCCAGGGGTGGAACCACAGTGAATTTCTGGGGTGGGGGGAGGATGGTAGAATAGTCCACTTGGAGTAATCAAGAACTTGACTCCCCTAAATGACGTGTCCCTATAACTGAGTCTGCTTAGGGTGAAAGAACAATCATGAGCATGACAAAAATTTTCCATGAAACAGGTATGTGTAAAAAAAAAATCTGTCCATGATGTCAAACACATGATACCTGGTCAATTAACAGTAATAAATCTTCAATAGCTCTTGTAGAAGTGTTAGAGCCTTACTAACAGAGAATCATGTCTGGAATGAAGTGATTTTCTCTATTTAATGTGGAGCAATCCAGCCTTAAATTATACTGCTGCCAAAAATTTCAATTTGTGACCCTCATATGTATACTGGTACTTGTAGCAGAATAGAGAAGGCTGGGATAGGACATTCTACGGGAAGATCATGGCCTTCTTTTGGAAGCACCCAAGGAAGTTAGGGACAGCATTCCAGTTTCAAAATTCAATATATCATTGAGATCTCCAATTCATCTCTCTGCTTTTCTTTAGAAAAATTACTTTATTGGGGCAGGTAAGTGGCACAGTAGATAGAGCATGAGCCTTGGAGTCAGGAGGCCCTGAGTTCAAATGCAGCCTCAGACACTTGACACTGACTAGCCAAGTGACCCTGGGCAAGTCACTTAACTCTGATTGCCTTGTGAAAAAAAAGAAAAATAACCTTATATTTCTTAGATCTTCATGATTTCCTTTATGCCCATGTGTATGCTTACATTCAAGGTTTTGAAAATAATGTAAGAACTATGGTGAAATATGGAAGCTCTAGATACCACAAATGTACTGATTATTTGGAGCCACTAGCTGTTGCAATGGATAAAGTACCAGCCCTGAAGTTAGGAAGATTCACTTCCTGAGTTCAAATCTGGCCTCAGACACTTACTAGCTGTGTGACCCTGAGCAAGTCACTTAATCCTGTTTGCCTCAATTCCTCATCTGTAATACGAGCTGAAGAAGGAAATGGCAAGCCTTTGTGGGATCACAAAGAGTCAGACAAGACTGAACAATAACAAAACTTATTATTTAATACTATAGAATAATACTCTATATTTGTTGGAACTTTGCTAGATATTCTATTAAGGACTTAGATACAATACAATGGAAAGCAATACCAGTAATTAAAGGTTTAAGTGGCAATCCCTAAAAGTAAAGAAACTAAGTTTTTATGACCTAAAGAAGGAAAGGGTAAGTAGGAGATTTAATCACAGTGTCAAGATTCAAAGGCTACTGTATGAATATTAGGAAACAACTATTCTCTGTCATGTGAGGAAAAAGAGAATTGCCTTAAATTATAACTGGTGGAATTTAGTTGGGACATTAGGACTATGAAACACTGAATTATGATTCTATGATACATAATTACAGATTCCCCTTCACTAGTGGTTTTATATTTTTGAAGGTATTGTATTTCTTGTGTTCTCAGTTTTGTTAGCATATAACTGCACATAAGTTCTGATTATTCTTTTTATTTCTTCTGATTTTGTTATGATTTTACCTTGTCATTTGCTATTTTGTTGATTGAATTTTCTACCTTCTTCTTTTTAACCAAATTAGCTAAGGTTTATTTATCCATTTTATTAATCTTTTCAAAGAAGTAGCTTTTAGTTTTATTTATCATTTCTATGTATGTTTGTTTCCAATTTATCTGTTCTACCATATTTTAATATCTTCTATTTTATGGTTATTTTTGGTTTGTCTATTTGTTGGCTTTCTAATTTTTTAAATACATAATTAATTCTCCCTTTTTCTATTTTGTTAATGTATATTTATGGGTATATGATTTTCCTTGAAGACTGCTTTAGATGAATCCCAAAAATTCTGGTATGTTGTTTCATCATTACCATTTTCTTTCACATAATTACTAATTGCTTATATGTTTTGTTCTTTGACCCATTCATTATTTAGTATTTCATTACTGTTTCCATTTGGGTCTGTCTTGTTCATAGCCCCCAAGCCAATGACTATATTGCAGTAAGGTCTATAAAGGAAAGATTTACTATTTCAGCCTTTTGAATATGTCTGCAATGTTTATGTGCCCTTACACACGGTTAGTATTTGTGCAAGTTTGTTGTGGTGCTGAAATACATGTATATTTTTTTTGCAGTCTCGTTTAGAAGATGTCATAAGTGTTTTAGCCCTGCTTTCTCCACCAATTTCTTCAGTTCCATATTTTCCCTTTTGTTAATCTTTCTGTTAGACTTATCTAAGACTGAGTGTCAGATCTCTTGTCACTATTGTATTTCTGCATATATTTTCTTGTAGCTTAATTAACATGTCCTTTATTAATTTGGATCTTAAGGTATTTGGAGCATTTAAATTTATAACTGATGATGGTTTGTTGGTTTTCTTAAGTTGGTTGTTCAACATAAAGTAGTTTTCTTGGTTACTCCTTCAAATTTTTTTTTCTTTGTCAGATAGCATGATGGCAACTCCTGCTTTTTGGGATTCACTTTATATGCAGCAATTTTTTTTCTAGCCCCTTAGCTTTGTTTTGTTTGTCTTTGTCTTTTTTTAAAATGTGTGTCTTGTAAGCAATAGATGGTAGGGTTTTGTTTTCTTATTTAATGTCACTCTTTTTCAATTTATTTTATTGTTTAATCTATTCACATTTAAATTATGAGAGTTAGGTTCATATTTTCTTCTGTTTCTCTCCCATTTTGATTTTTGTTTTCCAGTAATGCTTTTTTCTTTCCTATTTGGCTGCAAACATAGTATTATGTTCCTTCAGGTACTTTATTCTTTCTTAAGATGACCCTATTCCCACTGGCTCTCTTCCCCTCAGTCTTGACTCCCATTTGTTACCCCTTTCCCTTTAATAAATTTTACTTATTAACTTCTTTTTCTTTCTTGATTTTGTCTGGTTATGTAATTCTTTCCCTCTTTTTAAACTCTCAGTTAAGTAGATTCCTACTTCTCCTGTTCATCTTCTTTTAACTAGTTCTACTCATTATTTTGTTTTGTTTTGTTTTTTACACAGCTAGTAAGTGTTAAGTGTCCAAGGCTGGATTTGAACTCAGGTCCTCCTAACTCCAAGGCCAGAGCTCTATTCACTGTGCCACCTAGCAGCCCTGTCATTCATTTTTTAAGTTTTACTTTGTGCCTCTTTCCTGAGATTTCTCTCACTCTTTTTCTTGTTTGTTTTTGTTTCATTCTTTTCATTATCTATCCTCTATACCCTTATTTTCTGCTTCATGAGCCCTACAATTATCTATCCCTTTCTATTGTCTTCATTTCTCATGGAATCAAAACTACTAAGATCCATTCTAGGCTCTCCCCTCTCGGCTGTTTCTGTCACTGCCTTTTTGAGCTTCCCTTGTGAATGCCCATTTTCCATTATATCTCACTCCCAGAATAATGCCAATTTCTGCAGGTAACAGAGTGAACACTGCCCCATGGCTTAGTCCCCCTCCCCACATCCCAGATTAATCAGCCTCCTACTAATTTATACCCTTTACCTGGTAACCTTTCACCATTTGCCTCAAACTCTCTTGCCTGGGTCTGTGCCCTCTCACTTTCCCAGCTTCCACATCCCCCAGAAATTCTAACTCCCCTCCTCCCCAAGGTAGGATGAGTGGTCTTTTTAAGCACCATATCTCTCAGATCTCACCAAGCACAGGGTTCCCACATGTATTCATAGAATATTTCTTCTGATCTATAGGAACATTCATCAGTGGAACCCTCTCCCACCACCAAAACAAGACCTCTTCCCCTCCCCCCTTCTCAATCCTTCACCTCTCCTCCTCACCCACTCCCTTTCAGGATCTTTTCTTCTTGAGAGACTACAAGAATTGCCTTTTCCTCATTTCTATCACTTGATGTGACCCAGGCACACAACACATACCTTCTGTCCCTGTGTTCCTTTCCCCCTTCATTCATCCTCCCATTTTGTAATGTAGTCATACAAAAAACATTGATTCATCTGTAGGTAGGGTATCAAAGGTCTTGTCCATAATGCCCCAAGGCCACCTCTCCACTGTTTAATCCACCTGACTTCCACCTTTGCCTTTGTCTTCTTCTGTACATTTAGAAAGAAATCTCTATTACGGTGTTCATTTTTTTTTTTGGTTTGTTTGTTTGTTTCGTACTTGTCATGCTCTTCTGGAAGAACAAAATTCTTCAGTTTGTCTCTGTGCATCCTATCTTTGAGATCAATATCTTTTGCTTGGATAAAGAACATATTTTTAATGTTATTATTATTTCATTTTTTGCTTTTCTTCTTCTAGATTGTCCTTCACTTTTGTGTTTTTGCATTCCCAATCTATTGTTCTCTCTTTTGTTTCTTTGGTGAAACTTGCCATCACAGATTCTTGTTTTTCTATTCTGCTCATTATTTTTTCTTTGCATGCCAAAAATTCTGCTCTTACAACTCTGACTTTTTTCTCTTTTAAGTCGCTCAAGAACAGAGTGCTATAGTTTCATGTTCTCAGATTTGAAAGAGTCCTCTGTTTCATCAGTTGTTGTGCCATTTTCTTTTAATCATAGATGCCTGAACTCATTTACTAGATCTTGATGCTATATTTCCTTCTATTATTAATTAATGTTTTCCCTGTTTGTTTGTCAATTTATGTTCAAGGTCTTTGAGTTTTCTTCCTCTTGATATCTTTGGTAAGTTGTCTTTTTTTCAATCTTTTCCCCTTATTTTCACCTATTACTCACTTTCTGACTCTTTCCCCTCTGATAGTAGCTTCTCTGGGAACTAGTTCTTGAAGCATCTCAACCTCTTCCCACACAACAATTCACAGTTCACCAGCCTCTGCCTCTGCCCTCTGACATTTTGAGGGTATAGAGCTAGGCCCAGCTTAATTCTTTTTCTTATATTTGGTGGAGTGCTACATAGCATACACCCCCACCCCACCCCATACACACATAGTGTTACTTTGGTCCCTTAGTTCTCTGGCCTGGCAGTTCAAAGTAGTGCCACAATGATGCTATTGCAATTGGAAGTGATTTCTGTTATTTGGAGTTTGGGTCTCCAAGGCTTTGAAATGAAGGGACAGAGCACAGGGAGTTGGGGTATAACTATGAGCTCTATTACAAGCCTAGACATGGATCCTTTCCCTTTCCTTATTCTTCTACTCTCTTGCTGAAATCTTTTGCAGCACAGAATGCAACTACACTGGACACCAAAACCCTAGCTCTCAGCCTAGAGCCCAGATCTCCATGGCACTTGAACGAAGGACAGAAGACCAGGATATAGGTTTGAGTTTTGTTGGAGGTCCATGGGTCAGGTCCTTGGGTCAACTGCTGCAACCTCACTGTCTGTTAGATGGTAGTGAGGATGGGGGTGTCATGTATGCTTAAAGAAGGTATCAGTTCATGGATTGCTATTTTTCTAAATTTTTTTTTGTGCATGCAATTTCTGTTTTGGTGAGGTTTGAGAAATTGTGAAGATCATAGAAAATATCTAGTACTCCATATTGTTGGTCACATGACCCAAAACTAGGCTCACATGAACTGGAACTAGTCACTACTGGCTTTAAATACTAGGGCCTAGGGGGCATCTAGGTGGTTCAGTGCATAGAGCTTTGGCCTTGGAGTCAAAAGTACCTGAGTTCAAATCCAGCCTCAGACACTTAACACTTACTAGCTGTGTGATCCTGTGCAAGTCACTTAACCCCAATCACTTCACCAAAAAGCCAAAAAAATTTTTTTAAATAATAGGATCTAGACAACTTTTTTTTCTGGATTAATTTGAATTTACTCTACTCTAAGCAGGGGGAAAATTAAGATAAATTATATGTCATTTTCCTGAAAGAGACAACTAATCAGAGTTATAAAAGTAGTTTTCTTCACTAATAATAATATTAAATATAATTCAAGTTTCTTGACCTTTTAGTCCAAGTTTGATCCACAAAATAAATCTGAATATTGAAAGGAAGGGTTCCTTGATAATCTGAGTTAGTTATATTGATAAAGGTCAGTAATATAAAGCATTTGGATTTTCTTAGATGAACTGTCCTAGTGGTTGTTTTTTCTTAGCTGAATATAAAATAACTTCACAGGAAATGAAAAAGGAATGACAGTAGCAATAAGTCATTTGACACAGAATTTGGTAACTAAGTTTGGGCTTTCTTGATGTTGAGGAAGTTAACAAGAAAGAGGACATTTCAATCAGGATAACCTTGAAAAAGAAAAAAGAATAAGTTTCTAAGAAGAAAATCTGACAAGACCTAAAAAAATGATCCAGGGTTTTTTTGAAACTTAAATTTCTACTGTTTCCAGAGACCTGCATCTGCAGTCATTTAGTTTCCAGATACATTGTATAAAACATTTAATTTATTGATTATCTTAAAAACACAGGCAATTATAATTACATAATCAGCCCTAAGTTCAAACACTAGCTTTGGCTATTCTAAGAACTGAAGGTTTAACAAATTAAAATTTTGTAATTAGTGGATAATATTGTTCATGATCTCTCTGGCTTTGTTTATTTATTTATTTATTTTTGCTTGATAAATTCATGATGGGCTATATAATATACTGGAGTGAAAGCACTTGAGTGGTGAAGAGACGTTGAGTAAATTACTCTCTGGGTCTTTGTCTCCAAACCTATAAAAGAGAACTTTTCATTAAATGATCTCTAAGATCTCTTCTAACTTTATAATTCTATGGTTCATTGACATTTGATAATTGATTACATCCAATACACCACTTTGAAAGTAGCATAAAGATGCTACCAAATAGCGGAGTAGCGGCTAGTACAATATAAGTTTCTTTATAGCAAGGTCTAGGGTTTTATTGGTATTTGAATACTCAGTGCCTAGCACAGTGCCATGAACAATAATAAATTAATAAATGTCTAATTTAATTTGATTGGCAGTAAAGTCAACTTAATTCTTAATACTAGGGCCTTGCTATACCTACTACGGGAGCTCAAATAAACATATGTATAGTCATTGAAGAATTCGAAAAAAAAAAAAGAAAGAAATGCCTAGTTGTTCATATTATGTCATCACTCATGCAATAAGCATTTATTAAGCATTTGCTATGTGCCAGTGCTATGCTGTGTGTAAAATACAGTCATCTTGTTTCTCACATTTATGACCAGGAATACAATGGCATTGGGCACTTTCAGAATAGAAGGGAGAAAATCCTTATTTCTAGGTTCATCTTAATATTGAAATAATTTCTTTATATTACTTAAAACTAGCACAAGGAAGTTGCTATCAGAAAATAGAGTAAAGACTAGAGAGTCACTGGAATAATCACTAAGCCAAATGTTGTCAATGTAGCCCCTATTTAATCCTCGTGGATAAATGTATTCCCAGAATCTAGCATAAAGCATGTGAAATACTGTTGACATCTTTGATACTCATGCACTCTTGCCTCTCTTTCTTGAGGTTCTGGTGTAGATTTTTCCCTTATCGATGATATTGTAGGGGAGATTCCTGTCCGGGTTGTTCTAGCTAACCTCTAATTTCCCTTATGCTGAGATTTAGTTATTCACAAGCTTAAGGAGAAGGTGAATGAATTATGATAACTACCAAGGTAGTTTCGCAGTAATATTCATACAGTCTTTACCATGCCTTCAGCACCACCACAAGCCATTACACCTCTATTCTAGTCTGAGGCTCCTATCATGTTCCTGCTTATCTTCAAAGACCAATGAGAACAAACCGTATGAACTAGCATTTTAAGTAACCTTGCATTTCCCAAAATGTAAGTTATGGACGGCTTTTTTTTTATGAGGAAGCTAGGAAGGAGCCTTTTTCAAATGGGCAGCACCTTTGATAGAAAAAAAGGAGGCCCCATATTGGGAGACAGGTTGAGTACTTAGTATTGCTTAGGCACATATATCAGAAATGAGATGCAGTAATATTGATGTTAGAAACACCATAAAACCAGTAGCTACTAAAAGTCTACAAATGAATTTCAGCAAGTAGGGAGTAAATGACTTGTAGTTGGGAAGAGGGAGTACAAGTGCAAATAATTACAAAGGATTTAAACCAGGAATTCTTTCTTTTTTTTGAATAGTATTTTACTTTTTCCAATTACATGTAAAGATAGTGTTCAACATTCATTTTCATAAGATTTTGAGTTCCAAATTTTTCTCTCTCCCTCCTTTTCCTCCACCCTCCCTAACACAGCAAGCAATCTGATATAGGTTATACAAGTATAATCATGGGAACATATTTCCACATTAGTCATGTTGCAAAAGAAAAAACAGAACAAAAGGGAAAAACCACAAGAAAAAGTGAAAATAATATGCTTCGATCTGCATGCAGACTCCACAATTCTTTCTCTGGATGTGGCTATCGTTTTCCATTATGAGTCTTTTGGAATTGTCTTGGATCATTGTATTGCTGAGAAGAGCTAAGTTAATCGTAGTAGATCATCACACAACATTGCTGTTACTGTGTACAATGTTCTCTTGGTTCTGCTCACTTCACTCAGCATCAATTAATGTAAATCTTTCCAAGTATTTTCTGAAATCCACCTGCTCATCATTTCTTATAGTACAATAGTCTTCCATTACATTCATATGCCACAACTTGTTCAGCCATTCCCCAATTGATGAGCATTCTCTCAATTTCTAATTCTTTGCCACCACAAAAAGAGCTGCTATATTTTTCTACATGTAGATCCTTTACCCCTTTTAATGATCTCATTGGGATACAGACCTAGTAGTAGTAATACTGGATCAAAGGGTATGCACAATTTGATTGCCCTTTGGGCATAGTTCCAAATTGCTCTCCAGAATGGTTAGATCAGTTTGCAACTCCACCAACAATGCATTAGTGTTCCAGTTTTCTCATGTCTTCTCCAACATTTATCATTTCCTTTTTCTGTCAAATTAGGCAGTCTGATAGGTGTGATGTGGTACCTCAAAGTTGTTTTAATTTGCATCTCTCTAATCAATAGTGATTTAGAGTATTTTTTCATATGACTATAGATAGCTTTAATTTCTTCATCTGAAAACTGACTGTTCATTCCTTTGACCATTTATCAGTTGGAGAATGACTCATATTCTTATAAATTTGACTCACTTCTCTATATATTTGAGAAATGAGGCAGAAATACTTGCTGTAAAAATTGTTTCCTGTCTTTCTGCTTTCCTTCTAACTTTGATTGTGTTGCAAACCAGGAATTCTTAACCTGGAGTCTTTGGACTTATTTTTTAAACTATTTCGATAATTGTTTCAGTATAGTTGGATTTTTTGTAATCATATGTATTTTAAAACATTATCATGAGAAGAGAGCCATAAACTTCACCAGACTGCCAAAGAGGTCTGTGGCACAAAGTTTAAAAAAATCTTGACCTAGGGTACATGGAAAAATTGAGATAATAATACATTGTTAGTGGAACTGTGAATTGAGCCAACCATTTTGGAGAGTTATCTGGAACTATGCCCAAAGAATTATAAAACTGTGTCTACCCTCTGACCCAAGAAAACACCACTAGTAGATCTTCTTCTCAAGCTGATCAGGAAAAAAAGCACCTTTCTTTGTGGTGGCAAAGAACTGGAAATTGAGAGGATGCCCATCATTTGGGGAATGGCTGAACAAGTTGCAGTATATGATTGTGATAGAATACTACTGTGCTGTAAGAAATGATAAACAAGCTGATTCTAGAAACACATAGAAAGATTTGCCTGAAATAGTGAAAAGTGAAATTAGCAGAACCCAGGGAACATTTTAGACAATAACAGCACAATATTATTTGAAGAATAATTGTAAATGACTAAGTTATTCTGAGTATTATAAATACTCAAATCAACTATAAATATTTATAAAGATACTACCTCCAAAGAAAGAATTGGTAAATAGAGGGGCAGCTAGGTGGTGCAGTGGATAGAGCACCAGCCCAAAGTCAGGAGGACCTGAGTTCAAATCTGGCCTCAGACCAAACACTTGACACTTAACTAGCTGTGTGACCCTGGGCAAGTCCCTTAACCTCAATTGCCTAAAAAAAAAAAGAATTGGTAGGTAGAAGTATGCACAGTATGGTTTTACATGTATATGTGTATATGTGTGTGTGTGTATGTGTGAAATGGTGACCTTCTCTAATGTGGTATGGGGAGGGAGGGAGGAAGGCAGTTCAAAAGTTAAAATGTAACAAAAAAATCAATAAAATAAAAATTTTAAAAATAAATAAAAAATTGATCTAAACTAAAGAATTAATTAGTAGGATACTTGCATCCTGCAGATCTGATCAAAAGAATAGATCTTACCACTCAGTTCAATGATCAGCTGGATTCTAAAGGATAAAGAAGAAATAGTTGCAAGAAAGAGTAAACTTAACCAGTTCAACTGGAGACAAATGTGAATGGTTCTATATCTATATGTATATGTATATCTATATCTACATCTATATCTATCTATCTATCTATGTGGTCTAATATATGGATGGACATATATATTCAAGAATATAATTTGTGTTAACTCATGAAGATAGTCCAATACATGAAGTGGGAATTATTTACATCCATCAGTGGCACCTCCATGACCTTATATCCAGTGGAGCTTGATTTTAGAAGTGCTTTACAAACTTTACTAGAAGCAGTTGATTTGTCAAGAAAGTTCCACTTGGTCTTTTGTCCAAACCTGCTATCTGCTGCAATATACTATTAGTATTTTTTAAAAGGAGCCATTTTAAAGGAACATAGATTTCCCTTTCAAGTTGTCTCAGATAGGAAGCCTCCAGTTTTTAGCTAAGTTCTGGTGAAGACTTAAAAAGAAATGAATAACTTAGCTGTTGCTCACCCCACAGCAAGGTTGCCTTTGACTACCTGTGGGAGTCAGTGTGGTAAAATGAAAGAAACAAAATGCTAAATTGAGAGAGAAGATATGTTTAAATCTGGGATGCTGTTTACTACCTATATAACCTAAAGCAAATTACTTTACCTCTCTGCCCTGAATGTCATCTGCAAAATGAGAAGGTTGAACAAATGACCTCTAAGTTCCCTCCTAGTTCTAAATCTATTAATCCTATGAACCATGAATTAACTTCAACGGTCTGAACACCTGCTCCAAGATAGAGCAGAAAGTGTAATTAGAAAGGGGACACAATCAGCACCATTCCATGGAATAGCAAAGAATTCAGTAAGGCCTAGCTAGGTCAGCACCATAGCCATGGAAAATGTGTAGTCATTACATTCAAATACCATAATTTGTTCAGGCAGCTAAAACCAGTCTGCATTGTAATTCCATTATGTGTATGCAAAAGATACCCAGAGAGGTTTAAGGGGAAAATATGGTGTTGGCACTGTTGTCAATAGATATTAGACTGGCTGCTATCATGGAGTTTTGTGGCAGACTTGTTTGTGTGCAGAGAATGGTAGAAACCCAGGTGAGCCTCCAGGGCATGAGAAGTGCCTGGCTGCATTATTTGGAATTCCTAGGAGACATTTCTAATGGCAGTGCTTCTATACTTCTTGCCTGGTATGCTGACCCCTGGGGAAGAGGCCCAGGGAACTAAGTGTGACATTTACATTTTCCCTCCCTCTGGACATGTGTGCTGTGACTACGCTTGGTATCTCCCTGGTAATTGCAGTGTCAGCCTTGAAGAACAGGAAAATCTTTGATAATAAGACCTTTCTGATATAGCTTAGGCTACCTTTCTGAGATGGAAATTCTCTGATGCTCTGTCCTGGCAAACTTGAGAGTTGCAGATGTGAATTCCCTGCCTTTTTTCTCCTTAATTCTATTGGTCCTTGCATGAGGTGAACTCTAAACATCAGTGGCAATAGATATCTATCTACATGGTGAAATTCCATGATTTAGAAGTTCCACTTTCAAAGGGGTGGATTTAGGATAATTTGCTACTGTTATACACTACACCAACTCTCCAAAGGAACTAAAAAAAAATAAGTTAGCTCTATGCTAGTAAGTCACTAGATGCAGAATTTAGAATAAATATTGGGGTATTACTGGATTTCTCACTTTGATTTCAGGAATGTTAGGTAGATAGTTAAAAGTTTTATAATCTTGAAAAAGGAATAAAAGTTATACCAGGGCTGTGGAAGGCAATATGTTGCCCCGGATGCTGGGTGTTACAAGAGAAATATCTCCTCTCACTTCACTTGGTGGATAACTGCTGCAAAATATATATTTACTACAATGCAGAAATTATGGAGGTAAAAAGTTAGGTTTTATTGTTATGGTGTAGAGTATGGGATGGAGTCTGAATGTAGATTGAAGCATACTACTTTTTTTTCTTGTGGTTTTTCCATTTTGTTCTTATTCTTCTTTCACAACAGGACTAATGTGGAAATATGTCTAATAGGATTGTGCATGATGTATAGCCTATATCAGATTGCAGGCCATGGAGGGGGGGGAGGAAGAAAAAAAATTAGAACTTAAAATCTTATAAAAGTGAATGTTGAAAACTATCTTTACCTATAATTGGAAAAAAATAAAATACTATTAAGTCACAGGGGTGGGGTGGGAGGGGTAAATTTAGCTTCAGGGCAGCTAGGTGGTGCAGTGGATAGAGCACTGGCACTTAAGTCAGGAGGACCTGAGTTCAAATCTGGCTTCAGACTAAACACTTGACACTTACTAGCTGTGTGACCCTGGGCAAGTCACTTAACCCCAATTGCCTTAAAAAAAAAAGACTTGGCTTCCAATCCTGGCTCTGTGTGACATTAAAAAAGTAATTTCATTGTTTTTGGCACAAGCAATTCTGAAAAGTTGTGCTCAGGTAAATTAATGTGGAGTCCTCACTGAATATCCTTGTTGAATATTTTTCCCTTACTATGGCTGAGTAGGCCTCCTTTGGTTCACTGTTGAAAAGATCTGTATCTCATTTTGTTCCAATATCAAATTAAAACTACCTGTGTTAGGTCTACTCCATAACAAAGGATCAACATTATTTTAGATTAAATGTCTCATTATCTTCAAAATAAAAATGTTTACAAAAATACAGGAAGTAGTTTAAGACTAAGTCTGTCCCAGTACTCTAGTAGACTTATTTGCTATTTGGAGGGGGAAAAAAGGTTTTAAGAACCAGAATTGAAACTGATCTCTCTGTCCTCAGGAAAGAATAAATAGACAGAAAATGAGAATACTGACATTCTTCAAGGGTAATTATTAAAGGGCCAGCTGCTCAAAGATAAGCAAAAAAGTTCTGTGGAAGAAAGGTTAATGAGTCAGGCAGAAAACTGGGTAAATTAAGAAGAAGAAGAAGAACAACAACAACAACAAAAACCCCAGATGAAGATGTTAGTTTCAGGATTCAGAGCCTAGATAAAGAGGAAGTAAGAAAAGGAAGTGGTTTATTGAATATGAGGTTAATCTTTTAAGTTTAAATTTTACTACTGACAAAACATGTAATAGCTATAAATTAACAAATCTTAATTATAAAAAGAAATTGGGAGGGGGAACAGGTTTTTTTTTAATCCCAAGTAGATATTCAGAAAGTGGGGTTTTTTTATACTCACCCAAGGTGTTTTTTTTTAATTTTAATATACAAGAGAAATGAAAAGCTATCTCAAAGGTTTTATGAAGTAAACATACTCAGAGAGAGACAAACTAAGCCTCTTTTCACTAGTCACCAATTTCTAGACTTTCAGATGTATTATTAATCTGTGATTTAACATTTAATACTATTAAAGGGGTCTTTTAAAAAATAGCTTAAAATTCACCATGCTTTTGGTTTATCTGATTATAGCACCAAGAATATTATCATCCTTTCCAATTTACTTAAAATCTTTATTTTGCCAAAATCATAACTCCCTTTCCTTTAGGTCTTAATGTTGGGAAAACCCACAAAATAAGCTCTAACACAAATGAATTTTTATTTGTAGCTATGCAGTTTCATGGAAGGAAAGAAGGAAGGAAGAAATGGAGGAAGGGAGGAAAAAGAGGAAGAAAGGGAGGAAGGGGAGAAGGGAGAGAGGAAGACAGAAATGAAAGGAGGGAGGAAAGAAAGAAGGGAGCATCACAGACATATAGGCCAGCTGTCAAAGCCAAAGGCTAAATTATATATTTTAAAAGAAAAGCAAATTATACATTGTAGAGATCTGTAGCTTCATATATAATCTTTTTCTACTCTACTCTGTATATGGAAATGGCTGTTTTATTTGGCATTTGGTAAGTTCAAAATAAAACAACAAAAAATTTTTTAAAGATCTTTAGAAAGAAACTAGAAATTTAAAAATTGCCTTCTTAGCAATCATACATAGTGTGACTTGTTTACAGTAAAGCATTACCTATACCAGGGGATAAGAAAAGAGGGTCAAACCATGCCTGGGTACCAGGCTTGACAAATACTAAACATGAAGTTAGTCTTGTGACTTCTCTCGAATTCTATTTCCTCATCTGTAAAATTAAGGGCTTGTGCAATGCTAAAACTTTTGCCTTGTCCATTAACAAGTTGTGTATCTGCCATTCTGAGCCTCACCTTCCTTATCTATACAAGTAAGATCTTGGATTAAATGATTTCTAATGTCCTTTCCAGTTATGAAATTCTACAAATCTCTAAGTAATGTCTAAGGCCCCTTACAATTATAAGATTCTATGATTCTATGCTCAGTATATAGTATGGAAAGAATTGTGGGTCTTATATAGCTATTCTTAGTCTTTGACTATAAAGAATAAAATAAAAAACCACATCCAGAGATAACCCACACAAAAGAAAAATTTATATAAAACTGCATAAAAATAAGTTCCAATACTATATCAAGTAAGTTCCTCAGTTATCAGATTCGTAAATGAAATCTACACATAGTCTTCAAACCTTATTTTAGTCACTTAACTTCAAATTCTCCTACATTAAACTTTTTTTTAATGCCAGAGCAGATCATAAATTTTAAATGCAGTGTTTTTTAGTTTTTACCTTCTTTTCATTACTATTTGTAAAGGGGATAAAGTATCCTGAAATAGCTTGAAGTTCTAGATTTAAAATGTATCATTATCATAGAGAAGAGGTGCTGTGGTGTTGCCTCTCTATGGAATAGAATGAAAGCGAATAGAATAGATTAGAATAGAATAGAATAGGTCACCCATGTGTTGTACTGAACAAGTGGTTACACTTCTATCTGCTCTTTCCTTTAATTTTCTTACTCCGGCCCATTAAGCTCTCCTTGGTAGTCAGGGTTTGGGCTTTCTGAAAATTAGAAGACTAATATCCAAATGATCAGAATAGGCAAACAATAGGTCATGAAGCCATCAGCTATTTGTTATAAAAATCTATAATGGCCTTCCATTGTGGTACATCACTTTTGTATTCTAGAATGGGTAACGTTCAGAAATTTACAACAGTTCCTGACAGTTCCCAAATGCAGGAAACATGCTGCAGAGTATGGAATCTTTACAATGGGATCCAAAGTACATAAATTATGATATGTTACAAGTTTAGAATTCTGATAATGGCATTTTAGTTATAATTTTTATGTCACCATGAAAAATAATAACATCAACAATGGAGAGCCCACAGAATATTGCTACTATTTTGAATGCCTAGATACCTTCATAGAAATATTAATGACTAACATCCTTTAAGACTTCAACAAGCTATGATTTTTTTTTCAGTATAGGTACTCCTTCTATCAATGGAGATTGTAACCCCTCTATAACTTAATAGTCTTTGATAACTGCAATGGCCAAAACACTTGTCATATGGTTATGTGTTTCTCCAAACTTACCTAGGCTACTTCTCAGAAAATTGACAAAATTCACCAGTAGCTCTCCATTTCTAGCTTGCTAAGATCTGCCAGCATTTTTCTTTTACTGTCATATCCTTGTATAACCCATGGTTATAACCAATATTTATTGTTAATGATATTTTTAAAATAAAAAGTATTTTTTGAAGATTGATAAGAATATTATTTTCTATTGGTCATGCTATAATTAATATAAAGGTGTTCAGTTTAGCCATACAAACATTTTAAAATGTTTACTGTATGTCACATAGTTTCTAGACACAGGCAGGTAGATTCCTTATTAGGCGCTGTCATATGCCAATGTGAAAAAGGAGAATTTACCCCAGAATCTGGCTCATGGCTATGTGAGAATGGTTAGCTATATCTGTATGTCATATGCAAAAAATCCAAATGCAAAGATGAAGGAAGCTATAAAGACTTCTCTTGAATGCACCTTCACTCTGTTATCAGTCATTCCCAATACAAAGTTGAGGCAACATTATGATTGTAAGGAGCCCCTCTGTGTTTGGGGTGAGCTATTTTATCCCTTCTTTCATGTAAACATGTTTTGGCAAAATTAATTTGCATTTGCACCAATCTATTCTTCACATAAAAGAGAGGCTTAATTAGAGGATTACACTAGATGCTTTTTAATTTAAACCTGAACCATAAATAATAGTGAATATTTACATATCACTCTCCTCTTTACAACTTTGTGGTGATAGTAACCATCTCCTCACTTAATCCAAGAGTAAAGAGAAGTTACCTTGCTTTAGGAAGTATCAGACTGGGAATATTACAGAGATCTTAAATCCATTGTACTTTCTACTGTACCCTGTAGCCTTCCTACTCTAGTCAGTATGCCTCATTTACCATCATGGGTGGGAAGTTGATATTCATGAATTGTTTAATAGATACATTTTTAGTTGTTCCTGTTATTTTACTAGTTAGAGATAGGGACTGAACCTGTGATTTCATTGGAGTAGAGAACTGTCACATGAGGAAACTCCTTCTACCAATGCCAGTGGGCACTTCCTCTGCGACTTATCATCTTAAAGAGTTGCCAAGAGCACCGAGTCACAAAATGACTTGTCCAAAGTCACATGGCCAATATCTGTTACAGGCAGAATATGATCCCAAGTCTTACTGGTTTCAAGGCTCTCTTTCTATTCACTTTGCCAGTGGTGTCAAACTCAAAAAGAGATAGGAGCCACTAAACTGTTAAGGATCCCTGTTGTTAAAAAAAAAACCTCACACATTAAAAATATCTGTTATTTTATATTTTTATTTATTTTGTTAAATATTTCCCAATTAGATTTTATTCTGGTTCTGCTGTTCTCTGGAGTTTTGCAGACTGCAATGTGCATTTGGGTGGGAAGGGGAGGAAAAAGGGAAGGGCTATGATACCTCTGCACTATGCCATGTTTCTCTTATTTTCCTGAAAAAAGTGGTGTGGATGGTTGGGGTTTTTTTTTTGGGGGGGACAATCTTTTTTTCTAATTACATTTTTGGAAATACTTCAAAAGCTTTAAGGAGAAATATTATTTGACAGTTCCCATCTCTGGTACAAGACTGCCTATAACTTCTTTTCTCTTTGTCACACTAATCCTGTGGCTGACCTGCTTTCTAATCTAGAACCTCAGTAAGAAGAATAGTTGGGGCAAAGAAAAAGGATTGTCCCATTGTTAAATAGCATTTGGAGTGTCCCAACATCAACTTTTAGATGTAAAAAGGTCAATGGGGGAGACAGGGGTGAGTCAAAAGATGGCATGAAACTGATATAAGTTTTCTCTGCTTCATCAAAAGGTACTAATACATATCATGAACAAGAAGTAGGATCTTTTATAATCCTTTGTATAATTTTTATGTACTTTTGTTCTATTATAACTATTAATGTAAAAGTTTGAGTTTTTTAACTAGGATGTGACCTTCTTAAAGAAAGGGACCTGTGGTTTCTATCATTGTATTTCCTTCTGCAGCATTGCACAGTGCTATGTATGTAGAGGGAACTTAATAAGTATTTGTTGTATGAATATTTTTAAATGAATAAGGAAGTACATACATGTCCACTTCTATTCACTTTTACATTAATTATCTTTTATTTTGTCCTTACATGTATCTTCTCCAGTGATTCTTTTTTTTTTTCTTCATCCAAGCAATATGGTCTGACTGAGAGGCATTTACTTTGGCTTCCTGAACTGTTCAACTCACTAATAGAAGATCAGGATTCCTTAATTTGAAAGTTAATCAATTAAATACCAAATTGGAAATCCTGAAAATAAAAGGTGAGATTAGTAAAATTGAAAGCAAGAAAACCATTGAACTAATAGATAAAAGTAATAGCTGGTTTTATGAAAAAGCCAATAAAATAGATAAACCATTGGTTAATATAATTTTTAAAAAGAGAGAAGAAAACCAAATCACTAATATAAAAAAATCAAAAGTATTAATATATCGCTAATGAAGATGAAATTAAAAGTTATTAGAAGTAATTTTCCCAATTACATGCTAATAAATCTAACAATCTAAGTGAAGTGGAAGAATATTTACAAAAATATAAACTACCCAGATTAACAGAATAAGAAATAGAATATCCAAATAAACCTATTTTTGGGGGGAAGGAGGTAATTGAACAGGGTATAAATGAGCTTTCTTACAAAAAAGCATTGGGATCAGATGGATTTATAAGTGAATTCTACCAAACATTTAAAGACCAACTAATTCCAATATTAAATAAATAATCTGGCATAATAGGCAAAAAATTAAAAAGAAGTGCTACAAAACTCCTTTTATGAAACAAATATGGTGCTGATACCTAAACCAGAAAGAGCAAAAACAGAGAAAGAAAATTATAGTCCAATTTCACTAATGAATATGGATGCAAAAATCTAAAATAAAATACTAGCTAGGAGACCATATATCACAATAATTATTCATTGGGACCAAGTAGGATTTATACCAAAAAAGTAGAGCTGGATCAATATAAGGAAAACTATTAACATATTTGATTGTATCAATAACAAAAGCAACAAAAAATATGATTTTATCAATAGATACAGAAAAAGCTCTTGACAAAATATAACACTCATTCCTATTAAAAAACACTTGAAAACATATATATATATAAATGATTTTTCCTTAAAATGGTAAGAAGCATCTAACTAAAACAATCAGCAAATATTATGTGTAATGGGAATAAGCTAGAAGCCTTCCCAATAATATTAGGAGTGAAACAAGGATGCCCATCATCACCAATATTATTCAATATTGTACTAGAAATGCTAGCAGTAGCAATGAGAAGAAAAAGAAATTGAAGGAATCACAATAGGCAATGAGGAAATAGAAGTATCTCTTTTTGCAGATGATATGATGTTATACTTGGAAAAAGGTAGTTGAAACAATAATTTTAGCAAAGTAGCAGGATATAAATTAAACTTACATAAATCAACAACATTTCTATATATCACCAACAAAGCCCTGCAAGAAGAGATACCAAGAGATATTTCATTTAAGATAACCATATAAAATCTGGGAGTATACCCACCAAGACAAACTCAGGAAATATATGAACATTATTATAAAACATTTTTATACAAATAAAGTCAGATTTAAATAATTGGATAAATATTCATTGTTCATTAGTGGGATAAACCAATACAATAAAATGATAATTCTGCCTAAACTAATCTATTTATTCAGTGCCATCCTAATTAGACTACTAAAAAACTATTTTGTTGAGCTAGAAAAAATAATGGTGAAATTCATTTGGAAGAACAAAAAGTCAAGAATATCAAAGGAATTTATGAAAAAAATTAAAAAGAGATCTAGCACTACCAGATTTTATTAAATCTGGTACTGGCTAATGATCCCACATATATATCTATATCAAATATTGGCCTTCTCTAATGTGGGACTGGAAGGGAAAGAGGGAGATGACTCAGAATTCAAGTTGGTTATTATTTTTTTTAATCTGGTACTGGCTAAGAATGGTGGCTCACTGGAATACAGTCTGTATACAATATGTAGTAGTAAATTATTATAGTAACCTTGCATTTTTATAAACATAAAGATCTAAGGTTTTGGGACAAGAACTCATTATTTGGTAAAAATTGCTGGGAAAACTGGAAAACCAGAAACTAGATATAAACCAATATCATACCATTTGCCAAGATAAAGTCAAAATGGATATATGACCTTCACATAACAGGAGATATCATAAATAAATTAGAAGAGCATTGAACATATCAGATTTGTGGATAGAAAAAGAATTCATGAATAAATAAGAGAGCACTCTGGAATATAAGGTAGATTATTTGATTACATTAAATTAAAAAAGGTTTTACACAAACAAAAGCAATGTAGCCAAGATTTGAAGGAAAGCAGATAATTGAGGGGAATTTTTATAGACATTTTCTTGGATAATGGCTCATATCTCAAATATATAGAGAACTGAGTTAAATTTATAAGAATATGTCATTCCCCAATTGATAAATGGTCTCAAAGGACATGGACAGGCAGTTTTTGGAAGAAGAAATCAAAGTTATGAGTAGTCATATTAAAAAATGCTCTAAATCATTATTGATTAGAGAAATGCAAATTAAAACAACACTGAGGCACTGCTTCACACCTATCAGATTGGTTAAAATTGTAGAAGGAGGAAATAATAAATGCCAGAGGTGTTGTGGAAAAATTAGGACACTAATACACTGTTGGTGGAATTGTGAACTAATCCAACCATTTTGGAGAGCAATCTGGAATTATGCCCAAAGAATTATAAAATTGTGTCTGTCTTTTGACCCAGCAATACCCCTATTAGGTCTGTTTCCCAAGATGTTCATGGAAAAAAGAAAAATGACCTATATGTTCTAAAATATTTATAGCATCTCTCTTTGTGGTTGCAAAGAATTGAAAAGTCCCATCAATTGGGGAGTGGCTGAGTAAGTTGTGGTATATGATTATGATAGAATATTACTGTGCTGTAAGAAATGATGAACCAGTTGATTTTAGGAAAAAAATGAAAGACTTATATGAAATAATGTAGAGTAAAACAAGCAGAACCAAGAGAATGTTGTATATGTAACAGCAATAGTTTTCAAAGAGTAACTATGAATGACTAAACTATTCTGAGTAATACAAATGTTCAAATCAACTACAAAAGACTTAGAAGAAAAACGGTGTCCACCTCCAGAGAAAGAATGCTATACAGAAGTGTGTATTGAATGGTTCCACATATATATCTACATCAAATATTGGTCTTCTCTAATGTGGGATTGAAAGGGAAAGAGGGAGATGACTCAGAAGTCAAACTAACAAAAAAAATTTTATACACACACACACACACACACACACATAATGGTCAGGATTGTGACAGATCCAGGAAGGAAGGAAGGAAGGAAGGAAGGAAGGAAGGAAGGAAGGAAGGAAGGAAGGAAGGAAGGAAGGAAGGAAAGAAGGAAGGAGAAAGAAAGAAAGAAAGAAGAAAAAGAAAGAAAGAAGAAAGAAAGAAAGAAAGAAAGAAAGAAAGAAAGAAAGAAAGAAAGAAAGAAAGAAAGAAAGAAAGAAAGAAAGAAAGAAAGAAAGTTCATGCTTCTGAACTATCTATCTCTAGGGCCCTGAAATTAGCATTCTAAAGGGGCCAGTGCCCCAGGGAAACTAAACATTTGTCTGAATGTGTTTGGTTTTGTGTTTTCTATAATTGTCTCTTGTGGAAGAGTGATTGTGGATAATGCCTATCTATGGTTTAATAAGTAGGATACTATCTTTATAATGTGCTAAATATATAATGAGAATATTTTTAAGGTACATGAATAAAAGCATAATCCTAATCCTAATGTGCTTTCATGGGAAGTAGGAAGATTTCATAAAAATACAATGCCATTATTAGCCCAAGTTAACTATTAGCTTTATATTAAGTTTATATGCTAAGTTTACAATTCTACACAGTTTTTTAGGTAGTGAATATGGCCTATTTACATAGTCAATTGAATATTCTAAATATAATTACAAGATAATACCATACTTTTGCAGACCCTGGCTTACCAAGAGATACAACAATATTTGGATAAGAGATGAGGTGCTCTGCAATATCAAAATGCAAAAATGGTTATGTAGTCACACTTTTGCTATATTTAAAATGTACATTTGAAAGCTATTATAAAACATGTTAAGTTATATGTTAGCTATCCTATGATAAAGTATTTTCAATCTGTGATAAGCTATGAAGTGAAGTTCTATTGCAAAAAAAAAATCCATTGCAGATAAATATAAAAACTAGTCATATCTAGTTACATTTGCACAAATTAAATAGTGTTAGATTTGGGTACATGCCCACTCAGGTATAAGAAAACCTGGGAAATCATACAGAGCTATTTCAGAATTAACAAGTTAATTAGAATGACAATAGTATGAAATATGAATTGAGAACAATCAATTTTATGAGCTAGGGGAAAGCTCATAATTTAATTAATTACAACAAGTCCCTTAGAAACAAATGCAAATATTTTCTAACAATTAGATATTTTTAAGAACTAGAAAAATTTCATAACTCTTTTGTAAATACAGCAAGAGAACAAAAAAGGCACAAAGTATTCTTTACGAATCATGTATTCTAAACATTAGAAATTAACAAACTAGTTACATTAAATGACAAAGAAAAGATAGTTACCAAAATAGAGTTAAAAAAAAAACTCCAATCAGTCAGTGTAAGCATTATAACACATTTTGATGTTAATGAAAAATTAACTGAATTAGTTTAGTGTAAGGTGGTTTATTTATTGCTTTGGGGCCAAGGATCTGTTCTCTAGCTCTTAGTTGTTTCAGAAACTTGGCTCTTGTTGCGTTGACAAAACTAAACGGTTTACCTGAACTGAAAACAAAATAAAAATTTAAATTCAATAAAATGTACTGAACTTCTCAAAGTTATATTATGCATACATATTACTAACTGATTAGAAGTTGTAGAGTTTGCAGGAAAAGGAGGGTGGTAGTATAGTATATTATTTCCAGGTCACCCATAGTGTGTAGTTGCATCTTTTTATATTTGTCCCAGGAAGATGATGAAACCTACATCAATAGATTGAATTTCTCTCTCTGTCTCTCTCTGTCTCTCTGTCTCTCTCTCTGTTTCTCTGTCTCTCTCTCTGTCTCTCTCTCTCTGTCTCTCTGTCTCTTCTCTCTGTCTCTCTCTCTCTCTCTCTCTCTCTCTCTCTCTCTCTCTGTCTCTCTCTCTCTCTCTCTCTTTCTGTCTCAGTATGCTCTGGGAAAACTATATAATTTATAAGACTCTAAGTTCTATAAGGACCTGAGATCATTTAGTATTATTACTTTATTGTATAGATGAGAAAACAGGTTCAGAAGGTCAACAGACTTGCACAAAGTCTGTTGGGAGTCAATGGTACAAGTAAAACTAGAAACCAGGTCTGACTTCAAATGAAAAGCTGCTTCTGTTGCACTACTTGTTTTTCTTAGTACAATATCATAAACTACTCAAAATGAACTAACACATTTTCCTTTCCCTTGATGCCTCTAAATGTATGCTTATTTCTAAATTTCACTATAGCACATTACAGTTTTTTTATAAAATATGAATATGCAAAGATTAAATCAAAATAACTCCTGGCCTCTAGAAGCTTAGGGCAGCTAGGTAGTGGAATGGATAGAGCGCTGGGCCTGGACACAGGAAGACTCATCTTCCTGAGTTCAAATCTGGTCTCAGACACTTAGTAGCTGTGTGACCCTGGGCAAGCCACTAAACTCTGTTTGCTTCAGTTTCTCATCCGTAAAATGAGCTGGAGAAGGAAATGGCAAAGCAGTGCAATGTCTTGGCTAAGAAAACTCCAAATGAGGTCAGAAGAGTTGAACCAAAACCAAGGAGCTTAGATTCTAAATTAGTTCAAAGACGTTCACAAATAAATAAATGCACAATAATGAGGAGAGCATCAAATCCACAACAAATGAAGAAAGGTCTCTTGAAGTATATGGCACTTGAATAGAACACTAAAGGGAGCTGGGGTTTCTCTGAGGTGGAGTTGAAGAGGGGGAGTATTCCAAGCCTGGGGAACAGACTGTGAAAGGGTATGGAAGACAGAATGTCATGTGCAGAAAAAAAAAAGAGGTAGGTCAGTTTGTTTAGAACAACTATGAGGGGGACTAATGTGGAATCAATCAACTTTGAAAAATGGGAGGGGCAGGTTATAAATGCTGCCAAGAGAACTTTATATTTTATCAGAGACAATTAGATTTAATGAATCCTTTTGAGCAATGGAGTAATATGGTAAGACATGTATTCTATGGTATTGTTTTTGGCAGCTATGAGGCGGATGGATTGGAAAGGAAGATTCAGACCAATTGGGGATCTACTGCGACGGCACAGGCAGCAACATGGCACAATATATAGTGTACTGGACATGCAATGAAGAAGTCCTGAGTTTAAATCTTCCCTCAGATACTTACTTGCTATCTGACCCTGGGCAAGTCACTTAACCTTATGCCTTGGCTTCCATATCTGTAAATTGAGGATAATAATAGCACTTTCCTCCCAAGGTTGTTGTAAGGATAGTGAGATGATATCTGTAAAATGCTTTACAAATTTTTTTTGTTTTGTTTTTGTTTCTTTGTAGGCAATTTGGGGTTAAGTGACTTGTCCAGGGTCACACAGCTAGTAAGTGTCAAGTGTTTGGTCTGAGGCCAGATTTGAACTCAGGTACTCCTGACTTCAGGGCCAGTGCTGTATCCACTGTGCCACCTAGCTGCCCCACAAATGTTAAAATACTATATAAATGCCAGCCATTGTTGTTATCATTATTATTATCCAGGTACTTGTGGTTTTAGTAGAGAGGAGACAGATGCAAAAGATGTTGTAGAGGTAGAATTGACAAGACTTGGCAAATGAATGAAATGGATATGAGTGATGAATAAGAGAGAAGGGCTGAAGAAACTTCCTAGGTTGTGAACCTGGATGACTAGAAAAATTGTGGTGCCCATGACAGAGGTGCTGGGTATACAAAGACAAAAATGAAAAACAGTCTCTGACCTTAATGAGGTTATATTCTACTGAAATTTTTTAAAGTAATGTTTTATAAAAGCCAACCTAAAATTCCAATAAAGAAAATAAATTTTAATGATATTTGGAGTTTGTTATAAGTAGATTCAAAGTGTACCTTCATATATAATATTTATTCTGTAGGTTAAAATACTATTAGAATTTTCAGTTAAATACTTGAAAATAAGGAACACTTCACTGCCTATTTTTCATTTTATGAAATTCATCACAATCATGAAAAGTAATTTTTTGCTGTCATTTACCCTTTTTTATACAGCATATAATCATGAATTACAGAATGCCTTTTCTTTTTTTTTAAGAATTAATTTTTCAAGGCTAAGTCTTTCAAGTTTAGTGTCAGTCCAAATACAACTTAAAATATTTTTATACACTAACATGACATTTAGCATCTTCTTAAAGTAACAATTCTAAATGAAAAAAATGGTGCCTAAATGATGACAAAATATGAATGCGTAGTTTGTTGGGATTGAGAGATGTTTTGAACCATTCTGCATGAAGTAGGTAAAAGCCCCAAAGTATCAGAACTTCAAATGTCATATTGACAATTTTCCTACTGCCTCCTACAACATGTTTTCTTTTATTTTAAAGCAATTTGTCACAAGGATCCTAATCTACAATGCAATTTTTTTTGTAGCCCTTGGAATAACTATTGTGGGTCACTGGAAGGTGAGTTGAAGCCCTTCCTCCACTTCATATGACAGGGCATGTTTCTTTTTTACCATTCTTAGCTACAAAGTTGAGGTATTCTAGTTTGCTTTTCAAAAGCTATAACAAACTATTACATAAAATGGACATTCAATGCAGCAATTATTTATTGAGGGCCTACTATACACCAGGAGCTGCGCTAGGGAGATAAATCTGTATCTGACTCAACCCTAGAAAACATTTCTAGGTGTCCTTGGACATTCGATAGTATCCCGTTTGTAGTGTATGTATTCATCCAGTCCTTGTTACAGTATTAAAGTTTTTCACTAAATGAAGTAACATGAACTTTAGTGTTACTTTAGCTTAGCATAATTCATGGCAAATCGTAAGTGTTTAGCAAATGCTCTGTCTACCTATCTACTTACCTCTCTTTACACATTGTAGCTTCTTCTGTGTAATACATAGTACGTCAGTTTTAATGATCTATTATGTAATCTTAAGTGGAGAGATAGATAACCACATTACTGAATTGTAACTATGTGTATATAACAAAATGTCTGGGTTTCAGAAATTTGAGCCAGAAGGTTTGCAATGCCAAATGAAAAAGCACACACTGTGTGAAGACCAGTCATAATATGATCATATGATCACGATCAGAAATCTTTTGGGAATCCTCTTGATCTCAACAACAACCAAAAAAAGATTAAATAACGATGCACCTTGTATCACTTTCAGGCTGAGAAGAAATCTGCTTTTGAAATGTTATCCCTTAAGGGAGGACATAGAGTGAAATCATTCCTAAACCATGCTTAACCCATTTCTCTGACATCCTATCCATTCAGCTTACTCCAGTACTCCTATCTACTCATGCGCTTTCTCTCAGGGCAAACACACTTGGGCACACACACACGCACATGCACACGCACACATATTTAAACAGGATCCCGAAAGAAATAAAGCTAAGATGGCAGCACTGAGATTGCTGCAGCAGCAGCTTTCATCGGGGTTGGAAAAATTAAAGTAAAGCAGTCTCCATCCTGCCATTTCCCACCGTTCCTGAAGTAGTAGCTGTCAGTGTACACAGTGGTCAGGAATGCGGGAACAGCAGCAGCAAGAGCTCTCAGGGGCGGGTGGAAGGTTTGGTTGGTAGATATAACCGAGACTTTACGAGAAACACACCCTTAGACTGCAGCAGCTGCAGTCTGGAACATAGAGGGCTACTCCCTGCAGCGTCAGCTGTCTCTTGCCCTAGGAGCACCAGGGTTCGTGGCCCCTGGTTCTTCCAACCCTTGGATGTCTCTTGGGAAAGAGGGTGTGACACAGATCGTTCTCTCTCTCTCTCTCTCTCTCTCTCTCTCTCTCTCTCTCTCTCTCTCTCTCTCTCTCTCTCTCTCTCTCTCTCTCTCTCTCTCTCTCCGCCCCTCCTCTCTTCTCCTTTTCTTTCCGCTTTCCCTCTCTTATTCTTGCAAGGCTCTCCCCTCCCCGCCTTTCCTGGTGGGAAGTCTTTCAAGGTGCCCTGCTGCTACGGTTATAACTGAAAGCAAGAGCACTGAGGGGGTCAGGAACAGGAGGGGGGAAGAAAAGGCTGCATCGGCTTCAAGTTTACATCAACTACTGCCGCTGCTGTAGTATGAAACCTTGCCAACCGCAACACCGACCAGGCTCGGATGCCCAGCAAAGGGAGCATGTGTGCTAGAGTGCACGCATGCTCAGGAGAGCCTCCTACGGCCCAGCAGTTTTCGTTGGGAAAATTCCACTTACCGGGTTTTAGTTGTATCCCGAAGGCTGAAGAAAGCACCCGTCAGTGATCGAAGTGGCGATTAAAAAAAAAAAAAGGCAAGAAGCTAGGAGGATAGAAGGAACTATGGGTTAAATGTCTCTAGTCTTGATTAGTCTTCATCTGAATCCTGCAACAGGCCAACCTTCATCGCAGGGATGGGCTGTTTGCTGACACATGCCTGTCCTTACCCTGAGTCCTCAATCTCATCCATTCCCTTGGCTTCAGATAGCACTTCTATTCAAGAGATACGCATAGTTTCCTTAGTAGCCCAGTGACCGGCACACAGTAGGCGCTTAATGTTTATTGATTGGAGTAATCTTCCTCACTTCCTTCTCTTCCTCCCACATGCAGTCAAATCCGTTCTATCCTGCCTCTCAAAGAGCCTTTCTCTCCAACCTCTCTTTTCCAGTCTTATTGCCACCATCCGGGATTCGAATGCTAATTATTCTTAACTGGATTATCGGAAGAGCTTTCTGACTAGTCTGTCTGGTCTGCAGTCCAACTGGACTACTTCTTGCGTCTGGATCTTATCTTGTCCTTTCCTATCTCCCTGTTTTTGTGCACAATAACCCCCCCCATCCCGCTTCTGCTTGGAACAGACTCTACCTTCCTCAGTCTTTGCACATTTAATTCGTTCTCATTCAAGGACCAATGAAAGTGTCACCTTTTACCTTGGTCTCCCTTGATCTGTCTAGCTAAAAAGTGATCCCTTATCTTCCCTGAAAAGAAACCTTTTTGGACTGTCCTACGCATTTAACTACTTTCTAACTTGCAATATACTGTTATCTGTCTTCATGTCTTATCCTTCCGGTGGACTGCAAGGTCTTTGAGGGCAGGCACTGTATTGTTTTTCATCTTTGAATCCAGCTTCTAGCATGGGAGGCTGGAAGGTGAAAGGTATAGAGTGCTGGGCCTGGAGTCAGGAAGATTAATCTTCCTAAATTAAAATCTGGCCTCAGATAATTACTAGCTGTGTGATCCTGGGCAAGTCACTTAACCTGTTTGCTTCAGTGTCTTGTCTGTAAGATGAGGTATAGAAGGAAATGGCAAACCACACCAATATCTCTGCCAAGAAAACCTTAAATGGGGTCAGTAAGAGTCTGGCAAAACTGAAACAATGCAATGACTAGT